>NW_027040754.1:0-425317 GCF_037179485.1 Ochlerotatus camptorhynchus | reverse complement strand
ACATTCTGAATGAGGTAGAGAGTTGACGGGCGAGAACAGCACTACGTAACGTAACGAACCGAATCAAGCTGTGTTGATTAGACCTTTTATAACGTCACTACTAGTGCACCACGCTGCGGGATGGTGTTAATAAACTGAACCAAGGACTATTGAAGCATGTGAGGGTGGCATTTGCCATTCAGTGTTGGTTAATTTTCAACATTATCAGAAAAATCCAGGATAAACATGAGGTGTTGAGATCATCATTTATAGGACCTGCTTCCTACACGTATTTACATAACTGGTCGTGTTGTATGTTTTCTCAAAAAAGAATACTTGCCAAAAAATAGCAGCAATGCTTCAGAAGAAATCGTAGGCTTCCCTTGACCTAGTTTTTGTGTGATTCAACATTTCGAGCCTTATCTTCAATAACAAAATGTTGTGAAGTGGCATTAGATAATCAGTTCGGACGGACATTTGAATGCATAATAATTTTATCTAAGATCTGAGTGCAGACATGTGTGTACATTGCGGTGAGATTGAAATGAACGGAATTGTGTTGTAAGCAGTTTTGTATCTGCTCATAGTGTAGACTTCTTTGTACATTTAATTTGGAAATGTTAGATACTTAACTCTTCAAGCACCAACCCTAAATCACATGGTTTTATATATTTGATATATCTTCGGTAATCTTAAGCGGATTTATGTTATTTTTTATCTTTCTTACAGAGAAGGAAACCCGACTTTCGAAACGAAGCTCGGAGGGCTGAGTGTCATATATCATCCGACTCAGCTCGACGAGATTGGAAAATGGCTGAGTGTGTGTGTGTGTACTTGTGTAACAAATTATTGGGGTTCATGTTTCTCGGAATCCACTGAACCGAATTTAACATAATAACCGCCAAACGCAGTAGTATATTTATATATATATATATATATATATATATATATATATATATATATATATATATATATATATATATATATATATTATATTATATTTTTTTTTTTAATCCTTATAGAGATTTTTAGCCGAAACCTTTGGAGCATCATAACCTTGCCAGTAAAGGCGCGGTATACCAAGCTGGAATCTTTTCGGACATATAGTATCATTGTGCTTGCCACACAATATACAAATTCATGCATTGGTATTAGCATCGAGAGCTCTCAATTAATAACTGTGGAAGTGTATTTAGAACACTAAGTTGAGAGCACGTAATAAGCTAATATGAACTAAACTTGAAATGCGAATACGAAGAAGAATAAGTAGTTCATCTCTTCCGGTTTGTATGGGCCATGAGCCTAAATCCGATCTCAAACGAATAATACCCAGCATGTGATAATTAAAAAAACCAGTAGTCGTTTGTCCTACTGTTTCTGACTAGGGTCAACATTAAAAATCACATGAGAATTCATCTTTCATCATATGCGCACTTTCGCCGGATTTTTTTTTTTAATTACTTTATTTGTACAGGCTCAATCAAATAAATTTTACAGAGCCGAGTTATCCTTTCCGTTATACATTATTACTGTCTTAGAAATAAAGTTAAAGGAACTGGACCGAGTACTCGCGGTTGTCTCGAGGTTAGTGGAGTTTTTCAATTTTTTGGATGGGAAAAGGGAAGAAGGAGGTTTGAAATGTGGTTTACGATAGAAATCAAATATTAATCCTAAAACATGAAATTATTTACCTTACAATCTAAGGTTAATATTCTTAAAGTAAACATATATGAGTTTCATCAACTCCAGATCGCGTCTAGCCAAAATATCCCGAACTGGAACATTAGGTTGTCTACCTCGAGCCCGAAGGGAATCATAAAAATGTGCTCTGACTCCACGATACTCCGCACAAGACCAAAGGATGTGATCAGCGTCCTGGTAACCTTGTCCACATTCACAGAGATTGCTGTCTCACAACCCCAGACGGATCAAGTGAGCGTTTAGACAATAGTGATTGGACATGAGACGAGACATCACGCGTATGAAGTCTCGACCCAAGTCCAACCCTTTGAACCATGCAAACTTCGACACCGTAGGGATAATTGAATGTAGCCATCGTCCCAAGCTCCCTTCACTGTCGGAATTTATATCAGTAGGAAAGGTTAAATCTCACCATAGGTGGATTAATTCAGTGTTTATCTGTAGAAACGGTTTTGGTTTCCTTTTATGTGTTTCAATTGTCACATAAAGGGATCGATGGCTAAAGCAATTTTTGATTTTTCGATTTTTGCCGAAAAAAAATCGGTAGACAAGCTTAGATTTATTTTGATTTATTTAGTTTCTACATCAGAAGGATCGTAGCCCCAATGAAAGTTTGATATAACACTACTGACAATCATGCATATAATAAAAAATATACTAACATCTAAAAACTACTCGTTACGATGCGTTCTCCATGAAAATAAAGCAGTAAATTTCCGTCGCAGTAGCTCACGTGACAAGTGAAAGTCAAACACAGAGGCAACTCTATTGAATAATCTTTAAAGTCCGATGGTAGCGCTATGCATGTCGTAGTTAGTTCTAATCAGTGGCAAGCGAAGCATCTGATTGTTTCGCAAGGACCTAGGTTGCACTTTGATACTAATTCTACAGAACGACAACAACAAAAATAGCTCTTAGAGTGTTGAGAGGTTCTAGGTGTATTAATGAAGAACGTTCCTCACAGGATCACGCCACGGTAATCGCTGAAGTGCGAAGCGGAAGAATCTGCGTTGAACTAACTCGATTCACTCAACTCCATATTCAGCCATTCCATAGCAAAACGATATCGTGGTTCTCAGAATTTCGCAAATGAGCCTGGAAAAATAAACGCATTATAAAAAAGGGATATCATAAAAGTTCAGGAAACATAATAGAAATTCAGAAAACTTGATAGATATTCTGGAAACTTCGTAAAGCTTCAAAGAACTTAGTAGAAATCCAAGGATCTTAAAAAATGCGCACGGCTAAAAGAATATTAAAAACAATACTGCAAAGAAGTGGAATCTTTCTGCAAGTCTAGGAAGCTTCATACAAGTGGAATCTTTCTGCAAGTCTAGGAAGCTTCATACAAGTTCAGGGAACATTATTTAATTTCACGAAACCTCACACATGTTTAGAGATCTTTGTTAAGTTCAGGGCATTTCGTTTCATTCAAATGTACTAGTACTACTTCAGGGAAATCCAAGTTTAATAAACTTCGTGAAACTTCAAGAAAGATCAACATAAATTGTAGAAGTACAGTGAACTTTGTAGTAGTGCAGCCAACTTAGTAGCTGATTGAGAAACTTCATAAAACATAAAAAAGTACTGGGAATTTCGTAAAGGTTCATCTAACTTTATTGGCGACTTTGCAGTCAATTTAACTGTTTATGAAAAAGATTTTACATACAGAGAAGTAGGCACATATCATCGGTAAAAGACGAGTGTGTGAGGAAATTTGCGAAAAATTCTAAGGACACCGGTGGGATTCGAACCCACAATTCCCATTCAGTACAAGGGTGTATTGCCAATTAATGGTCTACGCATGTATTTGGCTAATGACATTTGCTCTTCCGTCGTCTCTCTTACGTTAGCGTTAGCGTTGTTATGATGTACTTCGTAGATTGGATACTAGCGACACTCACGTCTCTTCTGAAATTCTCAGTTAGACTACTTTCAGGAATAATGCTGGGGAGTAAACATTGGTTCCAATCTAAACAAGAGTAACAGAAGCATGACTGTCGCTATTCCCGGCCACGCCTATCTTTACCATAACTAGGGATAGGGAAGGAAATGTTGATGTAGTACTTACTTAACGAGAGGCCACCGACTTAGCGACACCCTCATAGGTTGAGTAGTGTATTCGGTTAGTATTCACCTCAAGTTGGCGATGCAACCAAAAGTATGTATTGTTTATTTGTTGTTTATTTAATCTCTCGATAGCCGGCTATCGAAAGAACATATTCATTTTGTTTAGTGATCAGTCATGACGGAGAGCTTGGGATTAAACCCATGGTTTTCTGCTCAGTAAGCAAACACGATCCCTCCAGGGTAATCGAGCATCTCATAATCCACAGCGCTTCGCGTCAAAGTACGAATACATGGATGAACTATCTATTATTGAATACCTATTATTTACGATAATTACATGAAAGAAATAAAATATAAACTACAAACAAAACGTGACTACTAAAATCTCAAAAAGATATTCTCACAAATATATTTCACGCAACCAGAAATTTTAAAACCATTAGACGCTATAATGATACTCTGTACATGTTAGACACAAGAAGAGGCCAAAAAGCAAGCGTCCGACACACAAAACCCGCCAAATCCACTTGCAGTCGCAATCAACGATTCTACGAATCGCGAGCGCTCACGAATCATAAAACCGCCAACTGTGGCACTCTGAAATCGAAATTGTTAGGCTCTATGCGACAAACACCCGCCCTCCAATCTCCTCCCGCATCCAACAACACAAATCTCCATTAGGGGAAACGCTCCTATAGTTGCGGTACGTTAGAAGCGTTAGGTTCCTATAGTTGTGTATGGAGTCTCCATACACAACTATAGGAACCTAACGCTTCTAACGTACCGCAACTATAGGAGCGTTTACCCTACAACATCTAACGAATTCAAAACTCGAAAATCACTCATCTATAGCAAGTGAGTGAAAGTAACCCTGCATGCAACCATTCTTCATGATACACTTTTTCTGCCTATCTTTCTATTGGACCTGTGGACATGCGGTAGCGTCAAAACTTCTAACCAAACTGGGAAAATTTTCAGATCACAAAAAAAAAAAAAACTTGAAAAAAACTTTCAAAGGTAATTACAAGTAAAATAAATATTGATTATTTAACGCAAAAACGAGCAAGTAATATTAAATCTCTTGTATCGTATGCTAATGCTAATTAACTGTAACAAAAATAATATGCTTAAATAAAATAAAATATTAATAAAATGATATGCAAAATTTACTAGAAGATCATTACTTTATTGGTGAGATGTTTCTAAAAAGCCCTCCCAATTCCTCTGTATACAGAACAAATCTGATACTATAATCAGAATTGCTCAGTCTGCATGAAGCAGCCGATTTCATCAAGGAAGTTCTATTAACAACCAAGAATTAATCGTTTGAGGCATACTGAAGCATTAAGAAGGTGATATGTGTCACTATGGGAAATCATCATCGTTGCAAATATAAAGAAATTAAACATAACCCTTTGCTCCTAACCCGTCAACCTCCATGTCCATGAGGAGGGGGTATGCAATTTCAGCCTCAGTGTGCTCAACAAAAACTCTTCAGACCCACCATGATCACAGATAAAGGGAACTTTAAAGTACAAAAACATCACTGAAGACATCAAACGTCTAAAACCAGAAACAAAAGCACTTGGATGACTATCTTGACGTTCCCACTCGATCTCAACATGTGAAAATTGTGCGCTCGACAAATTACAGCATGAAAGTGGCTCTTCGAAAAGATGTCCAAGACAAAATTGTAGAAAACTGATAGATGGTATCGAAACAAGTGAACAAATAAACAGGAACGAACTCACCAAATGAACGATGGTTTGCACGTGAAGCCAATACTTGAAAGACTGTTGCATCTCCTAATTCTAGCTAAACATTTCACAACATTCCGTCGGATCTTCAAAGAAGCTCTTGCACCTGCCTCCAATCAGAATCATCGGGCCAGATTGCCAATCGCCTAATAAAAGTTCTGATGAAAAGGATTATGATAAACGAAAACACTTTCGAATGCATTTCCAACCGATCACTTTCACTTTCTTGCACTCACATTTGCTCTACCGTCGTCACTCTTACACAACACAAACGGTAGAACAACATTCGAGCAAAAAGATAAATATCAATTAACTATTAAATGACATGAGTGATTTTGGTGTAAATTAAACCATTTCTGATCAGAAATTTTATTACTAGGATATCGTTGCTTGCTATTCTAAGAATTCACACAAGCACAACATCAGCTCTTATAATGAGAAAAAAACTCAAATATACACATTCGTGACGGTCTTCGGCGACAGCGTCGTATGACAGAGCCTGTCATATGAAATTTTAGTTTGGTACTGTAATTTGATAGCTTGTTTTGCAAGTTTCGGAAGCAAAGGTAGTCGATTGTCATAGAAAATGTGTCGACTACGGTGACCGCTTACAAGACTGTTTCCAGTACAGTAAAAATCCTCTGAAAAAATCTAATTGGAATCCTGATGAATGTGGGCGTCTTAGTGGAATACCTGTATAATGAGAGAGAGAAGGATTAGTATTTTCCATTTAATTCCACTACTTTATTTGCTTATCCTTGATAGATACGCGTTTTTCGTCTACAATGTGCAGACTTCTTCAGTGTCTTGTACTAATACTCGACCAGTGGAAAATACTAATCCTTCTCTCTCTCATTATTATCTAATTGGAATGTTAGATTGGCTCAGATTATGACAGTTCATTTGACTCAAACCATTCTCTCCGCTCATCTCTTTCTCTGAGGATTTCTAGAATTCATTATGCTACAGACCGCTAATTGTACCAAACCGTATGATTCATGTAAATTTTTGCGATACGTATCACACACGTTATTAACGCTAGATTTGGCGTTAATTTACACGAAATTTCATATAAATTGAAACGTAATGTCGCATACATCAGTAATATGGTTGATTCTAAGCAAATTTCGTTGTTAACTACGAAAGGAGATTTTACGCGACAGTTAAAATTCGGATTTTTTTCTGTGCGCAACAAGAGTTAGCTTGTTACGGTCCCACATCTTTTGCAATATTATCACGCTAGGTCTGTATTATCAGGATATTACCCATAGTGTGCCAAATGCCTTAACAAAACGTTTTCTCGGTAACGAACAAAATCTTACTGTGTGACCAGCAATGAGGTGTTCATCCTTTTTGCATTAAACATGCGTTCGTTACTTTCAGTTTATTTTTTTTATAAAATTACTAGCTGAGTGTGCCCGGTCTTGCTCGGGATTCAATATTAGCTTGAGTTTATGCGCCGATTTAAAAAAAAAAGCACGCTATATTGTACGTTGCCCCCCCTCTATTATCTAAGGGGCTACCCCCTATGATTATCTCCTTATACCCCCACACTCGCCCCCACATGCCTAATTTGGATCCATTTGCTTGATTAGTTCTCGAGTTATGCAGAAATTTCTGTTTCATTTGTATGGGAGCCCCCCCCCCCTTACAGAAGGGGGAGGGGTCTCGAACCATCATAAGAACCTTCCACGGCCCCAAAAACCCCTGTATACAAATTTTCACGCCAATCGGTTCAGTAGTTTCCGAGTCTATAAGGGTCAGACAGACAGACAGACAGACAGAAATTCATTTTTATATAGGTATATAGATAATGTTGGATACTTCTATTTTAATTTTGCCAGAATTTGGAAATGCAAATTAATAGTTCTGATAAAATAAAATCGAAGCCATAATTTGGAGGTATGCGAACTTATTTTGTTTGTTTGACAGAATTTTTTAAATTTTTAATTTCTATTTATGATTTAATTGCATAATATGAAGCCGGGTTAGATGGATTCGATTCTTGGTATTGCAGTAATTAACTGTAAAAGTACTCTAAAGAAAAATTGAAGGCTGCCATCCCAGATGGGACATTTTAAACCAGTTAGATTATGAAGAACTAATCAAAGTATCAGTTCCTTGAAATCTATTTATATTGGAAAGGATGAATCTATTTCCAAATTCTCAGCATTAACCAACGCCATGGATCACGAAATTCTATTTAAAATGTTCCTAAAATTTCGTTACACAAAATAGAACTGACATACACATACACACAGCTCGGCTACTTTGCATTGATCACGTTTCAATTCTGCTCAGTTGAAGCATTGGAGGCGCCTTTCTCCTTTGTTGTCGTCAATATTGGTGGGCGTTCTCACAATGGGTATTTTCTCTTCGCAACGTCCCACATTCGATCGCGGCGGTAAAAATAAAACAGCAACAACATATTGAGCACTAAAGAAGCGGCATTTTCCTTGAACACCCACCGCCCACACGAATTCGTGTGGTTAAAGTTTTTCCTTTCGTTTGTCGCCAGTCTGCTGTGGGAGGGAGACCAATCACCATCCATATGCTTTGGCACGGACTCAGTACTTAGCAGTAGAGCTTAGTAGCCAGGAAACTGCATTTAAATTTCTATTGCAGTGTTTCTGCTGAAACAAAGAAAATTTGCCACGCGCTTGTCGAGAATGTAAATAAAGTGACCGACCAGTGAAATTTTCAACAATGCAAAACAAACTATCGGATGGAGGCGCGTGTTCCACAGTCAGCGGTGATTACACAACGTGAGCTTTGTATTTGCTTCTCCCTTCGGCATCGTAGATTGTAGGTACCTGCCTAGTCATTTTCCACTATATGTTTGCGATGTGTTGAGCAGAAGTTCAAGGTCTTGGATGCGTATGTTCTAAGCTGCTTACTTTGTTTACCACTATGATGCGGCCGGTTTGGTTGATTGAAATCACTACTACCAGTGGGGATTTTTGTGAACTATTCCCATGCGCGCTCGTTGCTTGCACATATGCCGAAATCTACGGCGATATGTATGTACAATTGTATTGACGGAAGTAGCTGGATGTGGATGAAGTAACTGAGGTGTAACACTAGCTAATTATCTTTCTTATAGGCCAATAAAACTTGGCCTCTCGTGGCCATCTTGAAAAACGTCATAATAGGGGATTTGACCAGTTATGGCACTAGTGGTCCTTACGGCTTAAAACCTCAAAATTTTCATTAAACTCAAAATTTATTTCACATGATGTTAGTCTTAATGCTGTTCTCAAATTAGGAAATACTTATTTTAAACTTAATTAAGACCGTATGACCAATTAAGGAAGCACTAGTGTCATAACTGGCAAATTATCCTATTATGGCATTTTTCAACATGGCCACGACAGGCCAAGTTCTATGGGCCTATAAGCAAGATAATTAGCTAGTGTTACAGCTCAGTTACTTCATCTACATCCAGCTATTTCCGTCAATACGATTGTACATATATATCACCTACGTATAACTGACACACTTTTCCTAATTCAGATTTCAAAATTTTGCGCCACAAGGTATGGAAGAGAAGTTTTAGGCGGTGTTCCATTTGGTGAATTTAACTTAAATTTAACAGATGATTTTTTTTTCAAATAAACCTGCTATTCCAGCAGACTTATTTCTGATAGTACCAACACCATTCAACTTAATGGATGCACTGAGCAACAATCCAATCCTGACTACGGCATCAGTTCCAATACCATCGCGCAACGGCCACCAACGAATGATCACTGACACATGGTGGCCAGAGAACCGGGAAAATCGGGAAATAACCGGGAATTTGAAAAGAAGCCGGGAAAAGCAGAGAGTTTGACGGAAGAACCGGGAAAAATCAATCAATTTTAACATATTCCAACAACAATTATAAGTTGAATAACAGAATAATCAAGCAAACATATGTTTCTTTAGCTCAAAAATGGTTTATTCAGCTCTTAATTATCTTAAACCTTTGAAATTAGTTGACCTTTTGCAAAACTCCCCTCTGAAATCTTTTGGATTCCTCCTCAGAATACCTTGAAATTCTGTGCTGAATTTTCGTGAAACTTTCTTAAGAATTTAGTTTAATTTTTTCAGCATTTTTCTTAATTTTCCTCAGAACACGATTCCTTCGGCATTTTTTTTTGATCTTGTTCAAAGTTGTCTTGTAAATCAGAAAACCCTTTAAATTCTGTTTATATTTCTTTTTAAATTCACCTACTATTCTCCTCACAATCCGCATAAATTTCAGAATAACCAAGGAATTATCCTTGAAGTTCTCCAACAACTCCCTTGTCATTCTTCTAAGAGTTCGTTAGGACTTAATCCTAGAATTTATTTAGGATTCTTGTCTGAGCTCCATTGAATTTTTCTTCAAGTTATTCTGAGAATTTTGAATTTTCAAAGTTCTATAAAATATCTTCTTATTAGAACCCTGAACATTTTCCATTGCCACACAATTTTCCAGCGACTGTATTTTTTCAAATCTGGAATCTTGAAATTTTTTCTACATCAGAGATCTGAAAATTTTTCAAAATCCCACAGTTTGACTATTTTTCTCAGTTTCATATTGTGGAAAAAAATCAATCCTTTTTTTTTTACATAGCTCGATCAGAGTGGTAGAAGGATAATGATGTATTGCTTGCCTGCTTGGTTGCAATATACACGGATGAGGACATAGCTTGATCAGAATCGAGAAAAGACATAACAAAAAAATTCCCATTAGCACACGTGTATCATCTTCTGCTTTACTTCGTGAAGCAGCTTGTCAACAATTTGCTCGTGTTTCCTTCTACCGCCGCGAGTGAGCTGTGTCGCACGGGCTGCTTGTCATGAAAAAAAAAGAAAATTATATCATTATTGCGTTCCACTTGAACATAGCGTTATCATTCGGTTCGTTGATCGCTTGCCATTTTGTCATTTGGAGATATTTTTAATTCGTTGATGTTTAGGATTTTATTTGTTTTTTTTTAAGATTTATATTAGTACTAAAGCTATGTCCATTTAGAATCCGGAATAATAAAATCATCTGTATCTCGGTAACGGATTGACGTACAAATAAGGTTAATACATCAAAACAAAGGTACAAGGTAAACAACACTGTACTTTTTGGGAAAAAATATCAAAACAAATCATTTATCTTCGTTTCTAATGAAAATTCACACTTTCTTCTTTATTCCTCCCATCCCTCCTTCCTTGGCACATTTGTTCCACATTTTGGTCATCTGAATCGCGTCCCGAGCCGTTTTTCCACTTTTCTTATGCTTCCGCTTCATTATTGCCCAAAATCTCTCGATTGGCTGGAACTGTAGGCAGTTGGGTGGATTTATGTTTTTATCGATGAAATCTACGTTATTATCGCGGTACCACTGGATGACTTCCCGGCTGTTGTGGCAACTCGCCAAATCTGGCCAAAACATCACGGGACCTTTATGGGCTTTAATGAAAGGTAGTACGTGGTTTTTGAGGCATTCTTCCTTGTACAGCTTCGAGTCCAACGTCTTATTCGCCACGAACACTTTGGTCTTTGCTCCGCAGCTACATATCCCTTGCCTAATCATCAGTTTTTTGGCAAATTTGTCTACAAAAGCAAACTTAAACTTCGCAGGAACATCTCCTCGTGCCATCGCCATGTAGAATTTTTGGCCAGGAAGCTGTCTGAAATCCATTTTGACGTAGGTTTCATTGTCGATGAGCAGGCATCCTTGGTACTTCGTCAAAACCTGCTGGTAAAATTTCCGAGCTCGAGTTTTGGTGACGAAACTTTGCTTCAACGTTCTGTTTGGTTGCTTGCTGGCTCGATAAGAACGATATCCTGCTCGCAAACGAATTCTTCGAACGGTACTGCGAGCAGCAGCGTATTCTTGTGCGATTTCATTATCTGATAGTCCAGGGTTTGCTCTGACGGTTCTCAACACCTTCTGGTTCAGCTTGCGGTCATTTGTTCCATTACGACGCTAACCTTGAGGCACTCGATCCACGCTCTTTCGCTCCCTGAAACGTTTGAGCACATCATACACGGTGATTTGGCGATTTACAACGTTTTTGCGATTTTTATTGCGGACCACGTTGGATTATCAACGTGGGTGTGCAGAATCTTTTCTCTCCTCTCGGCTTGCATCTGGAATAATTTTTGACTCACTGCACGAAACACCATGAAATTTATACCACAGAAAGTGGGCGCTTAGGTAAATAAACCGCTGTAAAATAATTCTTGCAGCGGTCCCTTTCCGTGCCGCTGCAAAACAATAAGTGATTACGGATTCTAACTGGACAGAACTTTATACAGATCACGATACTTTTAAAAATCCCGCATCCTAGTTATTTTGTTAATTTCCACCGGAAGGGAAGTCGTTGCTCCCGGTTCATGAGTTGATGGGTCGATAGGTAGGGTCCAGGTGTGGGAACTGCCTCCCTGGCTTCGGTAGCATTGGTGCTCAGCACGGAAAACAAGATAGACGGAAAACAAATCAAAGGAAAAAAAAATCAAAATGAAGTATATAAGGGAAAAGTTGGCTTCGGCAATACTGAGCACTTTTTGAAATATTTCAATAGTATAATTTCCTTGTAAACTAAAATAAATCTATCTGCATAAAAATAAATAAAATAAGAGTGATTTACGGAAAAACCTGCCAGCAGGGTTACTTCCACTCACTTGCTATAAAAAAATGTTTTTCGGAATTATGAAATCATGAAATAGTATAATGCTAATTAGTACTTGTAAGTTACAAGAAAAGGTCATGAAGTATATATTTGACACATAAAATCTGTCAATATTACTTTCAGTGCGTCACAATCAGCGATTTTACGACTCGAAATTGGCAGGTTTCAAACACATACTTTACACCCTCTTCTTGTTACTTACAAATACAACATATCATTATAACATCTTATGATTGCATAATTCCGAAAAATATTTTTTTATAGCAAGTGAGTGGAAGCAACCCTGCCTGCCAGTATCGCAACCAACGTCAGTGCCTATACGTAAGCGTACTACAACGTGGCACTCAAACAAAGGAGTAACAAGTGCGATACTATCACTGCTAGACTAGATCTTTGGCTCTCTCATGCAGTTGTTCATCAGAGAGGGGAAGCTTATTAATCCCCACCGCCTGCCCATGGTGCCATTCTATCACGGAATGAGCCAGCAACGCCGGCCTTAAACCTACCATCCCTAACACTCCACTATAAATCATGAAATAAAGCCCGACCACCAGCTACAAGGTGCAAAAATTAGCCAAGGGGAGGGGTTTATTGCATTCAAAATTTTGATATTTTACTTTTACTTGCCTGAGCGGAAAAACTTCGGAGGGATTATTTTCAGCGCAGCAGTCTACTTTGGTGCAAAATGCACAATACTTTAAATTATTTTGATTGTTTCTGAGGAGGATACACCTATCTGAACCACTCACATGATTTTTTTTTAATTTCGAATATTAAAAAGTAACGTCTATTAAGTACACCGTATAAAAAATTCATGGAAATGTCTGCTATACATAGCGCTCACGTAATTAACGCTAGATTTGGCGCAAGCTTAACACGATTGTTTTATGTGAATTTAAGGGGGTATTCCCAATCTTTTGCCTTTTTTCGGCCTGTTTTTCAATTAATTTTTTTTTCAAGGAAAATGAATAGTAATGCGCCTAACTCTTTGGGATTCTTGTTTATTGAACATTAAAGTTTACAAATAAATTTTTTTCGACATAAAAAAAGACATTATTGACGTCACAAAATGGCGACAAACAGACCCCTGTTCGCCGCAAACGCCTGGACGGGCGAAGACTTTTCTCTGGAACGGCTTCATCTGGAACGGCTTCATCTGAAACAGATTTCGTGATGAAATTAATAATCTGCATAAGATTCTCTGGAGCTTCTCCCGTTGGCAGCAAAAAATCTTGCAAATTAACAAAATGGCGGCCATATGAAAAAACAGGCGATTTTGAGCCCGCTTTTTTGCAACTTTAAGGTGCTTCAAACAATGTTAAATGTTAATATTTTTGGCTGAAAGTGGGAGAAGCTCCAAAGAATTTAATAAGGAACAAAATGCGCAAAGATTCAAGTCAATATCTCTTATAGTTTCTGAGAAAAATCTTCGCCCGATAAAAAAAATGTGGTTTCGAGAAAAACGCGTTTAAAGTTTTGACTTTAGTTAAAACCATTTGGGGGTTCTTACCATTAGTCAGCTATGCCTGGACACCGAATTCGCTGATCGGAAAACGGCTTGGGGGGATGAAAGTATATAGTCTAAAGTACAAAAAAAACGTGAAAAAAAAATTTGATTTTTTGAAAAAAAAAGATCGGGAATACCCCCTTAAGCAAAATTTCAAATAAATCTGCAATGTTGTATACAGGCTTGTAAACAATTTGGATATTTATGCCTATTATAGCACAATATTAAACGAGGGTTGATTTTATGCGTTGGTTAAAATATAGAACTTTTTTTTCTGTGTAGCCTTTGAGTTTTTATCCCTAGTAGAATCATCGAAAATAAAAGTTGTATTTGAAAAATTCAAGCATTTTAATATTTGTGTCCCATACCTCGCCGAGCGAAATTTTGAGTGGCCAAGTTTTTAGGCCTATTATATAACATTTTTACACGTTTGAAAAATGTTCATGATTTTCAACAATCCTTTCTTCTTTCTTCTATTTCAGATCATACACCCGACTGAACGAACGGTCATTGGTAGTGTTCCGTCACAAATCTGGATATGAGCGGCATCGGAAACGCTCAAGGCTCTAATGTCGGCTTCTCCACCATCTCGGAGTTTTATGATCAGTCCAGTCTGAGCAGTAGCAACACCATCAAACTTGAGTCTGCTTCACCCAGTCCGTCCCCGAGCACCGCATCCATGATGGATGCACTGAGCAACAATCCGATCCTGACTACGGCATCAGTTCCAATACCATCGCGCAACATTCACCAACGAATGATCACTGACATGTCCGATTACGTCTTCGAAATTGAACAGTCCCACTCTCCGCATATGCTGCAGGACATCAGCTTCATTACCACTTCCACCAATTCCAACCTAAGTGCATCAACCCCGATCGATACGATATTTACTCTGCAGAACATCTCGGATGGCGGTCTAGTCGCTGAAGGAATCCAGATCGGCACAATCAATATGAATGGTTTCGGGAATACCGAAATCTGGAATACCGACTCGTTTGGACAAATCGTTTCTCCATCATCAACGGTTTCGTCTGCTACAAACATGAATGGCCAGCAAGGTCAATTTCACATGGACGAGGATGACATTTATCATCTTGATAAGGATGAGCTCATTAGCGATGCAACGCTTGGGGATATTTTTGCTACCGATTTGCTGCATGAAGATCTTATGCTGTTAAATGCTCCTCTGAGTCAACCTTCGCCGAACCTCAGCGGTGACAGTGGCAGTGGCAGTGCATTTCACTTATCGCCCAGCCTACCACAGCAAATTCTGCGTTCCAATCATAACTCAAATGCAAATAATAATATGCTAATGACAATTGGGAACAACATGCAGCAAACAAATGACCTACAGGTTCCAAATATGTGCGAACTCTACGACGAACAAACTCGAATTTCTACTTCACCTTATGCTACCAATACCAACATCAACTCGCCAGCAACTTTTTCCCCTGGCAGCCACAGCTCCAGCCCGTCTCTGGGATACTCTCAGGCGCAAACTCCTCCATTGCCGAATAGACTTCAGCAGCAGCTCCAAATGAATGCTATGAATAACAATAACCATCTGATCAAGATGGATACCACAGAGAAGGCAAATAACCAAAATGCAACGAACAACAATATCAGCAGGAACCAAGGCAACGTCGGTCAAGTGCAGTACAACCCAAAGTATTCCACATTGCAACAGCTGCTGATGAGCAATACTGCAGATAGGAGTGGTCTGATGCTAGGACAATCGGTGCCAGGAAGTTCCTCCGGGCTAATGAGTGGAGCCTCCATTAGCCCAGGCGGATTTAGCGGACGTAGGATGATGCATCATATGCACGCCCAGGCCGGTTCTAGTCATTCGGGAATTGGTGGTGCAGGAAGTGGCGGTGGTACGAGCGGTGGCACCATGTCACGATTGTCCTCTTCGGCACCGACCCACATCGGAATGGACGTAATGATGTGGCAGCGACGTGAACCACGGCCGCATTTACTGTCCACGGGAAGTTTGGCTGAAGCAGGATCGACCTCGTCTCTCAGCACTGGCAGTATTCTCAGTCCGGAGGCGCCTGATTTTTCGCATGACGAAGGATATTCCGACGACAGTGATCATTACGAAGACTTTTCCAGTGGCGATGGTAAGTAGGCTGTTGGAATAAATCAGACACGATCTTCTCGCATAATCCATAATGCAGCCCATACATACTGTAACCTGGTTGTAAACTTGGGTCTTCGACTGGTTGTCGGATAGTCGGATCTCCTTTCAACAAATTCGTCAGCCGAGCAAACATTTCGCACCTGAACCACACACAATCCAATCTGCTATTCGACTTGTACGTCAACGTGTTGGCCAACCGATTGAAAATAAACGCGACATTTGTCCGACTTTCCCACACCCACTGCAACCAGGTTGGCGACTTAGGTCAGGCGCCCACTGGTGTGGCATCATACAACATGATATGCTAGCAGATGCCACACCCCCGCCACATCAGTGGGCACCTTGACTTAGACTCCGCCCACCTTAAATTAAAACCGTTTTGATTAATTGAAAGAGTCTGTTTTTTATCGTAAATTATTTGATCACTTTGAAGTTAGTTTAAACATGGGCAAATTTTGAAGACTTCTAACGTAGGGCCACATTCAATATCCAGGAAAAATTACACTGTCTTACTAATGACTCATTAAGCCCAAAGTGATCCGGCAGCATCGTACTCAGCAGATGGCGAAGGTGGTATTTGCTACCAAAAAATTCTTGGGGGCGGAAAAATTACAAAGATTATACAAAACTAAATAGACATAGGACTGCAGTAACGACATCTCGTGGGCTTCTCGCGGAAAACATGCTTGCTCACTGATTCGCAAACAATGTTGCTTGCAAGAAACACCGAATATATAGAAACGTCAAAGTGATCCGATGCCAGCGCTGCGGCGAGTAGTTCGCATTCAAACCAATCGTTAAATGCGTAAACGGTGATCCAGAATGAAGAGCTACGTCTGTTTGTCTGTGATTAGCTATAAGATCGGCCCTACCACTCTCGAACGCGTAGACTCTATTCGTGGCTTAGGGGCTGTTCTTTAATTACGTAGACAGTTTTTTTTTACTCATTGGTACGAAGCATACTTGAATACTTGAATACGTCGCACCTGTATGGGCACCGTATCAATCTAAACAAGTCAGCAAATTAGAGTGAGTTCAGAAATATTTCATTCGATTTGCTCTCCGTCACCTACCATGGAACGATTAAACACACCTGCCACCTTATACCTCACGTTGCTTATTACTTGACCTGGAGACACTGTGTGCCATACACTTGAAACTTCATTTTCGACATTCTTACGGATCGTATCGATTGCCCTACTCTGGGTCAGTCGAGGCGTCAGCTAATCAACTTCAACGCTCCATCTCGTTCACTTCGTACTCATGATGCGCTTTACGTACTTCATCATATAACAAGCTATGGACACACAACCCTCTGAGTACATGTATACGTGCTTTTAAGGTGATTCGCTGTGACATCCTTCGAAACTTTAAGTGCACAAATATCAGCTTCTACGGCACGTGCAACATTTAAATTGTTACTCCACGTTTGATGCACTGCAGCATACATGAAGCAGCAATTTCAAATGTTATATGTTATGTAAGAAAGTTCAAATTTTCAAGAGAAAATATAACATGCAATAGTGCCTTTGGTCCCTAGACCAAGAAAATCATGAAAATCGAAGGGAAGTTCTACAAACTTCAGGAAAATTCTGCACAATCTTGAGAGTTCACCACCTAAAAATATTCTGAATATGGCTCTGCACTTCGGCTTAATCACATTCGGGTTTATGCTTAATGTAAATTCATATTACACAACCGGTACATATATCACGAAAAAATGTCTAATTTCATATCAACCCTTGGGCCAAAAACTGGAGCAATAGTGCCAAAACGGGCACACTTACCCAAGCAACACACGTACATCATAATAAGTTACTACAACTTGATAGTGACTGAAATAAGTTACATACATGTAACCCCAACTGTTCAGTGACAAGTGTTAAGTAAGGAATAAGTTGATATTTCGTCCAGAGCCTCAATTTTTACGGAAGAGATCCTAATAATTTTGAGGTTTGATTCAGATGATCAGAGTACAATCCACTCGTTGTTTTGTATGTATGAAAATTAAGTTCTCCAGTTCTAAAGAAGTTTTCACACTTTGCATGACTTATTAAAATCTGCTCAACTGTATCCGTGAAGTGAAAGCTGAAGATTTTTGAATCTTTTGTGAAAGATTCTCAAGATATGAAAACATTGCTTGACCTCTTCTTTTTAAAGTTGCAACAACAGACCACTAGCTGCCTCCGTTACAAGATCTTGAGAGGCTCCTAAGCTCTGCAACTGTTCCAAAAGAGGCACATAATTTTCGGAGTTCTTGCAGAAAAGTTCTCATAGCGGCGCCGGTGGTGTAGTGGTACGCGTGATTACCTCTCACCCCAGCAAGCCTGGGTTCAATCCCAGTCGGCGCCGCCGAGATGTTCTGAGGCATAACATCTCTGATCACGCCGTTGGTCCCCGGTTCATGAGTTGATGGGTCGATAGGTAGGGTCCAGGTATGGGAGCTGCCTCCCTGGCGTCGGTAGCATTGGTGCTTAGTACGGAAAATAAGATCGACGGAAAACAAATCAAGGAAAGTAAAAAAAAAAGGTTCTCATGGCGTATTATTTGAACTGAGCTAATATGAAACCATGAATACGAACTTATACTAAAGTTATTAGTTCGGGCCTTCGGGGGGCGTTTTTAAAAATAAAATTAGAACTACGAACTTACTCGACTGAAGGTCTGAACTAGAATGAATTTATTCTTCTTAAGCAAAAAGTTACAATGTGCTATATACTAAAAGGGTTTAATGGAAAACGCCTAGTGCGCGAATTATTACTTATATGCTATCTATGTTTCGTCTGCTGCTAACCGGCTCGGTGTCGCTGATGGATGGTCGCCTCGTGGAAAGGAATGGGAATGCTGATATACAGAAATATGATTATGCATTAGGATGCAGTTCTGCTGTTGTTGTTGTTGTTGTTGTTGTTGTTGTTGTTGTTGTTGTTGTTGCCGTTGTGTCTTATTATTGCTGATATCGACTGAAGTTCCTGTCGATAGTGTCGTTGCTGTGTCTCGGAATTTGTTGAATTGCTTGTAATTGGGTTCTGGTATGATTTCAGGAAAGTGCTGTACTTAACTCGTCCCTCCTTCAAGTTCGAATCGTCCCGATTCAATTTCTGAGGTTGAATGACCGTCGGATTTTTTGTAGAGGATAGTGGATGCATCTAACGGTTGTTGTCTAGCAACACTGTTGAGCTTCCGGCTGAGTTTTTTCCTAGCTACGTATGTCATGATAATGACGATAATCATGATACTTATGGTTGACATGATTAGGGATGTGATGGTTCGAATTTCATGATGATTAGTGAAATTCTCCAACGCATGTCTGTTTATTATGTCGAGTTCTTTCACCCTCAATAGTGGTTCGAAATTACTTTCTGCAATTATGAGACCATCCAAAGGTAACATTATTGGAGGCTCGGCTTGGAAAAATTCGGCATTCTCAAATTTTGATCCGTTTGTGCTCAGTGAACAATTGTGGAATTCAATGAGATATGATCCCGTTAGGTTCCTGCTCGTGATTCCACAGGTGGATTTGATTTCCAATGATTGGACTTCCTTTAGTACTAGCAAATTTCCTGTGATCAGTTTAATTTCTGTAGGGTTCTTGCAATTTGTAAAAGAGCAATTTGCTGAATGTCCTTGAAGTAGGTTTGGTAAACATTTATCTTGGGTAATATTTTGTACGTTATCCCGGGTGCACAAAGATAATTTCTGTATACGTTTGCATTTGTTGATGATGATGAAAGTAGTCTTGTCGTTCCTCATGGCGTGGGTCTCCGGAAGTTTTAGAATCTTATTTCCTAATGGCAATGGTTCTAGATAGTATTTTTCATAAACAGAATCCTCTATCAGAGGGATCAAAATAACAAAAATGACCTTCGAATTATTATGAAAAGCTGATAAATCTAAATAATCATATGTTTCTTCGAGACTGGTGAGTACAACTCCCTTCTCTTCTAATTTCTTAGCTGCAAAATCTAATTCTTGGGGTGACAAAATGTTTTTTGACAGAATTCCTACTTTTGCCAATTTAATTGACTCAAAAATATCTTCTAAATGATCTTTTAAATAATCTAGGTTGAAATGTATTTTAAAAATTTCCTTAAAAACAGTAAAGTTTTTTCCTGCGTTATTATTTCTAGCTAGTATCAAATTTTGACTAATTTGTGTTTGTTTTCTTGATAATTGATTGATTATTTTGTTTATTCTGTCTTGAAATTGAAAATTGATTTTCCTCTGCTCATTATTTTCGTTTATAAGAATTTTATTGTTCATAGATAAATCTTGAATACTTTTTGAAATTTCAATTAAATCATTTTCATCAAGGTTGCCAGTGATAGCTTTAATTCCGCTCCCTACAAAATTGAACAGTCCTCGCTTGGTTCTAAATCTAGGCTGTAGCTCAGTGAATAGTTGCAAGGTATTGCTCAGTTTTGTGCTTAGGAGGTCCGTCATTTCGGTAAAATTGCCAAAGGAGTTAATTCCGTTAATATTTATCCGTAGCTTCCTGAAGATAGGGTTATAATTATCTAAGTTGATCGTATGGAAGAGTTTGTGTTCTCCTATCTTCAAAAAGCTAAATCCCTCTTGGAGTGTGATTAGACCAGGGTTTGGATTTAAATTTGTAATTTTTATGGATTGGGTATGGACATGGGATTTTGAAAGAAGGAAGGATACACAGTTCGAAGAAGTAGTGTAAATTTCTGTTCAATATGATGCACATAAATGGAGCGTCACATATCATATACGTTTACATTATATATCATGTAAAGTTCTGACACATTTCATGCAATGTAGCAAATATTGTATACAAAATCCCATCTTTGTTAACAACATTGTTTGCAAGTTGCTCGGTTGCGTGAGATGAAATACAAGTTTACGTGAATGAATGTTTACATCACAATTAAAATTCCGAATTTTTATCTGTGTAGGATGCCGATACATACTGTGATGCGTACTTCCATCGCGACGTCAAGTTGGGTTTTCCTTCTTCTCCCTTCGTTGGGTTTCCTAAAAGGAATGCCTTATTAGTATGGTTTGAATAATATAGATTAATGATTTAAGACGACTATTTACGATGAAGTTTGTCAAGGTCTTACAACTGCTGGTGTTGACATTTTAAGAGCGGGTGTTCCACTCGAACCTGTGTCTATTTCCTTATGCGATGCATTTTATTTTTATGAAATTTTCTTTCATTTTCGTCGTAAAATGTTTGAACTCTGTCATTCTGTACGTTTGTCGGTTCAAACCGTTGTCTGCGTTTAGCTTTTATGCCTTGACTTTTTACGAAAGCTGGTTGTCCTATTTCAAGTGCGGGTGGTGTTTCCCTGTTAGCATTATGATAGGTGTGCTGGTTGGTTTGCGTTTTAGTATTTGTCAATAAAATTTCATCGTAGAGCTTATCTCGGGCTAGAAATAATTGTTCTCTGTTGAGAGGTCTCTCCTCCCCATCCTTTACTCCAAAAAACGCTTCACGTGGTTTTAGGTTGGTGGAAGTGTGGATTGCGTTGTTATATAATGTGCAGGCAAGTAAAAACATCTCTTTAAGTGAAAGGTTGGCATATTTGTGCCTATTACACCTAAATATTTCAATCAAGGTTGAATGAAAGCGTTCCACTATGCCATTGGTTTCGCTATTATTCACTGGTGTGAAATATTGTTGAATCCTTAAGTCAGCGAGCATTCCTCGAACCTCAATAGACTTTAGGGCTGGCTCATTGTCAGAAACGATGAGACCCGGTTGTCCGTAAAGAGAAAAGTATTTAATTAACGCTTTCCTTATGTCTGGTGTAGATCTGGACTTAATTGGAATCAAAGATGCAAATCTTGTTCATTCTCATCAGGGACATCAATAAGTATTTTCTGGGATATTTTTATTCGAAAAGTTCTACACCTACTAAAATAATTCTTATAGACCATTTGTACGGATTGCATCATGCTCTCAGGGCACATTATACAATTTTGCCTCTTGAGATCCATGCATTCTCTGAAAATTCTAATTAATGCGGGGACCCCGAAGTGGAATTTGGTAATTGTTCTACGATGTATTTTTGGAAAGATTGTTTCAAAAGTTTCAGAATCATTTTCTCCAATTTTCAAGATAATTTGATTATGGAAGAAATTAATTGGTTTTTCTGTAAATTCTATAAGATCTGAAGAGTCTGAATCAGTGGAATGTACAGAGTCTTCATCCGTAGGGTCATCTTCGTTAATATTAATTTCATGAGTGATTCTAGAAAGAGCATCTGCCACCACATTTTGCTTCCCTGGTCGATGTTTGATTTCGAAATCAAACTCGAGAAGTTTTAACCTCCACTTCACTAATCTGGTATTTGGTGTCTTCAGGTTTAGTGCATAGGTAAGTGGTTGATGATCTGTAAATAGGGTAAATTTCCTTCCGAACAAATATGGTCGAAAGTATTGTGTCGCCCATACTATGGCCAAAAGTTCTTTCTCTATGGCGGAGTAACCTTCCTCAGTCTTTGTTAACGTTCGAGATGCAAACGCGACTGGTCTGTCCTTTCCTATACAGCCTTGCGATAAAACTGCTCCGAGAGCAAAATTGCTTGCATCAGTAGTGAGGACGAATGGTTGATTGAAGTCAGGGTATTGCAATACATCACTTTGTGTAAGCAATTCCTTGCATTTTTCGAAGGTTTTCACAAATAAAGGTGTGTGTTCAATTACTTCGCCTTTACGTAATTGAGCTGTAAGTGGCTTGGTAATTTTCGCAAAGTCGCGAATAAACCGCCGATAGTACCCGAGAATTCCAAGAAATCCTTTAAGTTGTTTTTGGTTTCTTGGTAAAGGCCAATTTTTGATACCTTCGATTTTATTGGGGTTCGGTTTGACTCCCTGATCGGTGACAATATGACCTAGGAAAGCTACTTCTTTTCTTAGGAATTCACATTTGTCTAACTGTAATTTTAAATTTACTTTTTCAAGGGCCTTTAATATTTTTTCCAAATTTTCTAAATGCTCCTGCAAAGAGGTAGAGAAAACGATAATATCATCCATATAAATGAGACAACATTTTCCAATATATTCTCTGAGTACATGATCCATAACGCGCTGGAAAGTAGCTGGTGCGTTTTTTAGACCAAATGGCATACGCAAATACTCGTATAGACCATGATCTACTTGAAATGCTGTTTTTGGTACATCTCTGGGATCCACCTCGATTTGATGGAAACCTGAGGCCAAATCGAGCGTGCTAAAATATTGGCATTTGCCCAGTTTATCCAGTATCTCTGTGATATTGGGTAAAGGGTATTTGTCGTCTATAGTTTTTGCATTGAGCTTCCTATAGTCAACTACTAAACGCCATTTCTGTTCGCCAGATGCATCTGCCTTTTTTGGTACGATCCATATGGGTGATACTCAAGGGGATGTGCTAGGTCTTATGATACCTTGGTCGAGCATTTTTGAAATCTGTTTTTGTACTTCATCTTTATGGACAAACGGATACCTGTAATTTTTAGTATAGGCAGGTAATTCGTCGCATGTGTTTATAGAATGTTTAACTACGTTGGTAAATGACAAGTTATCACCGTCCGTGTAGAAAACATTGGGATATTTTCGAAGCAATCTAAGTAATTTTAAGCGTTCTTCTGAGTTAAGGTGATCAGTTCGCACCTCTTTTCCGATATCTTGTGCTATTTTAGTAATTGTAGGGGGAACTTTTGATGGGAAATCCATCACATCAAAGTTATTTATTTCAGTGGTAATTTTTTCATAGTCTATAGTTTCTACAGAGGGTTCTTGATGTATATTGACAAAGAGTAGATTGGCTTTGTTTTGGTGAACGCTGTATAATCCAGACGGGACATAAACTTTGGATGTAATTTCTAAGTCATTTTCAAGAAAGAAGTCTCCTGAGTTGATAGAGATTGGAATTTCTTGAATCATATGCATTGATTCATGAAAATTTAATTCAATTGTACCAGGAAATTTTTTTTTTAGTTGTATAGTTGTATTGTCTAGAACAAGCGTATTTGCTGATGCATCTATAATGCACCCTAATCTATGAAGAGTTTGAAATCCTATCAATCCATCGAAGAAATCATGGAACTTGAATAGGTGAAATTTCTGGCAAGGAATATTTTTAAAATATTTCGAAAACGGGTTGAAGAAGGTATATTGCTCTATCTTGTGTGATCCATTTATGTTCTTTACTTTGTGTTGTGAGCCTAAACGTATAGATTGCAAGGGGACGATTTCAGGAGAAATATAATTTTTATTAGCTCCTGTATCGATAAGTAGTTTAAGGGGAGGTTTTGATTTGGAAAGGATTTCTAAATAAGGAAGGAAACTCAATCCATTTCTTGATGCCCCACATCTGAAGGAAAATTTAATTCTTCCTCCTGATATTGGTTTTCGTTTTCGGTGAATTCTTCAGTGCCGACATCAACAGAATCAAGATATTCGTCATGCATATTAATTTGATTGCCTCTAATTTGTTTAAAATTTGAAGATGATGGTTTTTCCTGTTTTATGGAGGGGAACCGTGTTCTAGGTTGTACGGTATTCTGCATGTATGCTGGGATTTCTCTGTTTGGATTAAACGGTGGTTTTGATGTAGGGAAAGAATTTGTCGAGAATTGGGGTCGATGCGTATAGAACGCATTTTTCATTGGCTGAGGTCTAGATAATACAGGTGGATTTTGTGGTCCAGCTGGTTGTAGGTTATTGTGATACCATGCTCCATTTTGATTAGGCGGTGGTTGGAATCGAGAGAATCTAGAAGGTTCTGAATTTGATTTTTGACTAACTTTTGTTCTTTTAGCAGCATTATCTTGATCTAGGGCATGCTGGTATGCTGAAAATAAACTATCAGGTCTACTGGTTCTGGTAAGTGCAGATATCGGATCATGTAAACCGTCAATGAAAGCATTGGTCATCATACTTTCGTATGTTGCCATGACAGTTGTAGAACAGGGCTTGAGGTTATCGTCCAACATAACCTTAGCTCGAATATCTGCTAATAATCCGTCGCAGTTGTAGTAAAAATCTTCTACGCTAAGATAACCTTGCTTCAAGTAAGGTATCCTGCTCAAAATTGTGGATAGATCTCGTTTGTCACCAAATCTTTCCTTTAATGTGTGCTTTATGGCATCCCATTTGCACTCAGTATTGTTGCTGATTAAGGCTTCATTGGCCTTACCAGTGATTTTATCTCGGATAATTGACGTCCAGATAGGTAGCACAGTGCGCGTATCACCATCTGGTACAAATTTTATTGCACATTCTAATTTTTGGTCGACCGAGGCAAGCCAAGATGGCAAAGCCTTGATTTCACCATCGTATCCTGGGATCATTTTAATCACGTCAGGAATACGCGTTACATCAAAATTTTGTTGTGGGCGCTGCTCAACGCTTCGCGGGGTGTTTTGCAACGATTCGATTTGCCTTCTTTGCTGAAGCAGCATTTGCTCCAATTCTTCGATTTTGTCCATTAGTGTCTCGGACATTTTTCTTGTTAACATGCACTAAAAAAAAAATATTCACTTCACTGACTGCTTATAAATAATTCACTTTGTTGCTAATTTATTTAGTTCACTAATTTATTTGTTGTTGGATTTATTATTTATTTTTTGTGTTGTTAAGGTTAGTTCGCGGCCTAACTGTGATATTTTAGTCTATTGGTTACCACGGGTGGGGCCGCCAGACTGTGCTATTAGTAGTGTTTAGAGGATGGTCAGAAGTAGTGAACCTATGCCGGGTTTCTATTTCTGAATTGGTTTTGAAGGATAGGAAATGGGTACTTACGATTTACTTTGACCGATGTTCCTTCGATCCGGTTGATTGATTTGACGATGTTCCTTCGTCTGGTTCTTCGGATTGCGCGTCTTCCGGTGCTGGTACAGATGTCCTCAACTTGGCGATGTCCTCTCGTCAAGGCGTTGATTTCGATAAACCGTCGATTAATCTTCACGGAACACTTGCAAAAACACTCGCGGATACTTAGCACAATCCTACCGACTGCGCCAGTTATTAGTTCGGGCCTTCGGGGGGCGTTTTTAAAAATAAAATTAGAACTACGAACTTACTCGACTGAAGGTCTGAACTAGAATGAATTTATTCTTCTTAAGCAAAAAGTTACAATGTGCTATATACTAAAAGGGTTTAATGGAAAACGCCTAGTGCGCGAATTATTACTTATATGCTATCTATGTTTCGTCTGCTGCTAACCGGCTCGGTGTCGCTGATGGATGGTCGCCTCGTGGAAAGGAATGGGAATGCTGATATACAGAAATATGATTATGCATTAGGATGCAGTTCTGCTGTTGTTGTTGTTGTTGTTGTTGTTGTTGTTGTTGTTGTTGTTGTTGTTGTTGTTGTTGCCGTTGTGTCTTATTATTGCTGATATCGACTGAAGTTCCTGTCGATAGTGTCGTTGCTGTGTCTCGGAATTTGTTGAATTGCTTGTAATTGGGTTCTGGTATGATTTCAGGAAAGTGCTGTACTTAACTCTAATATTCAAATTGTTCGTTAATTTTTGATTAGATTCACAATAAAATCAGATAGGAAATTGCTTTGACTGTCTTACCTGCACACCAAAAAATTCTGAATTTTACTGGCGATGTAAACATCCATGCATGCAAACATTCATACATGTAAACTTCCTTTTCACGTAAATTAGCAACTTGCAAGAAATGTTGAAAACAAAAGTGGACAGTTGCATACAATATATGGAATATTGCATGACATGTCTCGTAAATTTACACGATCTATAATCTAAATTTGTATGCTATATGACATTTATGTGCATCATAGTAACGGAAATTTACACTACTTTTTTTTAGCTCTGTGGGCATTTTTGTTCGTAGGAAATGTCCTACCCCCCACCCATTTCTAGCTTCTGTTCAAGTATATCGCTTCCAATAAACCACCACATCTCAAAATAATTAGTCTCTGCCACAATCACTTCTCATTAACTATAAGATAATCTTTGACATAATGCTTAATACATCGACAACGTTGATCTTGCAGAGGACTCCGACGTGGATGAAACGGCACACGCATCCGGCAGCGCCCCTAGCAGTTCCAAGGCCAAGCGATACTTCTGGCAGTACAATGTGCAGGCCAAGGGACCCAAGGGTCAACGCTTGGTCATCAAAACGCACACGGAAGATCCGCACGTACTGAACGAGGTCACCGATCCGGTCTTTAGTCCACACTGCTCTGTGCGCGGCATCAAGGTTTGTAGCTAGACCAGCACACAACGTGTTCGCTACCGATGGCCGTCCCAAACTAGACGCTGGCCACCGTCGCGCTGTCTGGGGATCAGATGCCAATTAAAAACATTTTTTCTTGATAATTTTCTTAAGAACCTTCGTTTACAGCACAGTGGCAAGGCACGCAAGGGAGACGGCAATGACCTAACGCCCAATCCGAAAAAGCTACACAGCATCGGCAAGGAACTGGATAAGCTGGGTCGAGTGATTAACGATATGACTCCGGTCAGTGAGCTTCCGTTCAATGCACGACCGAAAACACGAAAAGAGAAAAACAAGCTGGCCTCGAGGGCTTGTCGCTTGAAGAAGAAAGCCCAACATGAAGCCAATAAGATCAAGTTATATGGCTTGGAAACTGAACATAGTAAGTTAGATGACAGTTTTGCTTTGTATAGTAAAATATATGTCTACCTAAAAATTTACAGAGCGTTTAATGAATGGCATCAAGCAGCTGAAGCATATTCTGGTGAATAAATGCAGTCAGGTACCCACGGAACCAACGGAGGATCAAAATCAAAAAATGGAAACCCTGGTTAAAGCAGCATCAAGTAAGTTCAATCAGCTAGCATCGGTACACAGTTTTTGAAACTCTTGTTATACTTTTTGTTTTAGAGTTGAAGATTGCCGGTAATTCAACGGAGTTTGTCAACCGAATTCTGGAAGTCATAAGGTCTGGTAATAGCGTCAATATCGACAAAGTGCTGGAAGAATTCTAAGTTCGCCTTAAAGGGTAATGACGAGTAACGGGAGTAACGATTTGAATGATGAGACTGTAAGATAATACTAGATGTTAAGGCAAGAGATCATTTATAAATTTATAATCACTAGAGTACACACACAGCAACGCAGAACATGTGCACATTATTTATCTCCCTCTTTTTGTAAAACGCAATGGAGCACAATACGGGCATCAGCTGGAGCCATGCAGTGTTCCATCCAAAACAAGTGATGTGTCTAATATCAGGGAACGAGGATGCATTATTTTGAAACGATCTAGCGTGACCCAGAGTCAGTTAAACTGGCTGAATTGAAGTTGAAGTGATATCTGATAGCGGTTCAACCGGGTGATAAGTACATGAAATGTGGTAGAATCGAGCTCAGGATTATTCTGCGCGTTCGATGATAAAGCGAAAAGACAGACGAACAGTGCTCCTTACGTTTTGTTGAGATTAAATGCTCGAAAATATTGAAAGTTTATAACGTTATGAAACAACATAATCTACTGTATCGGATGCACGATTGAGTTGTGGATTTGGATCCGGTGACCTAATGGATCTGCATCCAGCAACTCTCCTTATATGGAATAATGATTGATAAACTGCTGATGGTAACATATGTACCTTATATATATATATTCATATTATGAAGTATGATTAAGTATCAAGTTTGTATAATTATGACGATAAGAGGATATATTTTATTCTAACCCGAGTGATAAGTTTAAGCACAGTTGGTCCGAGTGTTATAGAGTTGGCGTATAATTGCAACTATTGATATTCACATTTTTTACTTCTTCTGTTAAAAAAAATCTGACGCATATTTTTGAAAATTTACCATAGGTTAGTAGTTTTTAAAATTTCATTTGCTTCAAAAAAGTGAAAATGATGCGTTTTGTTCTGTAAATTACAGAGAGCTAATATAAGCAGTGAATCAATTATTTCTTAACTGGAGTGTTGGAAGGGCGAAGGACAGTTTTCACTTTTTTGGAAATAGCGTTTTTGGCTAGTAGTAAGCTGTTTCGTGTGCAGTGATATCTAACGGTTTCGGGGTTTGGAAATTATGAAAGAAGAAGCATACGTTTTTCACTAATTTGGCACAAATACACCTCTTCCAAAGTAGCGATTAACAGTTCCACCTTGCATTTACGATGTCATGCTGCTGAAACACATTGCTCACTTCCAAAATCCGTAAACAAGTTTATGCAGTAGTTTTGTTCATGTTTCCATTTTTTTAATTTGTTCTTTTAAAACAACATCTGTGATTATCTTTGTTAGTGGGTGTCTTTTTGTTTTTTCCTGTTTATAGCAGTAGCAGTTAGTTTCGTAAAATGATTGCATATTTTTAAGACTAGAGTTACAAAATTCAAAAACGTTACTTGGCTCTATTTAGAATGAACGGCAAAGCATAGTAGATGGTTCCTAAATGTTATCCGATTCGCTTCTATTTCGACTATCAAACAGTTATTCATAGCAGTTTATGCTACGATTTTTATGTTTCATTCACTGAGCTGGCCTCGTATAAACATAGACCCGCATTTTACACTGTATTTCGATCAATTGTAGCATACCGAATAACCCCCTCCCCACTCTCCACTTATTCCTTTAAGTAAAGCCAAACGAGATCACAGCGGTGAAGAAAACATTTCGCATGGACTGAATGAAACAAGAGAACATTAAATACTTTTTTACGAGAATCAAATATTGTAGGTACCTGTATGCAGACAACAAGTAACAAAACAGATTGTTAGCAATCTGTCACTAGATTTAGAGTACGCTGGAATAGGAATCTGGTCGATAATACTACCTCATAAAATTGACAAAGTAACGATAGCACGGTAGAGAAGGTACCAAAAGTAAGACGTAAAACTCACTTGAAAAGTCAAACCAATAGTTTTGATCAGGCTGGACAGCGCAACGATTCGTTCCGGTGAACAGAATACGAGTATGTAGATGCCATAATAATGAATGTGACGTTATGAACGCACCGAAACAAGACTTGAAGTGTGACACAAACCTTGAACCGTTTCCTGTTTGGAAAACATGCAGTTCAACGTGAACTACAACTACATTATATGCAGTGGTTTGACCTCTGAACGTATCGATGGACCTTAAACATACAATTAATATCTCGTCTAAAACAACCAATACATAGTTGTATTCTTAACCTTTGCAGCCAATTGAAATCTTTCTGGTGAATAAATATTAACATGGTTCAGTCATCTTTTCCGAAACGAAAGCTTGTATATTTCATACAAGAAACGAAATCTGTAATAGCTGTGCTTATGTTAATTAAGATCAGTCACATATTTGAAATAAACAGTCGAGAAAACCTGAATCGTAGTCTTTTCATTAATGGTGAAAGAAAAATATTCTGAAAATTCTTTTCGATTTACTTGATGCTGATGTGCTAAAATTTGAAATAAATACATCCAACCGAGTTCGTACCATCAATGGGATGAAATCATTACTGCAGTCTAGTACCAACAACTGCATTTGTGCCTCGATTCCATTAAATTTAACCAATACGCTCGCCTCCCCATCGATTTGTAACTTTCCGCCATTTACTACAATCAATTGTTTGCTATATTCCTTCAATGGGGTACTAAAATTTAAATAAAACCCTGCTTTACTGATAGCTGAAACCGATGACCCACAATCGATTTCCATTTTTAATTGTTTCCCTCCTCTCATTATTTCCACCAAACAAGGATCACTAATTTTGTTAATAGAGGAGACTAACATGCACTCAACACTACCTGTGTATCACTTCCATCATCGCTGTCCGAATAGCCGCTGGGATTTTCTGAGGCATACAATCTCTGATAACGCCCTCCTTCGGAAGGGAAGTAAAGCCGTTGATACCCGGTCTATAAGAAGTTGTATAGATATACAGCAATTCCATACAAAAAAAGTTATAGCGAGTCTCAGAATTTCATGGGAAGTGGTATAGTTCTGCCTTATCAAAAAATATTAGACTCGTATTTTTATATTCCGCCATTAGGGTGACCATTTCCGTGTTAGGGTGGTCTGAAAAATCTATTTTTTCAAAAATGCCTTTTTTCAAAAATTCATAACTTCTGAACCTCTTGACCGATTTTTACGGGTCAATCGTAAAAATCGGTCAAGAGGTTCAGAAGTTATACAGTTCAAATGAAAGATGTTTTAATGTTATTTTAAGAAAAATTATGAAACACTCAGAGATATTTGATTTTGTAGGAAAAAAAGTACGTTACAAATGTTTTTTTCTTGATTTTCACTGTGAGGGTCTTCAACAACTTCTTATTTTAGTATTTTTAATTGAAAGATCATTTAATTTCACATAACATTTAAAAATATTAATATTGACGTAGAAGTAGTTTTGGAGATACAATTTTTTTTAAATAAAAATCATTTTTTTTTTCGTTGATTTGTTTTTTGTCGATCCTGTTTTCCGTGCTGAGCACCAATGCTACCGACGCCAGGGAGGCAGCTCCCACACCTGGACCCTACCTATCGACCCATCAACTCATGAACCGGGGACCAATGACTTTACTTCCCTTCCGAAGGAAGGCGTTATCAGAGATGTTATGCCTCAGAACATCCTGGCGGCGCCGACTGGGATTGAACCCAGGCCTGATGGGGTGAGAGGTAATCACGCTTACCACTACACCACCGGCGCCGCTAGATAAAAAATCATTGTTCCGCAATATATACGCCACACGTGCATGGAAACGATGAAGACGCAAGGTATAGTTCTCAATGCGTCTCCATCGAGTCACAGCAGTTGTGACTAACGAAATCTATTATTAACTTACAAGCTGGGTGCAACATTCAGTTCAGCTTGGGGGCTGTCCATAAACCACGTAGATCAATTTTTAAACATTGCAGATCCTACCTTCCCCCTTGTATACTTTACTAAAATTTTAAATATTTTTCCGGGCGTATACTTTGGCTGGACTCCCCTCCCCCATTGAAGTCCTCGTGGCTTTAAAATAGGCCCCAGTTTGACATTATTAATTTTGGTTTCAAAATTCTGGGACAAGTACTTAAATGCAACAAATAATGACGAGGTCGAAGAAAAATAAGTAAAACTTGAAGCATTTATTTTCTTTAATTTACAATTTCACACATTTTTCTTCCGTTGAAAATGAATACCGTTTGATAATAATATACTTTTCGAGGCTTAAAACTATGGAATGACTGTGTCCCCGAAATTTGGTTCACACGTAAGTTATTAGTTCGGGCCTTCGGGGGGCGTTTAAAAAAAATAACTTTAGAACTACGAACTTACTCGACTGGACGTCTGAACTAGAATGGTTTATTATTCCAAAGCAAAGAGTTATAATGTGGTATATACTGAAGGGTTTAATGAAAAACGCTAGGTGCGCGAATTATTACTTATATGCTATCTATGTTTTGTCTGCTGCTAACCGTCTCGTTGTCGCTGATGGATGGTCGCCTCGTGGAAAGGAATGGGAATGCTGATATACAGAAATATGATTATGCATTGGGATGCAGTTCTGCTGTTGTTGTTGTTGTTGTTGTTGTTGTTGTTGTTGTTGTTGCTGTTGTGTCTTATTCTTGCTGATATCGACTGAAGCTCCTGTCGATAGTGTCGTTGCTGTGTCTCGGATTTGTTGAATTGCTTGTAATTGGGTTCTGGTATGATTTCAGGAAAGTGCTGTACTTTAATATAACGGGTTTTCAATTTACTTTCCATTTTATTGTAATCGGATTTCGAAAAAAAGTGATAGCGTATTTTTTAATCTGGCTTAGAAATAGCTCATGAATAAAATTCTTGGGCCGTTGTTATATGGTAGCCTTGCAAACTCGCTTTCGCAGCGTTTTGTTTCAATAATCCTCCCAAACATCACAAGGGCCTTTTCCATGACAAGTTGCGAAAAAATTCCACTCGGCAGCAATGCCAAAATCTGCGGTCATCTTATTTTTATATTGGCTTCCTGATCCATCTGATAAAAAGTAAATATGTTGTTAGCCTGGAAATTTACATTTTATGAACGCTAGACAATGCGTAAGAAATAAACGAACTGCGACATGATTATGTTTAGTGAAATCAGCAATTGCAATAAAACTAGTAAATTTCAAATCGTTCGATTTTTCGTCTTTAAAATAAATAGCATAAGGGTGAATAGTACATTGGGCGTTCACCCAATGAAAGCCTTGAACTTCATCCTGCTCAACGAAAGAATAATTCTCCGAACAATCACAGATTATGATGCATTCTGTAGCTTTCAAAGTGCTTTTGACGTGTTTCAAGTAATTTGCGTGTTGCTCAGCTATAAACTTATACGGAAATAAATTGAATAATTTTTCTAACAGAGTATCAATAAATTCCTGTGTGTCCATTTCAACTAAGTCCATAATGCATCTCTCTACTTGACGCCATTGTTTGAATTGTATTGATTCAACATGTCCGTTACTACGAATAGTCATTAGTTCTGTGGCCAAAATTTGCTTTCCTGAACAATTTTCGCAACACTGCAGCCAGCATTGTTCACTTGGATTTTGACAAATTATTTTTGTAAACAAATCGTGATAGGAATCAACACCATCTGGGAGTGATTGTCTACTTTGTAGTGTTTAAAAAATAAGTTTAACGTTCTGAAGATATATACAAACGCATACGGTATGCGTGCCACTTGTCCCTGTCAAAATGCAGTGTTTCGGACGGTTACTGGCGAACATGGAAAATCATATTTTAATATCAGGAAATGTATTTTTAAAGATGGATTACGCCTCCTGCAAATTACACAAAACTAATCTTCTTTGTACGTAGATTCCGCCTTCATCATTTTTAGATATCAAATAATCTCTTTTCCCCGGACAAACACGACTTATATCGTCACTATTGTAAAAATCACGAACAAGCATTATCGTTTTCTCTCCTAATGAAGCTCTGCCTAACCTCTTTACAGGCACCGACATTATTCCTTTCTCTTGCTGCAGTGCTTTTGCTTGGTTGGCCATATGTTGGGAAACATTGAACACCTTCATAATTCTATATGTAGACCAACTTTTGGGAAGTGTGGTTAAAATCCTGTATCGCTCATTGCTGTCTCTTGTTTCTATATATTTATCCTTAAGTTGTATAAGGAATTCATTTTCGTCCGACAAAGGTGCGTTGTGGGTGGTAACGATCGATTCAGAACTGGTTGTTTCCACTGACTCTGAAAATAAATGTAAAAAATGATTGATTATTAGAAAAAAAAATATAATTGTTTTTTTATTATTTATCTTGGCAGGGAAAAGGAACCATTCTGGACGGTCCCGCAACGGCAATCGATTCAATACTGGTTGCTTTGATGGACTCTAAAAAATGATTGCAAAAAAGAAGAGTTTATGTTAGTAGTTTGAAGAAAAGAATTGAAATTTAAAGAAGAATCACATGAATTTTCAAATAACGTACCTGAAGCAGCGATACGCCTTTTTAATGCACCACCAACGTAGAGTGCGCCACGCGATTTCGAAAAGAAACGTCAACCAAACCGTTTGTTTACATCAGAATAACAATTTTTCGCAACGCAAATTAAAGCATTTTTCATTCAACATCTTGCCAATTTCTATCGGTAATTGTCTTATTGTACGATTTTCCACAGATCTGAACTGATTTGTACCTTAACTATCCACACACAAGAAATTCGGAAGATCATTACTACTAAAGTACTTTTCTAATTTTCCATTTTTCGCAACAAAAATATTCCTGTACACCAGCAGGATGTTTGCAAAAACGTTACAGAATTAAATTTTTCAACTGTAGATTAAGTTTTGGGGCATCTCAGATGGATCAATTTATCAGGAAAAGTAAAAAAGTGTTCCGCTTCCTATGTCTTAAGGCAAAAATTTCTTCTCACAACACTCTTTTTGACGTTCTCTTATTCACCACCAGAGGTTGAATCGATCGTTAAGTTCCCATTAAAAAGGCCTATTCTGGATGGTCCTGCAACGGCTTCGTCGGTCACGGCATCATTGGGTTCATATAGTTTGTGGTAGCAACGTTGACAAATGAAGGAGCTACTCTCATCTATTTTAATCTTTTTTCCACTGCATAATCGTACAATTTACCAATAAATGATTTTTCTGGCACATTAACTCAACATCCAAACACCACACATTGAACACTTACGTTTCATTTTTAGATATTCTTCGATTCAACGGTTCTAGTAGGAAACTTTGTTTTCTTTTTTTTTTTTCCTTTTGGTTTGTTTTTTTCCGTCGATCTTGTTTTCCGTGCTGAGCACCAATGCTACCGACGTGCCAGGAAGGCAGCTCCCACACCTGGACCCTACCTATCGACCCATCAACTCATGAACCGGGGACCAACGGCTTTACTTCCCATCCGAAGGAAGGCGTGATCAGAGATGTTATGCCTCAGAACATCCCGGCGGCGCCGACTGGTATTGAACCCAGGCCTGGTGGGGTGAGAGGTAATCACGCTTACCACTACACCACCGGCGCCGTTACTTTGTTTTCTAACTGATAATTTCTTTCATAACATTCCTTGTTTTATGTGAAGCATTATATCGTACCTACGAGTGAGTGATATACCTACGAGTCTAAGCTGTAACTCATAGGTATATCACTCGTTCGTAAGCAATGACGTCACTACAAACAGCTGTTTCAGGTAAATAGATGAACATTGCGAATAAATACAAACACCACCAAACATTTCCAAACGTCACTAACACCACAGTAACACCACGAAGCCTATTGGGCTGGAGCTTATGTAAAAGTCATTGCCTACGAACGAGTGATATACCTATGAGTTACAGCTTGGACTCGTAGGTACTGTTGCAACATGCAAAAAGATTTTGGCATTGCAGCCGTGTGGATTTTTTTCGCAACATGTCATGGAAAGGGCCCTATGGGAGGAGTATTGAAACGAAACGCTTTAAAATTTTAGTATACGAGGGGAAAAGTAGGATCTGCAATGTTTAAAACTTGGTCTACGTGGTTTATGGACAGCCCGCAGGTTGAACTGAATGTTGCACCCAACTTGTAAGTTACTCATAGATTTCGTTAGTCATAGCTGCTGTGACTCGATGGAGACGCATTGTGAACTACCTTGCGTCTTCATCGTTTCCATGCACGTGTGGTTTATATATTGCGGAACAATGATTTTTTATTTTAAAATTGTATCTCCAAAAATACTTCTTCGACATCACTAATTTTTTGATATGTTATGTAAAATTTAATGATTAAAATACTAAAATAAGAAGTTGTTAAAGACCCTCGCAGTGAAAATCAAGAAAAAGCATTTGTAACGTATTTTTTCCATACAAAATTAAATATCTCTGAGTGTTTCATTAAAAACATCTTTCATTTGAAGGGGCAATCTTTAAAATCGGCCAAGAGGTTCAGAAATTATGAATTTTTCAAAAAAGGCATGTTTGAAAAAAAAATATTTTTCGGACCACCCTAACACGGAAATGGTCACCCTAATGGCTGAATAAAAAAACATGAGTCTAATATTTTTTGATAAGGAAGAACTAATCCAATTTTCATGAAATTAGGTAGGTTGTTGAATTTCAGCCGCTGGATCATGTCCGATTCAGTCTTATCAAAACGTGCACGAAGCTTGGCAATCATGTCCGTATATGCGATTTCTGACAAAAACAGTCGTCGTCGTCATTCCTAGTTGAACACTCAGTCGGTTAACAACGTCCCGGTCTCAGTCGCGCGGCATCTAGTTTTTTTTCGGTGTTTTTTCCGCCCGAGCGGTTTTTTCACCCCTCCATTGGGTGCCCAAAGTGACCAGTGTGCAACAGAGGAAGTGGAATTCCATGGGCCGAGCCCCTTGGAGTTGCCATCCAACTTTAATTCACCCCGGTAATCCATCCGGTCGTCAAGTCATTTTTTTCATCACCACCAGCAGCAGCAAACGGACCATCTAGCTGCACCGGCTGATAGGTTGTTTACAACCGGCATAAGTATTAGACAATACATTTTGCAAGTCCATTGCCTCCCTATTGTAGTTTAATTTTGCCTCGTGGCGCGTGACTCTGTCTCTCACCCCTGGTAGGGGAGTATGGGGCATAGTGAGACAACTTTTTGAAAGTAGATATAAGTTTCTTTCTTTTTTTTTTTTTTTTCTCGATTTTTTCCTTCTTTTTGATTTGTTTGTACGTCGGGCAAAAAAATTAATTACTAGTAATTAAAATTAATTAATTAGTGAAGGTTTTAATTTTTTTTCCTTCTTAAGTGGTTGCGCACCGCTTTTGCGCAACACTTATGGCATCTTCCGATGCCTACGTTACGCGAACCAGATACTATGAACCGTCTTCGAAAGGACCATGGGTTGTCTTTTTTCGGCCCAAAAATAAACCTTTGAAAACTCTCGACATAACGAGAGATTTGCTGCGTAAGTATCCGGGAATCTTGGTACACAAAGAAAGATTCAACAAACTGCGTGTAGAAGCACCGACTTATGATGTGGCAAATAAAATTGCTGACCACGAGCTTTTTAGTGTTGAGTATAACATCTACATCCCTTCTCGAGATGTGGAGATAGAAGGCGTGGTCTCCGACGCGAGTCTGACTGTCGAGGACTTGAAACATGCCTCGGGAACTTTTAAAAACTCGACATTCGCTACCGCGCTAGTGAAGATACTGGATGTAAGGCAACTGCATTCAGCATCTTTGCTAGACGGTAAAAAAGTTTATAAACATTCAGACTCGTTCCGGGTGACTTTCGCAGGTTAAGTTCTCCCAAACTTTGTTAAAATTGATGGTGCTTTTTTTCCGGTGCGACTGTTTGTACAGAGGGTATATAATTGTACCAACTGCAAAAGGCTGGGACACTCGGCCAGCCATTGCGGCAACAAAACTCGTTGTGGCAAATGTGGTGAAAACCACAAAGAGGATTCTTGCCACAAAGAATCAGTAAAATGCGCTTACTGTGGCGAGAATCCTCACCCCTTGCAGGAGTGCCCGATGTACAAACAGCACTCCGATAAAGTGCAGCGTTCAATCTCTGGACGCTCCAAGCAGACATATGCTCAAATGTTGAAGGCTGCATCAGCCGTCCAAGATGCAAACCAATTTTCGGTTTTGTCAGTTGAAGAATCGGACTCTGACTCATCCGATGAAGGTGATTCTACGGTGGTACACGCACCTTCAAAAATAGACGGTTCCTCAAAAAGAAAATGCCCCTCCCCGAAAGTGCGCCGTAAGAAAACTAAAGTCACCTCCAGACGATTGCCAAATTCCCAGGGTAATGGGGATGAAAAAACAAAACCGAAGGCTCCTGTTGATCCAATCCCTGGATGCAGCAAGAATTTTCCGCCATTGCCCAACAAAGATAAAAAAAATAAAAAAGCTGCTCCTCAAACTTCTCAAAAGAAATCCAAGTCCGAACGAGGTTTGCTAGCTTTTTCGGACATTGTGGAATTCATATTAAACATGTTCAACATACAAGACCCTCTAAGAAGCTTAGTTTCTGCCTTGCTTCCAACGTTAGAATCATATCTTAAGCAATTGACTGTTTCATGGCCCCTCCTTGCATCAATCATATCTTTCGATGGATAATTCGTCGAACGAGGTTGAAGATATGATCACGGTGCTACAGTGGAACTGCCGTAGTCTAGTGCCTAAACTAGACTCGTTCAAATTTTTACTTCACAATTCTGATTGTGATATATTTGCTCTCTGTGAAACATGGCTTTCTTCCGATAAAGAACTCAACTTCCACGATTTTAACATTATACGCCTGGATAGAGACGATTCTTATGGAGGAGTACTTTTAGGGATCAAAAAGTGCTACCCTTTCTACAAAATTTCCCTTCCTGCTCTATCCGGCGTCGAAATCGTTGCTTGCCAAATAAATGTGAAGAACAAAGATCTTTGCATAGCTTCAGTATACGTTCCACCAAGAACCTCCATTAGCCGTAGTCAACTCTGGAATCTAGTTTCGATTCTTCCATCCCCAGTATTAATTCTGGGTGATATGAACTCCCATGGTACTGGGTGGGGCGATCTATATGACGACAATAGAGCGGCTATTTTTTACGATTTATGTGACGATTTCAATTTGACTATTTTGAACACTGGTGAAGCGACACGTATAGCAAAACCTCCGGCTCGAGAAAGCCGACTCGACATATCTTTGTGTTCAAGATCGCTATCATTGGATTGTCAGTGGAAGGTTATCAATGATCCCCATGGTAGCGATCATTTGCCAATCATCATTTCAATACAGTGTGGCCCTCACTCTGCAGAACCATCTCGGGTTCCATTTGATCTTACAAGGAACATCGACTGGCAGAAATATGCAACGGCGGTGACAATCGGTGTCGAATCAATAGATGCGCTTCCACCATTGGAAGAATATCGATTCCTAGCCGATTTGATATACAAAAGCTCACTGGAAGCACAAAAAAGAAAAGTTCCAAGTGCACCCTTTAAAAGGAGACCAGCCACACCTGGTTGGGACGAAGAATGCACAAAATTGTATGTAGAAAAATCTGATGCTTTCAAAGCTTTTCGTAGACACAAAACCTCCACATACTTCGAGGAATATTCAAAGCTTGAGACAAAGCTGAAACAATTAATCAAAGCAAAAAAACGCGGTTATTGGCGCAATTTCGTCGAGGGACTCTCACGAGAAACCTCAATGAACACCATGTGGAGGGTGGCTCGCAACATGCGTAACCGATCTTCTTTCAATGAGAGTGAAGAATACTCCAACCGATGGATATTCGATTTCGCTAAAAAGGTCTGTCCGGACTCAGTTCCAGCACAAAATATTCTTCGAGAAGCGTCTCCTAGCGGCGGCTCTCTGGATAGACCATTCTCAATGCTGGATTTCTCTATGGCTCTTCTTTCATCGAACAACTCCTCACCGGGAAGCGATATGATTAAATTCAATCTTCTGAAAAATCTCCCAGATATCGCTAAAAGACGCTTGCTAGATTTATTCAATTCCTTGCTAGAAAACAACATTGTACCGCCTGAATGGAGACAGGTCAAAGTAATAGCCATTAAAAAACCTGGCAAATCAGCGTCTGACCATAATTCATACCGTCCGATTGCGATGCTTTCGTGCATTAGGAAATTGTTGGAGAAAATGATCCTTCGGAGACTCGATCACTGGGTCGAATCAAATAACTTGCTATCAAATACACAGTTTGGGTTCCGCAAGAGCAAAGGAACAAACGATTGTCTAGCGCTGCTTTCCACAGATATTCAACTGGCCTTTGCGCACAAGGAGCAATTGGCTTCAGTATTCTTGGACATTAAGGGGGCTTTTGATTCAGTTTCCATTGAAATTCTGTCAGACAATCTGCACAGATGTGGACTTTCTGGAATTTTAAATAATTTCTTGTACAATTTGTTGTCAGAAAAGCAAATGAACTTTTCTCTTGGAAAACTGACAACTTCCAGAATTAGTTACATGGGTCTGCCCCAAGGCTCATGTCTCAGCCCTCTTCTTTATAACTTTTATGTCAAAGATATCGACAACTGTTTGGCAGAACAATGCACGCTTAGACAACTTGCAGATGACGGTGTGGTTTCCGTAAGAGGTTCACATGCCGTGGACTTGCAAGGACCATTGCAAAGTTCCTTAGATAACTTGTCTTCTTGGGCTAGGAATCTAGGGATCGAATTCTCGCCGCAGAAAACTGAACTGGTAGTGTTTACTCGAAAGCGGTACCTAGCCCAAATGCAACTTAATCTTTTGGGCAGAAACATTACTCAATCATTGTCTTTCAAGTACCTTGGGGTCTGGTTTGATTCAAAGTGCACTTGGAATGCCCATATTACGTATTTGAAGCAAAAATGTCAGCAGAGGATCAACTTTCTCCGTTCAATTTGCGGCACATGGTGGGGTGCTCATCCGGGAGACCTCATAACGCTTTATAAAACAACTATTCTCTCTGTTCTAGAGTACGGCTCTTTCTGCTTTCTCTCGGCAAGAAAAAGTCACCTAATAAAATTGGAACGAATTCAATATCGTTGTCTGCGTATTGCTCTAGGCTGTATGCACTCAACGCATAACATGAGTCTCGAGGTTCTGGCAGGAGTAACACCCCTCCAGAACCGTTTCTGGGAGCTCTCTCTCAGAATACTAATCAAATGCGGAGTGACGAACACACTTATAATTGCTAATTTTGAAGAAATTCTTGGGCTGAACACACAATCTCGATTTATGAGAATCTACCACCACTACATATCATCAGATATGTGTCTTCCTTGTTATACTCCAGACCGTGTTCACTTCACCAATCGCAGTTCCTCAATTGAATATGATCTGACCATGAAACAAGCAACTCATGGGATTCCCGATCAACTTCGACCTATTATTATTCCGCGTATTTTTACTGAAAAGTACCAACAAGTCAATTGCATGAAAAGATATTTTACAGACGGGTCCCGTCTCAATGGATCCACTGGCTTTGGTGTCTTCAATGAAAACTCTAGCGCCTTCCGCAAACTTCAGGAACCTTGTTCCGTTTTTGTTGCTGAGCTGGCAGCAATAAACTTCGCATTGGGGATGATTTCCAACATGCCCGCAGACCATTACTTCATCTTCACGGATAGTCTCAGTTCGATTGAGGCTATTCGGTCGATGAAACAAGGTAGGCACTCATCTTATTTCCTTTCAAAGGTAAGGGAGCAGATGTGTGTGCTGGTCGAAAGATCATATATGATTACCTTTGTATGGGTCCCCTCACATTGCTCAATCCCAGGCAATGAGAAGGCGGACTCTCTCGCAAAGGTGGGCGCGCAGGAAGGCGAATTGTATGACAGGCAAATTTCACACGATGAATTTTACCATTTAGTGCGTCAGAGTACCCTTTCGAGTTGGCAAACCGATTGGGACACTGGAAATCTTGGACGGTGGTTACATTCAATTATTCCTAATGTTTCTTCGAGAGCGTGGTTCAAAGGCTTGGGCTTAAGTCGTGACTTCATTCGCGTGATGAGTAGACTTATGTCCAACCACTACTCGCTAGATGCTCATCTCAATAGAATAAACCTCGTGGACAGCAACATCTGTCGGTGTGGAAACGGTTACGATGACATCGAACACGCAGTTTGGCAATGTACGGATAATGACGCCGCCAGAGAGCGACTTTTGAATACCCTCGAGGCCCAAGGAAGACAACCCTATGTTCCTATCAGAGACGTGTTGGCAACCCGTGATCTCTGCTATATGCAGTCCGTTTATGTTTTTCTTCAAATGTCTAGTATAAGAATTTAATTCCTTTTGTCTTTTGTCTCTCTTTATTAGTTTTTGTTTGTCTTGTCCCCCCGTCTCGATGAGTCTCATCGTCGCCCACTGGTCACCCACCATAGCCGGTCGAACTCCGGACGAAGCTAGAACAGCACTACCGTTCATACTGGCGACAACGCTCTGATGAGACAACGAAACCCTACCCCAAGCTCCTCCCCTGATCCTATCCTTCGAAAATGTACCCTTCTAACCTCGAGTAAGCCGCGAGTAATCGGCCCAACTCCTACTAGACATAGAATTAAGTGAATTTTGTTACACACAGTGAACAATGAATTATCGGCTCCGTAAAGCTAACGCGATTGAGCCTTCCAAATAAACGAACTAGATAAAAAAAAAAAAACAGTCGTTCCACTAAGGGTAATAAAATGAGCACTTTTTGCATCCTCTTTAACGTTGTTTACGATGAAAACGAAACCCGAGGCGAAACCCAAACGTTCAATCCAGTTCCGAAGGACTTTTCCTTCCGGTAAAATTCAATTGTAATCTAAGATCTCCGCCACATTTTTCGTAAGAAATTTTTTTCAGGTAATTTTTTCCTCGTCTTCAGCTAAATAATTTATACTGTTTTACGTTTGGAGGTTCAGCAGGGAGTGCCTGTTCTGATTTATTTCAACATATTATGATATTATCGTTAGCTCCTGTCTGAGCTTATCTCAAGAGCAAATTTTCATTACGTCGAATGTAACAAAAGTAAACATAGTCGAGCTATCAGTGTCAATCGATGCTCCTGCTATTACACTATATACTGTCCGAATATAGGATCACATCCCATTTTTAAATTTATTTACCAGTCGAATTGCTTTTTGACGTAATCACCTTCCGATCAAAATAGTTTTCGATGTTACTTAAGTTACCCGATTTCTATGGAGATGCCGTTTGCCTTAAGTAACAGCACTGAGAAACCCGTGAAAAGTGTACTTTCGTCGTTTCGCTTTCTCATTATTAAAGTGAATAAATCGAACTATTTCTTGCTAAGATGATTTCGGTGGTCCTAAAATGATGAATGGGCTGCACGTAAGGGGACGTAATTGATAATTCTCCCGAATATCCTGGTAAATACACTTTGACTTAAGTAACAATAGGGGCCACCAAACGACGTAAAATAACTTTTGACTCAAAAACCAGTATTTCTTAGCATGAAAGCTAGCGATTTGCATTTGTTTGTTTAAAACCCGGCTAAATATGTTAAACATTGCTATCACTATGAGATTATATGTGTTTAATTGGAAATAGGAATAACTTTTCGGTCTCAAAACAAAACTTTATTTTTCTCGGATCGGTGCGAATGTTACTTACGACATAATGAAAATTTGCTCTTGAATCTTTTCGTGACATAAACACGTGCAAGAGTATGTGTTTTTGAAACTATAATACAATAGCATTGAGCGATCCTGTAGCTATCTAATATGTAATTTGAGGGTACATTAGGGCCCATGCATTAATTATGTCACGCTAAATCGAGGAAAAATTTAACCTCCCTTAAACTTCTCCTCGATTTAGCGTGGCATAATTAATGCAAGGGCCCACAGTTAGATGTGTCCAGAGTTGCAGTGAGGGTTTGCTACACCCTTGGCAAAGCATGATATTGACGCTCCTTTCCAAATTGATTGAATCATGCACCAGTTTAGCCTGCCCTAATACAAAATAGCCATAACCGAACGATAACCCAAACAATAGAACTATTCCACAATTGGTTATACGGAATACGTCGTTAAGGAAAATAACAATTAAAAAATAATTAGGGTGTGCTATCCAATTATAAGTCTAATTTTTCGAAAACATGTCAATTGCGCAATATCTGAACGATTCTGACACTGGAGAATCTTTTAAAAGCATCACCCTGATAAAATTTGTATGGTTATTTTGCTTAACGACGTGTTCAGAATATCATTAAAATAATTTGTGGAATAGTTCTTCTATTTGGGTTATCGTTCGGGTATGATAATTTTTTATTACGGCAGAATCAACTAATTTTCAAGTTCGAAATCTCCATCAATTTTAGAAGTCGGTCATATAGAATGTCTCAAATAAACTTTTTATGTCCCTGGAATATAAAATTTGTTGTGAATTGATTTTTTTTCTTCATAGGCGTATCAAATTAATTTCATTGTTTGACACGGTATCTCTGGTAGGATACAATTATTTTAAACTAGCTGACCCGACGATCTTCGTCCCGCCCAAAATTGTTTGTGTGTGTGTGTGTTTTTTTTTTAACAATTAACCATGTTTAAAGACCTTAAGGGAAGTTACGTTCCTTCGGGCTGTTTTGAGGATTTGGGGCAGTTTCTTGATTATCAGAAAAATCATAGTTTCGTCAACAATCGGATAACAATTAGATGTTAACAGTCAAAACAAAAAAGGTGTCACCTCTAGGTGACAATAGGCGTTGGAGTCAATTGATAAGTTGAAATTCTTTGGATTCACCCCCTTTGGCTTGGCATCCTTAGTGGGGGCGGGTTAGCCACCCTCTATATGGCATTAGTTTTAATATCGTATGGTTCCGAGGTAATCTGACCGTTCTTAATCTGAACACTTCTTAATTTGCACCCCGTTGATCTGTACGCCGTGCAAACTAAAAATTGATCAAACGTCATTTAGCTCGGGATTTAGCCCATCGAATTGAGTGAAATGGAACGATCCGAAACGGAACGCAGAATCAAATCAAAACAGCAAATAATGTTACAAGAAACTCGTTTTTCTGATGGTCATAAGGTTACTACTGTGTTACCTGACTCATAACGAATATACGTTGTATACGAGTACCCCGATACCCCGAAAACGTATGACTCGTCTAATTGTGCATAGCATTTACAATGTAAAACTAGACGAACTATACGTTGTATCCGGGGTACACGTATACAACGTACATAGATTCGTTATAAGTTAGGTAACACAGTAGAAGTCCAAATTAAAAATTAACCCCGTTAATATGCACGAAGTGTCGTTCAAATTAACGGGGGTTCATGGTATACATAATAAATCTAAAAGACTGTCATTCAATTAATGAGTAGCAAAATGTATATTATTTCAATCATCATACTTAGATTTATAAAGTTAAATAAAATTGTATAGATATAAGAGATACTGAAGCTATTTGTTTTGTATATACCGTAGAGCACCGAAATGCGGACACTTAGTTCACAAATCCGACCATTTATTAAAGTTGATTATCACTGGCTATAGTATCCAACGTAAATTATTCATGGCCTGTAGTATCGATCAGAATCATCACCCATATTTGTTATGTTAGTAGACGTAATGTTTAATAAGAAAATGCCTAATGCCTGGACTAACGAACCATCTGGTATTTGATACATTACGGTAATTTATTTGTTTTCCTACACTCAAAAATAAATTAAATCAAAAAAGCTTAAAAAGTATGCAAATTCCCGCTTCACCTTATTGAGTCCGAGCCATGATTACTTCGGCAATAGGGTACGGCCAGGGTAGACGCGATTCGCGCGCGACGCGACCAATTCAAAAGAATCTTATTATTTATTATTATTCCTTGCGTGAGTCGCATCGCGTCGCGTCGCGTGTCGCGTCTACCCTGGCCGCGGCCATAGTCTTGCATGATTAAATTCGAAATAATCGCTTGTGATAAAAATGTATCTTTTCAGTATTAAAATTTATTCTTTTAGAATATTAATATTTAATCAAAAAGAATTGGAATTCAATCAAAAAAGATTAAAATTAAATCAAACATGATTGAAATAGAATCAAAAATGATTAAACTTTATTCAAAAGAGATAACTTTCAGTTTAATCAACTGTAATTAAACTAGGTTTAATATCAGATGGTTATTTTTTAGCAAGAGATAATTAATTTTTAATTATTTGACATGATTAAACTGAGTTTAATGTCAAATTGATAAAATCTTAGGCAACATTAGAATAGACTTCTCTGATGTTTGTGGATTTGTATGTTAGTTCAGAACTTTGGGTAAATTCAAAGGTTTTCTTGCACTAATACTTATAATTTATCCAAAGTTCTGCACTAATACTTGTGCATTTCAAAAACGTCAGAGAAGTCTATAGTTTAATTTATCATTATGTTTCAAATGATTTTCCAATCCTCAAAAGTAGCTGGGTCATATGCATAGCATACATCTTTTTGAATTTATTTTTAAATTTTATTTTGATTATCCATGATTGGTCAAAACTGAACCTGCCCAAAAATGGGTTAACTATGTTCGGAGTGACAAGTTGACAAATGGACAACATCGACATGAAATCTATCGACTGTGTTCATTTGTCAACTTATTACTCCGAACATAGTTTACCGATCTGGGTGGATTTTACCTAAATTTGGGTAGTTTTGCAATAGCGTAAATATCTTCATAGTAAAACATCAACAACACCATCTTTTGGGTTTTTACGGCTGAAACAAAAAAAACTAACTTGCAAACAACGGTTGTGTACAAGATTGCGTTCAATGCAGTTTTGAATTCAAGCCCAGTTTGGTGTTCGATTATTCCCATAAATAGTAATTTTTCATTGCAATGCACTTCTGTGTGAAAATGATATGGGGAATTTGTAACTTCTGGATCCTGTCATCAATTCTTAGTTTTTAAAAAGACAACTGATCACTGCTATGGTCTAAGTCAAACGAGCTATTTATTGAATATTTATCAAGCTTTTAGCCCTGTACTGAGTAATACCCCGTAAACATTGCAGCCTATATCACGTAATATAGGCTGTCTTGCATACATCTTGTCTCATACATAGGATTTCCAGTGAATACTAGATGTATGAGTGCTCATTGCAAGACAGCGTATATTACGTGATACGATAAGCTTATCATTTTTCGTAAGGCCCTTTTCAAAATTAAGGCTTGATTTAAAATGGTGATCTGAAGATGTAAAATGGCATATTTGGTCATGAGGAACTTTTTTTTGAAAATTTTCAGCCAAATAAAAATATATGAAAATTAATGGATTTGCGAATTCGTCTAGAATCGCTCATGTTATGAGTCTGGATCAAGGGACTAAGGGGCTGTTCATTAATTACGTAGACTAAACTGTGTGCGTGTGGAGGGGAGGGGTGAGGGTTGGCAATTATAGACGACCCATACAAATTTTAAAAATTGTGTATGGTCCCAGAATTAAAACAAAAACTGTCTACTTAGCTAATGAACAGCCCCTAAACGGACGGAAGAAAGCCTTGCCACTCAACAAACAATTGCATATCGAAAAAGAACGACTTCTTGACCATTTTATTCAACTGCGGGCTTAATAATACTTCTACTATTTTAAATAATATTTTCTTTTCAGGATTTGTTCACACAAATCTGAAGAACTTATTCAATCACAACATTGAACTACTTGGTGTTGTATAAGGTATGTCGAGAAGCTTTTATTCGGCTTACATAAGTTGTAACGGAGCTTATTCGATCAAATGTTTGATTATTCAGCGATTATCAGACATAATTGCTTCTTTGAACAGCGGTGCTATAATGGTGTATAATATGCGCTTGATTCTTTTGTGAAGTTACATATAATTAGGCACTATTATACATTTATTAAACGATAATTCAACTACCGGATAAATAATCCGAAAATAAGAACGGGAGAAGGAGCATGGTTGTTGTATCTCCTCTGTCCGTTAGTGATTGTTGTCAACAAAAATCTAAAAAAATTATTATATACAGAGTATCTAAAAATTGATCGTACATCCTAGAAGATTTTTTTTTCAAACATGTGAATAGACGTATTTTTTTAAAATCGTGGCTGGTGATTGAACAGATGTTCTTTGATTTATTGCTATAATTTTGGTCCTTATTGGAGGAGCCTGTATGAAGTTTTCAACGCTCGATTTTCAACTTTTTACCTAGGGGACGAATTTTAGTAATCTTAATGGCAGATGCATTTCATTACGACTAAAAATGAGCAAAATTTCAAGAAGTTATGTTCATTTTATTTTATTAATAAGTTTTTCAAGAAAATGTCGTTTTTCTTAAATTGCTTTAACTTTTTGTAAACTCAACCAAATATGCCCAATACTGAATCAATAATTGATAAATGAATGCTGAGTCAGCTGCCATAAAATCAAAGACGGATCTTTTTAACTTGTGCTTTTAGAGCCGTTTTTTCTAAAATGTACTGCTGTACGATCAATCTTGAGATACACTGTACTTACATACATACACATGTCGTCCCATGGGTTTCGAACCATGACCTTGTGATCACCAGCCGCTTGCCTTGCCATCTGAGCTATCCTAGAATACATAATATGGGCAGCTAAATAATCAATAAAAGCTTGAATCTGAATACCAATCATTCCTCCCGATCGCAACTCTAGCTACTTCAAGGAGTTGTGGGAATGATTAATTCATTCATCGTTGTTTTACATGAAACCAATGTTACCTGTTCACCTCTCCAATTTCCATGGAAATGATGCTGGGCTATTGTTTTCACTAGATCGACAAATTCGTTGTCGTGAGTGATTTCAAATAATTAGACGTAGAACATAAATAAAAAAGGGATTTAACTCGCGACATGCTACTTGGAAAGCGAAAACGGTATCCACTTTGCTACCAATTTCGTCTTGTTGTTATCCTGAAACAGTGTTGTGGAATATCAATACAGTCGTACCTCGATATAAAGCAACGTTACGTTATATCGAGTTACGTTATATCGAAGCAAAAAAAAAATTAAATCGAAAATTGTTTATTGTAACCCAAAGATGACCCAATTTTTTTTCTAGTCATCTAACAGGTTTACAAAACCTTTCTTATATAATTTTCCCCAATTTTATTAGATAAGTTCCCAAAGCTTACATGAAAGATATGAAAATGAAAAAAAAAAAGTGCTAGTGTCTGTGCCTAGGGGTACGAACGGAAGGTTGATGTAGGACCGCGATTGGTCGGTACACTTGTTTTTGTGCTTAGCTCTTTTCGTTGTTTAAAATCTATATCCTTAAAACTCTTCAAATATTTCCAATGGTTCCGTTTTGTGAACATGTAATCGATGCCAACAGTGAATGAACTGCGGTACCGGTGGTTTAGTGGTAAACGTGATTGCCTCTCATCCCAAAAGGCCTGGGCTTCAATCCCAGTCGGTGCCTGTGGGGTATTTCTGAGGCATAAAATCTCTGATCACGCCTTCATTTGGAAGTGAAGTAAAGCCGTTGGTCCCCGGTCCATGAGTTGATGGGTCAATAGGGTAGGGTCCAGGTGTGTGAGCTGGCTCCCTGGCGTCGGTAGCACTGATATTCAGAAGGGAAAACAAGATCGACGGAACAACAAATGAAGGAAAAATAAGTAAATCAAGTTTTTAGTACAACCGCTGCATTGTTTTAATATTACCGATGCCTAGCCTCATAGCTTAGTCAGTAAAGGCACGGTATTACCAAGACAAAGGCGGTGGGTTCGATTCCAGGTCCGGTCGAGAGAATCTTTCGGGTTGAAAATTTTCTCGACTCCCCTGGGCATAGAGTATCATTGTGCTTGCCACACAATATACAAATTCATGCATTGGTAATGCATTGAGGCGAATCTATGTGCCTAATGAAACGTGCCACACAAGGAAGAAGTGTTAGTCTGTGATGTCCATGCGAGAGAATATAGATTCATCCCATCCGTTCGCGATTCTGAATAGTACGCGACATATTCATATTTTAATTGTTAAATTTCTTAATTGTTCAATTGTTCTATTTTCACTATTTGTACACGCAAACCAAAAATTTATTACAATGAATGTTAGTTTCATTTCCTATCATCCTCTGTTCATGAACATCGCAGCGAATGTTAGAAGTTGACCTTGCAGGCGATGTAATGGTTTTTTACCTTTTTATTTCGTGTTCTGTCTGTGCTTTCATCTGCACAAGCAAGCATTTGCCATGATTTTTATGTATAACATGGTAGAACGACGCACACACTTGCCTCGACTTCTCCAGCAGAAAAAAAGCATACGAAGTCGAGTGTGAGAGGAAATGAGCACTTCTTGTTTGCTTTTATGCTATCGTTATTCAGAAGCATGGAGAGAGCAGTGGAGAAAGCACAGGTCTGATAATCACAACGTTCGTTGTTCAAGTCCAGTCGGCAACATTTTTCTTATTTTTTTCGACATAATTAATTTACCTCACTAATACACTCTACATTTTTCGGTCTCCAATTTTCTTGTATTGAACCGCAGCTAGGTATATCGCATCCTCGGTTCATGCGGTCTCCACTTACATCCTCTGATGATGAATCCCACATAATTGTAAGCGAATCTTACATCCACCGGTTGGGTGTACTATACATACATAAAAAAAACTACAAGGGACAGCCCTATGGGGTTGTACGCAATGGTGACGTAGGACTACGTGGTCTCATATGAAAAATGTTATTTATTAACTGCAGAAGGAGATTTTTAACAAATTTATGGTGGTCCTGAAAAGGACCGTTTTGTCGTGATGATTGAGTAATGTTGAGCTACTATTAGGGTGTTCAACACTGATGAAGCTGAGACTGTATGTTGTTTGGAACGAGGTTGACGCACTTGGCATAGATGGCCCACAGTGGCTCACGACGCGCAACTGAATCCGATCAGTAGCGGTGTGGCTTCTTCCTCTTTCTTCGGTGAATCCAGGGCTCTTGTGGGCAGCCTTGATAGCTAGCTGCTTGCGGGCAGCCTTTCATTATGTACTGGAAAACGCCACGCGCTGAAAGTACTGCTGCTGCTAATGACGATCGGACACCACCATTTACCACGCACGGTGATTAAAATCCATCCGATATGGACAGAGTTATAACTGTTCAAAATATTTCATAATTTTGTTACATGTTCCATTTTGGGTTTTCACAAAGTGTACCCCCATATAGAGATCACAGACGTAGTCCTACGTCAAAATTGCTGGATGATTTCTCCGTCGAATGAAATATTTCCCAGTATGTATTGGTTTATTTCTCCATTTACACACTAATCCAGGCCTCCGTCGTTCGGTAAATTTTGAACTACAGAACTTTTCGGTAAAAGTTTAAAAATCAGTGAAAAATCCAATTTTTCATAAATTTAATCCGAGCTTGTACAGAATTTGTTCAGTTTGCTCCATTTATTCATGAAAAATAAAATTTATTCATTTTCTTGATTTCTCATGTGCAACGGTCATTTGAAAATTTTACCGACTTGTTCTGCTGTTCAAAAACCCGGTAAAATCCTACCGACTTTGGTGATCTGAATTAAGTGTGTATAGACGTTTCGTTACATGCCTCTCATGCCTGAAATAATAAAAAATCTAAGAGAGAGGAGACAGCTTTGCTATCGATCACGCAAACGTCATCAAGATCCAGTCATGAACTGTTACTGCAAACTGCCGAATATTAGAAACGGGGCTATCATCCTTTTGAAAACAACTTTTTTTCGTGCGGGCCCAGGCTTGCCTTCGCAAACCAACAACACGATTGGGTAGGGGAGAAAAAAAAAGAAGACAAAGAAAACAGCAGGCTTCTCTCTCTAGGATAAAAATGATGTTTATTCAAGAAGTCGGCTATGGCGTATTCGGCCCCAACCTAGATACCAGCAGAGGCCTTCCTAAGCCTACATCGATCTTCTCGGCTGAGGCAGCTGCCATCTTCTCAGCCGTTACGGAGTCCAGTAGTAGCACTTTTTACCTTTACTAACTCGTTCTAAGAATAACTTTACATTACTGTTTACACACCCCTAATTATGAACACATCTAAAATTAAAAAAGGTAGAATTACAATAGGAATCACACATCTTTTCACTTCGGACAACTTCGAATTTAATAACGCGCGGCGCACTTCTAACTTTCTAGAAGTCTTGAGCCAGACAGAAACAATAAATCCACCTGAAGTAATTAGAAGGTTCTATAATTGTTAGAACCCTATAATTATCCTGTTGTTTTTTTAGCCGTTTATTATTCATACCGAGAAATATGTTTCTTTGATTTACAGTGAATGACCCCCCCCCCCCCGAAATGATCCTAAGAAAATGAACGAAAATTTACGAACCACACATGGCAGTACTGGTCTACCAAATGTAAGGTGCGTTGAAAGGAGTATCCCTACCAAAGTAACCAAGAAGCATTGCAAACAGCACGATACGGCATTTTGAATGCTGGTTTAATTAATTTTATTATTAATATTAAAAAAAAAATCATCTTGAGTTTATTTTACTATCTCGTTATTATAAAAGCAAGTCCAATGCTGATTTATTGCTTATGTACAACAGATATGCATTTAAAATGCTTATATACCGCAAGAAGCATCGTCAATCAGGGTTGCCAAAAGGAAATCTGTGTTTTTGTTCAAAAAAATCTTTGATGATATTTGTGTTTATAATTTATCAATTGAATCCTTAAAAAATGTCATATGAAAAGTGATTGAGCAATTTTTCTGACAGAGACAAAAATAGATAAAAATATATGTATCATAAATTGGCAAAAACGTATACCTCTGGCAGGTCTCATTCTCTTTTTTTTCATTCCGCAACAAAAGCATGCATAGATATAAAAGATTGTGATGATAAAATTGCGCTGAAGTGAAAATAATGTTTTGTTTCTAAACACCTCACATTTAATTTATTAAATGTTTGATCAAATTTAAAAATCTGTGTTATCTGTTAAAATCTTAGCAATCTGTAATTTGTGAAAACAGCATCTTGGTTTTAAAAACTCTGAAAAATCTGTAGAAATACAGATTTATCTGTAGTTTTGGTAACCCTGTCTGTAATGCAAATATGAGGTTGATATACTGCAAATTTTAAAGCTTTATGGTTACCTGAGTATGATGATGTACTTGGCACAGTCAATGTAAACATATAAATTAAACCAACGCACCAAAACTATAAACATTACATTTTAGCCATATAGTGTCTTCGGAATAATTGACTGTATGAATATCCCCCATAATGTGGTAATATCAAAACTTAGGCATGTCTTAAAAAAAACTTTTTTCTTTGAAGATATAGGGGAATGATGTCTTTAGCAAAGTTGCAGATAATGCAACTATGCTGAAGACTTCAAAATTCTAAATACTGTATGTTCAGAGCTCTTTCTGTGGAATCTCCCTCAGATTTAGCTTTTATACTTAACTTCTATGTATTTAATTTTTCAAGATTACAATGTTCTAGACAGTTATTAAAACAATCAAAACATACGTTTTTGTTCAAGGTAACGAATCGTTACAATTATTCCTTGTTGAGTTTTTGGGAGATAATTGGACAAGTGGGGACACAAAACCAACTTGTTATCTTAAAGCTTAGCTCAATAAAGTTGGGAAAGTTTCACTTGTCGCTCTCTTTTCATATTTGAGTGCAATAACCTTTTTATTTTATGGTGTTTCATATATATATATTTTTATATTTCTTTAGGTTTTTATACATAACTTTTTTGTCTTTTATAATCGAAGTGTATAATGTTCTAAACATTCATTAAAACAGTTAAAACACATATGTTTGTTGAAGACCGTTAGTCTCTATAGTAATGGCTAGCAAAGTTATAGCATATATTTTTTTTTTTTTTTTATTATAGTCACTTTAACGCTCTTGGGTCATTTGTGACTTGTCCGGGGGTGAGATTTGAACTCGTGACTTTGGCGTGAGAGGTATGGATGCTAACCACTACGCCGGGGTCGCCCCCAGTTATAGCATATTTTTACTTTATTTTGCTTTAAGTTAACACTTGTTAAACGTAGGCAAGATGTGGTGAACACATACACATGATGCCTGATGGTCTAACAACTTGATCTCGAATGGTGAGCTCCATCATCGATGTTATCAGAAGCCGATATCAAAAAAAAAAAAAATAGTATGTAAGTAGAGATGGGTCGGCCACACACAAGAATGGGCGGAAACGAAATCTACATACATGCGCTGTTTTGGCATTCAGCTGGACATTGCAGCAGAGGCAGACCCAGGGGCTTATGGCGGTGGAACCTTAACCAGGAAATCAAACAAGTTAACAAGAATATGACTTAGGCCCAGAGCAAGATAAAGTAGAGCAGTAGTTCAAGATGAAAATCTTTCACGTTGGTCGTATGCACCACTAGTTCTGTGCAGATTCATATAGGTGACAATAAATCAAATGTATAATATTATATAACCAACAATATGTAATTGTTGCACATTTCCGTCACATCATGGAGCATCGTCGCAAACGGAAGTAAAATTGCTAAATAAGCGGTGCAATTTTCATCACAATGAATTTTATAGATTGGCAAGAGCAGAAATACAGCAAACATAAAACACATACCAGTGGCGTTTGTAGACATTTTCGGAAATATTTTCTGAAATGTTTAAATTTTCTTCACAAAACTAAGCGCATGTGACGAAATCGACACATTTGCTTTTGACAAATGGGAACGAATGAACAAAAGCATACACAGCAATCCGAGCAAAGTCTGAGATTAAATCAAGACCAACAATTGAAATGGCCTTAACTCCATTTTGTAAACAAACCTTGTGAGGAAATTTTCCCGCGAACCGAAGTCCGCAAAGGCAAACCAACATAATGAACAGGTAGGGAACATTCTCTTATACCCAATTGCGTAAACTGAAATCAAATTTTGATTTCAGTTTGATGTTGATATCAAGACTTGATTTCAATTTGCTGTCATTTTGATGCTTGACTTTGCTCGGGAAAGTTTTTTTTTCCTTGATTTGTTTTCCGTCGATCTTGTTTTCCGTGCTGAGCACCAATGCTACCAACGTCAGGTAGGCAGCTCCCACACCTGGACCCTACCTATATATGTTATGCCTCAGAACATCCCGGCGGCGCCAACTAGGATTGAACCCAGGCCTTTTGGGGTGCGAGGTAATCACGCTTACCACTACACCACCGGCACCGTTTGCTCGGGGAAGTACTTCCATTCACTCTAACAGAGTGTGTGATTTGACTGCCTGCTGGCAGTGATGCTGATATTTTGGTGTCTGTGCCTTGAGCAGATGGACAAAGGGGAAACTGATTATGCGCTTCGCATAAGTACATGGTGTATCATTGATTGTTGAGGTATAATTTTTATTGCAGCGAATATTCAATATATTAAGTTTCTATAAAAATAAGAAAACATGTAAAAGCATAAAGTTGTCATGTTCAAATATGAAGAGGGGAGGGAGAAGTTGAAACTGTATAGCTTTTTGGTACTTGAGCTGCTTCAAGAAAGCTAGATGCTGTTGTGTTCCCATTGTCATATTCTCCCCTATAAACAAAACATTTAAATCATAATAAATCTAAAATATACTTTAACATTACGAGGCATTACTATAGAGACTAATGGTCTGCAACAAAAACATGCGTTTTACTTTTTTTTTAATAATGTGTTTATTTTTCCAGGCTTATTTGCTGTAGGCTTGTGGAGCCAATATTCATTGTTTAAATAACAAAATTACTTAAAACTAACGTTAGTAAAGCGGGGGCCGATTATTCGCGGTTATCTCGAGGATAGGGGTAACAAATTGTAACAAATGGATGGGATTGTGAACACAAGGTTTGGAGAGCAATGTGCTCTTGATCTCGAACTAAGCGACATACTGATGAAAAAGACAAACATGGGGGTACACCGATGGGCAGCTAACAACTTGGGAGAACACAAGATGACACTAACTCTCAGATCTATAAATTAAATTCAAATAGTCGAAATCTCAGCTAGCCAAAACATCTCTAACGGGTATCGCGGGTTATTTTCCGCAGGCGCTGAGGGATGTGGATAACTCAGATCTGACAACACGGTGTAGGGTACATGACCAAACAACATGCTCGATATCGTGATAACCACTGCCACACGCACATAAATTGCTGCCTGAGAGCCCAGTTCGATAGAAGTGCGAGTCTAACGAACAGTGATTGGACATAAGCCTTGACATAACGCGTGTAAAGTCACGGCTCATGTCCAACCCTTTGAACCATGGTATGTTCGACACCTGTGGGAGAATAGAATCTAACCATCTTCCCAAATTACCATCATTCCATTTTTGTTGCCAACTGATGATGACTTGCTGACGAGCAATCGAGAAAAATTCGTTGAAGGCAATTTGTCGCACAAAAATATCGACTTCCATAGCGCCCACCTTAGCCAACGAGTCCGCTTTCTCATTACCCGGAATTGAGCAATGAGATAGGACCCAAGCTAAGGTGATAGTATAGGAGCAGTTGCATAAAGCACTCAGTCTAGATCGTATTTCAGGCAGGAAATACGAGGAGTGCTTCATCAGCCTCATTGAACGAATAGCCTCCAATGAGCTAAGACTAACCGTAAAAATGAAATAATGGTCAGAAGGTAGTGAGGCAATTCGCTCTACTACGTAAAATATAGCTGCGAGTTCCGCAACGTATACGGAGCATGGTTTTTTGCAGTTTATAGGAGGCGCTATGAAATTGATTAAATACACCAAATCCAGTGGAAGCATTTATGAAAAATCTTTTATCGTTACTTACATGGTGGTACTTGATTGCAAAAATTGAGGGAACAACCATCGACCGATGGTGATGTCATGTACTCATAGTACAAACTCATGAATCTAGTTTGAGGATTTCGGTCGAGCAGCTTCTCAAAGTGTTCTATTACCAAAGGATTCATTACTTCACAACGGATGAGAAACCGGAAAGACAGCTCAGCGAAACGATCTGTCAGTGGGAGAACACGCGCGAGTACTTCGAGGCCCATCGTATGAGTCGAGTGCATACAGCCTAGCGCAATACGAAGGCAACGGTATTGAATCCGTTTCAGCTTAAGGATGTGTGTTTTGCTGCGGATTGGAAGCAGAAGCTGCCGTACTCTAAAACCGAAAGGATGGTTGTTCGGTACAGCCTGATCAGATCTTCCGGATGGACTCCCCACCAAGTTCCGGCAATTGTACGAAGAAAATTAATCCTTTGCTGGCATTTTTGTTTCAATATGTTATGTTTTACCCATGTGCATTTGGAATCGAACCAGACACCTAAATACTTAAAAGAAATACTTTGAGTGATTGTTTTACCCATTAGCTGAAGCTGTAACTGTGCAGGATGATGCTTCCTAGAAAAAAAAAAAACAACCAACTCAGTTTTCTCCGGAGAGATCCAGCTTCATAGCCCAAGTAGACAAATTGTCTAAGGTATCTTGCAATGTTCCTTGCAGGTCTGGTGCACTTGGCCCTATAACGAACACAACGCCATCATCTGCAAACTGCCTTAGCGAGCAATTTTCATCAAGACAACCATCATTGTCATATACATAAAAAAATATAAACAAGGGGGCTTAAACATGAGCCCTGGGGGAGACCCATGTAACTAATTCGTGAAGTTTTCGAGTTTCCATGAGAAAAGCTCATATATTTCTCAGACAACAAGTTGCTCAAATAGTTGTTCATAATGTGTGAAAGCCCACTATCGTGGAGTTTATCCGAAAGGACGTGTTTTTACTGTTTTAATAAATATACTTCTAATATAAAAGACAAAAAAAAAATGTATTAAAAACACACATAAAAAAAATTAAAATATATGAAAAACCATAAAACAGTAAGGCTATTGTCCTTAAGTATGGAAAGAATGCGATAAATGAAACCTTCTCAACTTTATAGTACTTGAGCTAAGCTTTAAGAAAACAAGCTGGTTTTGTGTTCCCACTTGCCTCATTGTATCCTTAAAGCTCATGAAATAAAAAAAAACATAAAGTTTAAATTTGCTTTAACCTTACAAGAAATAATTATCACGATTCGTTACCTTGAACAAAAACGTGTGTTTTGATTGTTTTCGTAACTGTATAGAACATTGTACACTTGAAAAATGAAATACAAAGAAGTTAAGTATAAATAACTAAATCTAAGGGAACTTCAACCGAAAAAGCTCAAATTTTTTGCATAGTAATGACTAATTTTTGACATTCTCATTTTATGGGAGATATTCATACAATCAATTCTTCCGAAGACATTATATGGCTGAAATGTGATGGATAGGCTCTAGGAGAAATTTTGGGTGTTTTGAACCACAGTGCAACGGTTCCACTACCCAAGTCTTCTAGTTTTAATTCATATAAACAAGTCTTCAATTTTAAAAACGCCGTGTGTAGTACTGACAGATTTGCATGAACAATTTGCAATGTTTCGCAACATGAACAGATGCCCCGTAACGTGGGTAGATCACCTTTTCGTGGTACGTTACGGGAAGTAAGATCTACTACCGATTCCTAGTCCCAACTACTTCAAACTAGGGAAACAGGATTTTTCAGTAATCAAAGGAACACATCTTAGTCCTTGTTACTTTTTATGCCTTGTTAATAGTGATTAATCCTCGGGTTGCCTGGACCGAGGATGATCTTGAAACAAGGAAAAAATGAGTTAGTTTGTCTTCATCTATGTGATTCCCAATCCTCTATTCGTGGTTCCCTAGTTCCTGACTACTTCAAACTAGGGGAACAGGATTTTTCAGTAATCCAAGGAACACATCTTAGTCCTTGTTACTTTTTATGCCTTTTTAATAGCGACAAGACTCGGCTTTGTCTACCGAGGATGATCTTGAAACTAGGAAAAAAAAATGAGTTAGTTGTCTTCATCTATGTGATTCCTAATCTTCTATTCGTTGTTCCCTAGTTTGAAGTGGTTAATACTAGGGTTCTGATGCATGGTCATTATCGGTGTCATACCTTAATTTTGTTGCTAAGGAATCCAATTTTGACTGAAAAAAGGGCGCGCCTTTGGAGGGTATTCCAACACTCCGAAGGGTATAAATAGCGAGACCTTTCAATTAGAGTCGGATCCTTGCGATAAATGCAAGAATGACAACTGTAAAAAAATCGAATACTTCATCATTTCTCAATAGTGATGGAGTAATACGACATGCACTAAACTAAGGACACGGGCTATACTACAATAGATCAAATTACTGGTCGCAGTGGTGTTAGATCCCGAACAGAGGAAAAAAAAAATCATGAACAGATTCTGTAAAGTGGTCAGCGGAAGGTTTTTTTTTAACTTTAAAAAGTGCAAGACACGGTCAATCAATTGGGATTCTTCTTGTTTTTGAAATATTCTTCAATCATCATCATTAGTATACACATACATTCACACATAAGCAATCCGAAAATTTAAAGCAAGTATTTCCTGATTTTACTACGTATATTTTCTGGGTAAAACACCATCAATGCATTTACTTACTTGTGTTATTCGTAGCATTCCACAATTTCACGTAATTGAATACACTGAATTTATAAAAACTGGAAGTCAAATCTCTTGGTGAACTAAACAAAACACCAAGAAAATCACGTCGACTCCACTTATTTGCTAGCGAACGTAAAAAAATCATTGAACAAGCGTTGCCAGATGTGTTACCTCTAGCAGTGAATATAAGTTTTTTTGAACATGAAAATACGAAGTTTAACCCAATAACTTAGATGAGTGGATGTTTTTAATGATGCATAAATATCAAAAACTGAATGAATAAAAATAAAAAGCACTTTTTTAGAACTGAAACGTTCCAATTACAAAGGTAAAAAAAGATTGAATTAAACACAAACAGAGGACATGGCAGCATTGCATGTAACCTGTTATTGGCTTTCCCGCTCAGGGGTGTAAACAAAATGGCATACAGTGTAGTCTGGCAGTGTGAATGTTTTGTATACGACATTATTATACACGTGCATGTGTGACGTCACATTTGCTGTTGTATTGAAAAGTAAAAGAATGAAAGAGATGGCAGATTTTGCTCACCATACCAGTTAATATTTATGATTCATTGACTGTTTTAGCACGGCGACGCACGCTACCAACGAATTTTACCAATACTTTTAGAAAGTGATGATTTAGGAATACAAGAAGAAGAAGCAGAAGCAAGTCGAGTGATGGTTAGTTGCCTCTTAAGAGATTTATAGCCACGGGCTAGTTCATGTCCGAAGATCACCGGAAGAATTTAAAAATAATTTTGTAAGTTTTACGATAGATTATTTTTCGAACAATGTTTGTTTCCCCATCATTGCATCTAGAAAATCATCTCGTGAAGGTTTTGTACAAAAATATGCATTCTGAAAAAAAAGCTTGTAAGCTGCTGTCCTTTGCAAGAACAGCCATTACATTTATTACGTGAAAAATATGCAGAGGATGTATTAAATCCAACCTATTATATGATGTAAGAGACATTTGTTTTGAGTGTATGTACTAAAAAGTTCTTTTAAAATGAAATGATTCACAAGATAATATCATAGGTTAGAGTTTGGTTTGGTTTTCTTGTGCAAAATAGAATTAAGGTTGATGTTCCTAATATTGACCCTTATTAATACATTAAGATTTTTTTTTTTTCCTTTGGTTTGTTTTTCCGTCGATCTTGTTTTCCGTGCTGAGCACCAAGGCTACCGACGTGCCAGGAAGGCAGCTCCCACACCTGGACCCTACCTATCGACCCATCAACTCATGAACCGGGGACCAACGGCTTTACTTCCCATCCGAAGGAAGGCGTGATCAGAGATGTTATGCCTCAGAACATCCCGGCGGCGCCGACTGGGATTGAACCCAGGCCTGCTGGGGTGAGAGGTACATTTAGATTTAGAATGGTTTTCGTGAGCATTTCATTAGCAACCAAAAAAGCAATTTATTACATTCATACCTACATGTTGGATCTGAAAGTGCTTCGTGGCTTGGTAAATTTTATTAACATTATGAGCTGCCGTTTTGTATCGATTCAATTGATAAATGATACTGCATAAACGTCCAATATTAATAAGAAATGAAATATAGATGGAACTGATATGCGAATATTGACGGTGTATGTTTAAAGCTTTAGTTACGGAACCGCTGTGCATTGTGGTCTGAATTGTTGCAGATAATATCAAGACTTCTGAAAATGCATTTCTCATGTTAAGCATAGCAATTGATATTCACCCATTGGTAGTCGTTTAGCGTTAAATTGCAGCTTCTTTACGTACCTTCGTACTATCCAATATCTAGGTTCATCTGATCGATTTGGCATCGAAGCCAAGCTATCGTTTATTAGATTCTTCCATGCTGAGGAAGCCTCAACCACGATGCAAGAATGCTCCATTCGTTTGTCTTCACTGCATGACTTGCTTTACGTATGCCCGATGTGTAGCAGAAAAAATGTTATTAGGGTCAATAAATAAATTTCAAGTGACATTTTATTGCTGTCCGCTAATTTTGCGACGATGTGTGAATGCCAAGGCAAGGGATGCGAGTCGATTCTGGCGAGGTGAGAGCAATCAACCTTCTCCGGGTGTGGCTAACCATCCGTTAGAGTTTGGCTTTCCGGTACCTTCCGTGCTGCCTTACTCGTGTCCCAGACAAAGTCAACGACTGTGAAATAGAAATGTCTCCGGTGGGATAAATAATCTGTTTGTTTATGTTCGGAATGCAGAAGATATTTTTCAGCACGAGTGGAGAATTCCTCGCGGTTGGCCCATTCATTTCCTTCTGTCAGGCAACGATGTTTGCAGCTTTCGCCACACTGGCTGCCAAGTCTGGCGGGAACAGTGGTTAGGCAACAACAGCATAAATAGTGAGCCACTCTGTGGTAATAACAGCATGATGCACGTTTATGCTTGATACCAACCACGTTTCCTATTTCGATAATTGCTGTGATTTTTCGGGTTGAATACAAAACCCGAGAGTGCTGATAATAGCATAGATCTTGTTTTAATGATGATGACGATGAGCTAACTACTTCTTGAAATTTTTATTGGTTTTTCCTTCCCTGTTAGCGGATCTTAAAAACTGCACTCAACTGTAATATCATTTGAAAAACGATTCATTATATTTGAAAACTGTAAATATTTTATAATAATCACCTGATACGATAGAACATAAAACTTTTTCAAACAACTGTGCTGGAGAATCACTTGGATTCAGTAATTTCTAGTGTGAACTCAGTAAAGCGAGCATGTACTAGAGTTTCGAGTACCATGTTTTATTCAATATTATTGATTCTCAAAAGTTTTCAATTGCACACGTGATCACGTGACGAAAATTGTGGGAAAATGAAAGCAGAACGAGAAAAAAAAAACAACCCTGGTGAAAACTCGGTTCGATGTTAAACTGCGGAGGATTTAGTGAGTAAACTTTTGGCTCTGCTACAGGCCACAAAAGTTACCGGCTACCTGACCGGGACGAACCGACACACAATAAAAACAGAATCGAATCACACCGCGATAGCCACCGTGGCGTGGGATGAAGTCAAACATTGAAGACCCCTACTCTTCACCATACCGACGATGATTAAAATTTTCACTACCCATTGCCTGTGGCGGAGTGACCAGTTGTTGAAATACGATCAACTTTGATGTGGATTTTATCATCTTTCTAGACTGTTGAACCCCGTTAGTTTGAATAGATAACATCGCAACAAAACGGTGCACATTTTCTCTTAGAAGCTAGGTGTATATAGTTTATATATATTCAGAAAAATGCGATGTTTTCTTCAGCCGAGTATTAGACACTGAAGAAGTCTGCACATTGTAGACGAAATACGCGTATCTGTCAAGGATAAGCAAATAAGGTAGTCAAATGGAAATTACTAATACTTCCTCTCTCTCTCTCTCTCTCTCTCTCTCTCTCTCTCTCTCTCTCTCTCTCTCTCTCTCTCTCTCTCTCTCTCTCTCTCTCTCTCTCTCTCTCTCTCTCTCTCTCTCTCTCTCTCTCTCTCTCTCTCTCTCTCTCTCTCTCTCTCTCTCTCTCTCTCTCTCTCTCTCTCTCTCTCTCTCTCTCTCTCTCTCTCTCTCTCTCTCTCTCTCTCTCTCTCTCTCTCTCTCTCTCTCTCTCTCTCTCTCTCTCTCTCTCTCTCTCTCTCTCTCTCTCTCTTTATACAGGTATTCTACTAAGACAACCACATTATCAGAAAAAAAACAAGAGTTTTTCCTCTAACTCTGAGATAAATTTACGTGTAAAAACATTTATTTCTATAGAGGACAGTTTATTAGAGCAGAATACTGTTTTAAAAACGCAACACAATGTTTCAATTAAGGTGTACTACTTTCAATAAATTATTCAATTAGGATCTTGCTTCCTGTAAATTTCATGAATTGATATTCGAAAATTTGCTCAAAAGGGTTTGGTTTACATATCCTACCTTACCGAAAACATACTAAAGCACAAAAGTCCTGATTCTCACTCAAATATATTTACATATTTAACACATCCTTTCCAAAACCTCACTTATTCGTAAGCGCGTGATCGAATATGGCTTTCACTGTTGACATTACCTGTAATCAACAAATATACTAAATAGGAAGATTTTTTCTACAACTAGTTGCCTCCCTGAGCATCCTAACTCTTTTGTTAATATACTTAATGTTATTAGACTGTCCAAATTATCTTATTCAAGTTCATTTGATGATTATGATAATTGAAATCCCTAATCTACCTAATCAATCATAATCCATGCTTTATTAAGTACCTGCACTAAATTTTAACTAACACTTTTGACTTTGACCTATATTTATTGTATCTTAGTTCGCCCCAGTTGCCACCTTCAAGTGACTAAAATGCTTCACTTTAAAATTAGTTTCCTAGATTATTTTAAATTATATAGGGTAATAAGCTCCAACTACGCTCATACGTTTCCACTATGTCGCAGCACAAAAATACGTATGGGTATGTCACAATAGAAGCACTGCGCAGTGGAAATCCCGAGCCATAGTTCAAACACTTATCCCAAATCAAAATGAAGCATATATAAGACTAGTTACAATACCGTGTACAAAAATGGTGTTTAACATTGTACCCTGAGTAACTTCAATGAAAACAACAATGAAAGCTTGTCACGCAAATAGAAGGAGTTATGTTGGGTTGGGCACTTCCTGAAATATTTCTATAGTATCATTTGCTTGCAAACCCAAATAAATCTATCTGTACAACGCAGCCCTCAAACAAAGAAGTAACAAGTCTGATACTATCACTGCTAGACTAGATCTTTGGTTCTCTCAAGCAGTGGTTCATCAGAGAGGGGAAGCTTATTAATCCCCATCGCTTGCCCATGGCGCCATTCTATCACGGAATGAGCCAGCAACGCTGGCCATAAACCTACTGTCTCCAACACTCCACTATAAAGCATGAAATTAAGCCCGCCCACCAGCAGCAAGGTGCAAAAACTAGCCAAGGGGAGGGATCTAAAGTTTTACAAACAACTATACGAAACAATTTGTTTGATCCAGCTGATAAGGAAGCATCTAGTGTTATCACCTCATAGAAATCGTCCAATTCGTGCACCATATTTTGAGGCACTGACTGTAACTGCGGCTAAATGGTTAAACACTTTCCTTTTCGTATTTTCTTGTCTAACGGAGAGCAAAATCAAGTTTTCAAACACCCCAAACCGTACTTACCTTGGTAAGGCACAGATTCAATCTTATTTCCATTTGATGATGTCTTGATGGCTGATTTCCTACTGATACACGCGTTTTTCTTCCGTGACTATTGGACAGCTGTACAGCATTTTTTTGAAATAGAGTTAGAATTTCGAATTGCACTAGCAACAAATTGATCCTTGACATCTCCGGAAATGTTCAAAAGGTTTGGAATTTTGGTCAGTTTTGTACAAGCATGTCTGAGAGAGAGATTGCAGTGAGAGACGATGAACAAACTTTCAACACATCGGTTTTCTTTATCCCTTCAGCTTCTTTACTGTTCAGGGGTTTCAGTGAGTTCTACGTATTGCTCGCTACCTGGCAAAGGTGACAGGAATCGTGGTTCGCATCTTTACGGGTTCGCACTATGTGGTCCTTTAAATAATCATGGATGACATATGTTTGATAAGCATACCTGTATACGATAATATAACAACTTCCGCAATGAACGTTGGGATAAATCTGATTATGTTCACTGTAACCTGGCAAAAATTTGCAACGATCACTGACTTAAGGGCCTTTTTAAAGCACATTTTTGCACGTTCTGTTCGTGACCACGCATGATGGTTTTTACCAGAGACGTTGAATAGAGACACGTATATACTAAAGCTCTACAGTTAAAGTGTGGACGTCTCTCAAAAGTTGTTCCAATCGAACCGTCAAAATCAGACTTGGAAAAACACCCACCGGCACTGCGAGCCGTGCAAGAATATTGCTCCCCGTTCAAAGCTAACACGCACTCGGTTTCGGTACCTCTTGTCGGCTCGCCACCGATATGAACAAGAAACCTGAACGCGGAGCCGTTTTATTCGGCTTGGTGCCGTGCTATGGTTATTCGGTGCGCTCCGTGCGGCTCCGTGCCAGGGTCCGGTGCCAGACAGAATACCGTGCTTCTTCTTCTTTATTTCCATTATCGTAGTCTACCTGATTTTTTCGTTCCTTTTCTGATTGACCTTTCCGGCGATACTGTACCTCTTTACTACTATGGGAAAACCCCACAAACAACTGTCATTCTGTGCGTGAAGCATGGCGGGCTGTTCCGTACTCTGTCGCTCAAATGAAAAATCTCAAAGGGGCTGTTCATTAACTACGTATACAGTTTTTTGGGATTCTTGACCCCCCTGAAATTTTAAAATTTGTATGGACCGAGGACAATTGCCAAACCCCCCCCCCCATGTCTACGTAGTTTATGAACAGCACCTAAGGAACTATCACACTGTGAAGAGCCAATGCCGTCAATGCGAATTAATGCAACAGCGATTTTCACCATGTAGCATTAATGCGGCAAATATAATTGCTTTAAAACCATACTTTTTTTTCCGTCAATTACAAGTTAATTGTTTTGTTCTTATTTTCACTGGCGAATACAATTTGCTTCACTATAACTTTAGGGGCTGTTCATTAACTACGTAGACAGTTCTTTTTTGGATTCTTGACCCCCCCTTCCCCTGCGTAGGTAATTGTCCATACAAAAATTTTAAAATTTGTATGGATCATGGATAATTACCAACCCCCCTCCCCTCTAAACTGTCTACGTAGTTTATGAACAGCCTCTTATTTAGAAAACTTTTTTTAGTTTACGCAGCGCGGCACAACATGTACCAAACATAATCGTAGACGAGAATGATGAGTGGTAAAATTAGCACCAGAGCACCAAAGAAGTTCTGTATTAACAATAGAAAAGGGCCCTTCAGCATTTGTAAACAAACCGTTCTAAAGACCTTTCTTCACTAAGTGAAGGCCACACACGCAAACCAATGCCATATCATGTAGGGGAAACTTTCCCTTATCCGATGATGGTGTTGGTTTGCGTAGGCGGCCTTTGCTGTGTTAGGAAAGGGCTTTAGAACGATTTGTTTACAAATGCTGATGGGCCCTTTTCTATGGTTGATCTAGACATTTTGCTTCACCCGGTTATTCATAATTTTCAACATTTCGAAAATGGCCAACACATCCGTATCCGAACGGACCCTGTTCCTGGCGAGAGAAATGACGGACGCAATTAAGAACGCGTTTTAAGTTTGCTTCGCACCATGGATTCTTATGTAAAGGGAAAACCTACTTGCCCATTTTTCTAAACTATTTCAGAACAAATTTCTTGAGTTTATCGAGTTTAATTAAACTTTGAGCTACTTGCTACCACTTCCATTGAAAAACTCAGTTTTGACAAAAAAGCAAATGATACCGAGTATAGCGCATCACCAACAACGAACGATACGAAATCATGAGCGGTTCGTTGGCTCCGTGCCGCACGGTGGCGAGCCGAAGCCCGTAGCACCGCGTTTGGGTTTCTCTTTTGGTTCGGTGGCGTGCCAACATGTTGCACCGACACCGGGTGCTTTATCGAAGAAACCCAGTGCTGTGCATACATGAGTAGGTTGCCACCGAGCCGCACCGAGCGGTGTTTTTTACCAAGTCTGGTCAAAATCCACCGCTTTGCTCGATTGGAACAGCTTTTTCAGTTTTTTGGTGATCCATACTTTAACTAGAGGGCTTTAGCATAGACTGAAGAAAGAAGAACCAAACGAACCGTCAAACGCTGAACCAAACGAGCAAAGTAAATAAACATTACTGTTCGCTCAATTCACCAGAAAGCAGTATTGTTCTCAATGGCGAAAAAAGTGTTTAACTATTTTCACGAAATATTTGATAGGGTGAATAATGGCTTCGGCAATACCTTGTTCTATTATCGTCTGGGGGTAAACAACGTCCTTGAGAGCTCAATTTTGGCATGTCAATACATTGTGTTCAGAGCATCTATTGGCCAAATTTGAGTGCTTTAGGACTATGTTCACCCCCTGACGATATTAGCAACCGTTTGAAACTAACTATTTTAAATTGGCTCACTACTTGACTAGCCTATTGGTCCCAATCACATCTATAAGCGTACCCCATTCTAGTTGAAATTCTAGTACTACATACACTATGTTTGTTTTGTTTCGCTATGAAAGTTTGACAGATAAAATTAGGGGTTCGTGGATTTTCCTATGTTTCGAGGGGTACATCGATTAGCTTGGGACCGAAGATATTACCAGAGCTGAGCCAAACAGTTAAGCACGTTTCTTGGGGACCTTCTGGTCTTAGAGTTACCTCTATGATATTAGGTTAAGCCTACTAGATTAATCACGTCTGGAACAATAACCTTAGTAACGAAGTATTCCCAAAAGATTTATGGAGTCTATGCGCATCAATTACAATAGAATTTCATTTGATGTTAAAAAAAGATGTTCTAGGTTCTCCATCTAGAATAGGTTGAGACATAGGTTTGTGTCTGATACAAGCAAGTTTGCAAATGCTCATTACAGCTAAAATGCTATTTTTTTTGATTTATGAAGCTATGAAATATTTTAATGTTAACTCTTATTTATAAGATGCAAGTAGAGCAGGTAAAGTGTGTGTATGACACATAAAACCTGTCAGTTTAGCTTTCAGAGGGTCACAATAGCGATTAGCTGTAACGATGAGCAACGTGATGAGCGAGCAATCAGCGATCATACCATCGCTAGCTGTGACCTTCTGAAAGCAAAATTGACAAATTTTTTATGTCATACACAAACTTTGCCTTCTATTCTTGCTTCTTACAAATAAAATAACCATTATAGTATCTCACAGTTTCATAATTACGGAAAATAGCATTTTAGCTGTAATGAGCAATTGCAAGCTTGGATACAAGTTTTATTAGGGATTACTAGTAGGGTTTTTAATCTAATTTCTGTCCTACTAAGCACAACCCGCAATTAACCTCTCTTTTTCGATTGAATATGAACCTAAAACTGGAGTGATTCTACCATAGATGACTTAAAAATTTATTTAATTTTCTAAACGTACCGTTAGATTTGATAAACAGTAACATATTATTGAAACGGCGCCGGTGGTGTAGTGTTAAGCGTGATTACCTCTCACCCCAGCAGGCCTGGGTTCAATCCCAGTCGGCGCCGCCGGGATGTTCTGAGGCATAACATCTCTGATCACGCCTTCCTTCGGATGGGAAGTAAAGCCGTTGGTCCCCGGTTCATGAGTTGATGGGTCGATAGGTATGGTCCAGGTGTGGGAGCTGCCTTCCTGGCACGTCGGTAGCATTGGTGCTCAGCACGGAAAACAAGATCGACGGAAAAAACAAACCAAAGGAAAAAAAAAAACATATTATTGAGACATTGTTAGAAATCTAACATATATTCTGGATTCTAAATTGGTTCTACGTGTTTCAATTAATCACGTTTTGTTGTTTTTTACATCATCCACATCCAGAGGGCCATTCACTTTCGAATGTATGGGAATGGTAGGAAACCATTTGGAAATGCATAATTTTTTTCAGTTTTTATTCATTATCGTCTTTATGGGCAGTTTTAGATGCACAAAAATTGCACGAGTACACACTTAATTCAGATCACCGAAGTCGGTAGGAATTTACCGGGTTTTTGAACAGCAGAACAAGTCGGTAAAATTTTCAAATGACCGTTACACATGAGAAATCAAGAAAATTTATAAATTTTATTTTTCATCAATAAATGGGGTAAACTGAACAAATTCTGTACAACTTCAGAATAAATTTTCTAATAATTGGATTTTTCACTGATTTTTAAACTTTTACCGAACAGTTCTGTAGTTCAAAATTTACCGAACGATGGAGGCCTGGATTAGTGTGTACATTACTATGGTGATAAGGTAAACGCTCGTTTATTTGTTTCCTTCTGTGAAAGCATGTTTAGTCACAAATCGTGGATTTTCTGATATTCTCCATACTGCGAAAATGATTTTCCTACCACTGAATGGGGTGACATCTTTAGGGTCTTCAGTATAGCTACTACTCAAATCATATAATTGATTCCGTCCTAACGCATTAAAACGCCATTGGTTTTTTCTTCTTTCTACGAAAGAAGGCAGAAAAAATGAATTTGCTTGGAGCGCTTCTTTTGTTTTGAGAACAATGAGTGTAAATATGCATACAATGCTTTGTTTTGTAGTTTATGAGCTAACGCATAGACAAAATTGTGATTTGGATAGACTTGTTTGATAGATTTGTGCACGGTGATATCATTGATATTATTGATGTTTTCTGCTCGATATAACGGTAATAGAATATTACGACGAAGTAGCGCTCTACCCTACGAAGTGCGAGAGTTAGTCCTTTGGTTTTTGTGAGTTCCGCTTGGTGACATTTGTGCGAAGTTCTGTGGTTTGTATAATACATACCATGTCAATCAGCCTAAAGCCTTGATGTCCTCTGCTATCCGAAGAAGTCGTCTCCACTCTACGTCGACGCCACACGCCACCAGCCTCGTAGTCTGCGAAGAGTCCGCATGTCGCCTTCTACTTGGTTAGTCCACCTTGGCCGCTGCGTGCCTCTTTTTCTTGTTTCAGCTGGGTTGCCTTCGAGAACCATTTTCACTTGATCATTCTTACGACTCGGCATTCTTACGACGTTCCCAGCTCACCTTACTCGCATATTTTTTGCAGTGTGGACGTTGGATGGTTCTCCCAGCTTTCGTGGTTCAGTCGTCTCCTTCACGTTCCATCTTCCATCTGTACTCCGCCGTAGTTGGTTCGGAACACCTTCCTTTCGAAAACACCACGTCAGGGGCCACGTTGCGCATCTCGAAACGAAACACTTTTTGTACGAATGCTTGTATGAAACAGTTTTTCTTTCGAGATGCACAATGTGGCCCCAGGTCTCGTAGCCGTAGAGGACAACCGGTCTAATCAGCGTCTTGAAGATAGTCAAATTCGTGCGGTGGCGAATTTAATTCGATAGGAGCGTCCTCCGGAGTTCAAAGTAGCTACGATTTCCTGCAATAATGTGTTTTTGAATTTCTGCTGGATTTCGTCGCCATCAATCTGAACTTGGGGTGGGAGGCTAAGATTTTCTTCCCTAGATCCTCTGCCCCTGATTCGTCTTAGATACGTTTATGGCAAGTCCAATCTGATTTGCGCCATCGTTTCAAAGTTCCATGCCATGATGTCCATCTATCTGGAGGGACTTCCTAAAGATCGTGCCACTCGTGTCTATCCCAGCTCTTCTTATCACACATTCCAAAGCGATTCCACTTGGTGACATTTGTGCAATGTTTTGTGGCTTGTAAGATGTGGCTTGATTGGTTAGGCCTTTATCGGATTGTGCCAACAATGATGAGGTGGATGCGTGGTGATTATCGTAGTACCTTAGGTGGATCTTATACGCCTTTATCCTATCCGGTTTCCTAATCGTTGAGAGACGTGATCGCAAATCACGGACCAATAATCTGAACTGACAAGGTTCGAATCCATTCTGCTCCATTTTATAATACTTTTTAAAGTCTTGATAAGCTGATTTATAAATTTCACTGCTGATTTATTTAATTAAGGTCAAACACGCAAATCAAACATTTAGTACAATGAGTGTTAGTTCCATTTCCTATCATCTTCTGTTTATGAACATTGCAGCGAATGTTAGAAGTTGACGTTACAGACGATGTAATGATTTTTAATCTTTTTTTTTTAATTCCGTGTTCTGTACATGCTTTCAGCTACACAGGCAATCATTTGGCTTGATTTTTATGTATAACATGGCAGAACGACGCACACACTCGTCTCGATTCTCTCCAGTAGAAAAAGCAAACGAAGTCGAGTATAAGATCCTCGCGCAGCTGAATGTTTACGTACCGGAACGAATCCTTCGCCACCGTGATTTTTTGATGCTCGAGTCTCGCAACCAACGCTTTGTATGGTCAGCATGATCCCATCCGCTTCATATCAGCCAGGTTCAACAAGATGTACTTGTTGTTGTTGCTGCTACATTAAAACGTAGACTTTCTGAGGCGCAATGACATCAATTGAACTACGATGAAACGCTTCAATGATTCAATCAAATTGGTGAGTAGCTGTCCAATTTCTATAACATGCAAAGATTATGCTACCTGCAACATCCCCCGGTTGGGTGTATGAACAAATAATTTTGATGAAAAATCATTAGTGGTTCTTATGGTATTCTTCAGTTTATTTGCCCCATTGTATGCTATGATCAATTGAGATTTGATCGGTTTTTGTGAGATTTGAGCAGGAATATTTTTTTTTGCGTTGTCAGTGAGAGTGCGTGAAAATGATTTTTTTTGCTTTTGATTTGTTTTCCGTCGATCTTGTTTTCCGTACTGAGTACCAATGCTACCGACGCCAGGAAGACAGCTCTCACACCTGTCGACCCATCAACTCATGGACCGGGGACCAACGGCTTTACTTCCCGAAGGAAGGCGTTATCAGAGATTTTAAGCCGGAAAATCCCGGCGGCGCAGACTGGGATTCAACTCTGGCCCGTTGGGATGAACGGCAAACACGGTTGCCGCTATATAAGAATATGAAACACAACATTAGTTTGCAAATCTCAGGCGAGTTTGTTCACTCAGAATTGAAAAAGAAACAGATGGGATAAAGGACTGCTTTCGCACTTCTTTATCTATTTTCGTGAGGTAAGGTAAATGAAGTCTTATAAATGGTTAATTTTTAACTTAACGATGCTCTGGAATATGACGCACCTTCATGAAACAAATCAGCGCGCAAGGATTTTATCTACCCCCTGATGATAATAGGTAAAAAGTTTTTCCTGCATTTATTTATTATCAATACTGTTTTCGGCCATGGGTTTACCATTTTTCAAGGGACAATTGGTGTATTGTTATTGTCTCAGTTTTAGTCGGAGTGATGGTCAATGCAACATGTATTTGTGGTTACTACAGTTGGCAATAATTCATTTGAATGAAATTTTAATGTCCGAATTGACTTACTCTCATAGATCCCTTGAACATTTATCTAGATAGAGCTGGAATTAGGGTGTAACAGCTTTTGTAAACAATGATTTTTCCGTTGATTTTTAGAAAGTCAAGGCTCGTCCAAGTAAAAAAACTTCGATGACTATGTAGGTTTGCGTGGACGTGCCTTGAATTTCTAGAAATCATCCAGGAAAGTCATTGTTTACAAAAGGTGTTACGCCTTAATTCCAGCTCCATTTAGATATGTCCATAATATATCCACCAGTACAGCTAATAGGCTTGTTCTTGAATGTTAATGTGATTTGATGATTATGAATTTCGGCACATACTAAGTACTTGTTGCCCACTTCTACCACTAAGGTCATCCGGGAGATATCCGGGCGTGACCAATGCAGTCCTGAATTCTCATAATGACCTACTATGATCACAGAATTATTTAAATTGTTTTTATAATGCAGACAAATATAATTTCCAAGAATATTTGTCTTACCGTTTGCATCTCTGTTTTCCCCGCACCTAAAAAATGGTGTGAATTTTTGAACAATTTTTAATGTTAAAAAAAGTGTTGTAAATTTTAAGATTTAAATTCAATTGGTATATAATGCTTTTGTTCGTACAAACGAAAATTATCGCCTCCACCCTGAACACAAAATTTACTACTGTACCTACCCATGGATGTCACCACTTCTCTCAGTATCATTGTCATTGCTTCCCGTAAAAAAAAGAACGATATAGGTACAATGAAATGTATTGTAACCATACAATAGAATTTATTGTACTTAAAATAAATTGTATCGTCCACAACTATAAAATAACCATAGAATTTATTGTTTGCACAATATAATCTATGGTAAATGGAGAAATCTACAATAGAACAAGGGGGTTGTTATGTATCTTAACCGTACAAAAAATCACTTTTTCCCGAACAAACTTGAGCCATTTACCATTCATTTTATTGTTTTTCTATTGTTGAAAATTCATACTATATGGGACGTATTATACATCTAATGTAATAACAATATGTTAAAATTTCTTGTACAATATACGCACAATATGATCGATTGTTGGCAATAGATTTGGATGTAATTGTATTTTATTTTATGGTAATTGTATGGTTATTTTTTTCCGGGTTGTTATGTACAGTTCTTGTTATGTTACAATAAATAAACGTATGAAGTTTCCATTCCTCCACCATGGCAGGACAGTCAAATAATCGTTCTCGTTTTCAAAAATCCTTTTATCACACAACGTATATATATATATAGGGTCATATCCGTGCATGATCAGCTTCCTTTAATATGAGTTTAACTCACAGAATACTGGTATTATATGCAAAATGCAAAATATTGTATGTAAGAAACCACCATCCTAGCTTGGGTCTTGCCCTGCATGCGGCTCCACTCAACAGCAAGATCAATTTTCGTAATCAATTTGGTCCGTGGTAGCACGGGTACCCATGAATCCCGCCTGGTATTGCCCCACGAACTCTCTTGCAAATGGTGACAGGCGGCGGCATAGAATTTGGGAGAGTACCTTGTAGGCGGCGCTCAGCAGTGTGATCGCGCGGTAGTTGCAGCAATCCAACTCCTCATCCACTCCTCCGGTAATATCTCCTCCTCCAAAATCCTGGCAATTACCCAGTGCAGCGCTCTAGCCAGTGCTTCACCACCGCATTTTAATAGCTCACTTGGTAGTTGATCTACACCAGTTGCTTTGTTGTTCTTTAGCCGACCGATCTCCTCCTCAACTTCTTGAAGATCAGGGGCCGGTAGCCTGTCGTCTTCTGCGCGTGCTCCAAGGTCTGTTGCCGTGCCACCTTCGTTAAATTCGCAATACATGTTAAGCTTTCCACGGGATGGTTTGTTTTAGAAGAGCGCGTCAAATTCATTGCAACTGTTGGATTTTTTTTTCTTTATTTGAGAGATGTTTAGCCATAGGCTAGTTCATCTCTGAGCAACTGTTGGAGTAAAATGTAACTATCTAAAATGACAGTACACATTTCCTCCTAGACTCCGACTGGCACTTCACTCCATTGTCCAGTTACAACTTCAATGATGCCCTGATGCTCCCTCCCGCCCAGAATTTATTAATATACAGAAATATTTAAATATAAAAGTTAAAAATGTAATGTGTATAAAATATATAGTCAAATACAATTTATGATAATAAGTAAGTATGACAAATTAAAAACAACCTAGATTTTATTTTTTTTAGATTCAATGCGTTTTTTTTCAGCCGTATATAAATCCTGTTGGTAAATATGTATGCAATTAAATAGTTGCTTAAATATTTACCAACAGGATAGTAAAATCTGTACTAATATAAATTCATGTAATGTATAATATATTAAATTAATAGAATAGATTGGACAATCATACAGGCTGTATGCCACAAAAGAATTTAATAAGTGGGTTATACTACTTACATTTAAACGTGCATGAATATTCCTCGATTGAAGTCATATTATAATTTGAACTTTTAAATATTGTTGATCTAAAAAAAATATTATAATTCTATTTGAAAACATAATACAGGTATACCTCGCTACAACGCAACTGTTACTCCCGACCCCCAACGCCGACCTCTTGCAAACGATCATTCAAACAAGCAAAGTAATAACACAAAAACAATAATAAAGATGAGATAATCTCCCATCTATTGGTAACATTACTGTGAATTGTTTCAATTTGATATCAGCGTGATATCGATGATGGAAGCCAAAAGTGACAGCCACGTTATATCGAGGTATACCTGTAATATGCAGTTTTAAAGAACATACATTGATGAAATGCTAAATGCAGTAAAATATCATTTCGTGACAATACATTACACGAAGACTGTATATTTACTTCCGGATAAAAACAAAAATAAAATAATAAAAAATGTAAAATATGTCCGAAAAAACACGAAATAATCAACTTTAATAATATAAAAATTTTCAGCGGCGCCGGTGGTGTAGTGGTAGGCGTGATTACTTCTCACCCCAGTAGGCCTGGGTTCAATCCCAGTCGGCGCCGCTGGGATGTTCTGAGGCATAACATCTCTGATCACGCCTTCCTTCGGAAGGGAAGTAAAGCCGTTGGTCCCCGGTTCATGAGTTGATGGGTCGATAGGTAGGGTCCAGGTATGGAAGCTGCCTCCCTGGCGTCGGTAGCATTGGTGCTCTACACGGAAAACAAAATCGACGGAAAACAAATCAAGGAAATATAAAAAATTTAAATTATAAAATGATGTAAGGATGTAATATATATGAAAAAAAAAACTATTTGGAAAAGCACACCCTGCATTCTAGCAATGCGTACTGACGGGAAATAACCAAAAATAATTAGAAGTAAATTTGATGACATGTTCAGTGTCCAACGATAAGCATGAATAGAATCCCATTCCAGAGACGTCATAAATGACCTGAAAAATATTGACTGCTGCTTCTAAAAACCAGTACTGTTATAAAACAATTAAAATATGTAACAATAGAGCCAAACAAATAAACTGATGAAAAAATAATTATCGTATCATTAATGAGAATAAATTACCTGAAATGTACAAGCATGTCTAAAACTAATGTAATAAATGATAACAACTACTATATATATAAACATATAATAAGGTGTCGCAATATAGTAACACAATGCATCAAATATGGCAAACAGGAGGTAAATTTTATGTGAACGTCAACCTTAAAAATACCTAAAAAAATCCACAGTACAACTAGATGTTATTTTTTTGTTATCTGATGGGTAACTCTGTTGTTTTCCATTCACCTGAGCTACTATTTATGAATGATGATGATGACATGGAACTAACACTCACTGTAGCAAGACAACCGACCACAGACTATGGAACATCCTCTGACCTTAAGTCCGACAACCTCCAATTGCACTCCACCCGCCACTTCATGAAAGGCCAAAAACGATTTGGGTGAATCCGAGGGCAACATCACCCACGCGCATCTATGAGACAAACGAGAATCTCCCTCCAACAATAGGATCACACAACCGGTCAGAAAACAGGCCACCCAACAGGGGGACGTGAGTGGGGAGATGAGCCCGCCCTCCCCTCACGAAACGCCCAAAACAGGGAGTCGGCATCTCCACTCCCCCATCCACCTCGCCACAATCGTACACGGAAAAAAAATCCGATTCCATTTTCATGAATAAAAAATCATGAAATAAGAAAACTTGCCATCCCATGAAATCGTAACAATGATTCATGATTTTGTCATGGAAATTCATGGTTTCATAATGCAGTGGAATCAAGACCGCTACAAGCGTTACACGTACTTGGCAAACCGTGTTCATAAACCGCACTACATAGGTATTTATTATACGCCTTTTGTCTTCCATCTTATACGAGTACTGATAGTCTAGTGGTCAAAGAATGGGTTTAATGAACTCAAGGTTCTTGGTTCGAATCCAGTCTGATGCTTTATTTTATTCTTTTTACATTTTTTGGTTAAGCCCATGAATTAAGATCATGATTTCAACTCGGATGATTCATGATTTTGGGAATGTTTGGTGCGTTACGCAAAAGTTGCTCATGATATCATGAATATTATTCATGGTGTATTTTCATAACATGAAAATACGCTTTGTTTATGAAATCATGAGCCATTTTTCTCATTTCGGAGATCGGATTTTTTCCCGTGTAAACACTTCCGTGCGCAGCATATAATGTTTCATATAATAATGGAATGAAAGTTAAGAGAAAAATAAAGGAAAGGGATCCATGACATCACGATGATTTCGAAGAGCTCCCATAGATATGCTGCCGCTACTTCTTCAACCGGTGTTAAAAACAGCATTCTCGCCTTTCCTTCCTCACAAGCACTGGAAACCTTCAAAAACCCCGAAACACACACTAACTGCTCCAACTAGAGGGATCTTAGCAGAAAAAAAAAATGGACTGCGTGCACTTTCCATCACCAATCACTCGCGACACCATGGCTTTAGTTTGCTAGTACAGTCTACGTCAGCATCTCACCGGCAGAATCAACACGAGACCAACGCCGAAATCAGAACCGACAACTCAAGTGACCGAAAACAAACGCGTCTAATAGCGGCCATGGAACCCTTCGATTGTATTTCTGAAACACAACCTCAACGCACAAACATGACGACGACAACGTTTAGCAAGCACCTTTCGTCCGGGAGGCGGAACGCCAGCACACAGCAAGAGAAGGGGAGAAAAAAAATGCACAGACAACTCGAGCTGAACTGCTAACGTTGACAGACAATCGCGAACTGATATGCAAAATGCAAAATATTGACGAAAAAACAATAACAATCCTTAAGGTGTCCATCTGACACCGATTTCCCCCACCAAATTGCCAGAATGAGGATTTCTCGACGTGTTACATTTTAATTTTAAAATGACGTTAAATTATCAATAAATGTTCTATAAAAGTGTCATTTTTTATGTATGGATATTGCTACAGCTGCATAAGCTAACTTTCGCCTATATAAGCTGTTCTGCAGCTACAATTGTTCTTCGGGAAGGGATTATTTCACCTCCTAAATCCTCCCTCAGTTCCTTGTACATGTTCATAGGGGATAACAGTTCATAATACACCACTGGAGAAAAATGGCCCCACGTGGTTTTTCGATGATTGTTCATTTCTAATTTTGGGATTGTATGTGCCTAAATGCTAGTTTAAGAACTGAACTAGCAATGCTGCTTGAATTGATAATGAGAAAGTCATAGAAAACCACACGGGACCATTTTCCCCATGGGGTGCTACTTTGGACTATCCTAACTTACATCGTTTGCTTTCATTTAAAAAGAATAAAAGTATGAATAAATATGCTTTCTGAATGACAACCGATATGCTTCGGCAAACCACGTATCTCGAACACAACAGAAAGACAATTCGGAAATAATTGGCAGCCCTATCAGTTCGGCCTGTGCCTGATCTTGTATAAGCTATAAAAATAATAATAAAGACTCAACGTGCTGACAAACATCCCGGTGGCATCGGTGGCACATATGAACAAGAAACAATAATAATAAAAGAATTGAGTTTAAAATAAGTTTCATATCCAGTTTTACCGAACTGGAAACAATACCTGAGAGGTTTCCATTATTTATTTGATACTATCGATTTCTGCGGGTTTGTTGTCATTTGGTATTGTATTATCAAAGTGTTCAGAAATCCATGCTGATATTTGGTACTACATGTACCGTTAACAGGATAACTTGCAACAGTGGGGTAGCTTGCAGTGGTAGGGTGGAGCACTACTTCGTCATTTGGGCGAAGTGAAGTATGACAAAGTAGTGCCACATCTTGATTGGCTGTATAGACTTCTCTGACGTTTGTGACATAATCTAGTGATCGCCGTAAAATTATATGACAGTTTTTCTTGCACTATTACTTATAATTTACCCAAAGTTTTGCACTAATACTTGTTGTCATTCAAAAAAGTCAGAGAAGTCTATTGGCAAGCTGTCATATTATTTTACGGCGATCACTGGGTTATGTTAACAACTAATGTAAGTGGGCTGATTCAATTTTTTTTATTTAGTTCATTTATTTGGAAGGCTCAATCGCGTTAGATTTATGGAGCCGATAAATTATTGTTCATTGTTTGTAACAAAATTTACTTATTTATATGTCTAGTAGGAGTTGGGGGCCGAATACTCGCGGCTTACCTGCTCAGCTAAAAGTTCTGAATTTTCATTGTGATGTAATCATTAATTCACGTAAACTTATATTTCACGCACAGGAGCAACTTGTAAGCAATGTTGTCTACAAAGATGGGCTTTTGTATACAATATTTGCAACTTTTCATGCAATGGCTACCACAGTATTTTACATATGATCGTCCATATACAGTAGCGCCAAAAGCATGTTGTGGTGGGTTCAAAACTTGACTATCTAAATTGATCAATTCATGGACCGGGAACCAACGGCTTTACTTCCCTTCTGAAGTAAGGCATGATCAGAGATTTTATGCCTCAGAACCCAGGTCCTATCGAGTGAGAAGCAATCACGCTTACCACGGTTAAACGGTTGGGAAGTGAAGTATTTCTGAAAGTGATGCGTTATTTTTGTCAATGTTTTGATTTCATTCTAACTTTAACTGCGATAAGACCCGAATAACAATTTAAAGGTCTATACAAAAGTGAATATTATATCTTCACTATCGCAACTTCGGGTAATCCGCGAAAGTACTTGCATTTTTCTCAGTCACTTTTGAGCAAACTGCAATCACTCTCTCTTACTCGAAATGTGCCACGACCAAATTGGCACAACGACACCCTATAAGCTCTCTGACCAAAGCGAAGGGACACATTTCAATACCAAACTTTGTTTCTGGGACCTCAAACTTTAATCTTATGGTATTGATTCGGTTATTTGTTCCCCTTTGAACACAATATTGGAAAATGTTCTGAAAAAAACTATTTTTGTTCAGAAAAATTAAGTGTGTGACCTCTAGATTTCCTTTTTTTTTAGAGATATACGTTATATTGTTTCTAATAGCCCAATCTACAATGCAAGCAGAGTGCAAGTTAAGTTTTGGATCAGCATATTTTTTTTGGCTCAAATTTGACACATTGTACGTGACATTACAAAGGATCAAGTCTTATTAAAAATTTATCGCACTTCCAAAACTGCAATAATATTTGAAAGTTAATTTTCATTCTATTCAGGTACAGTAAACAAAATTGTCAAAAAACATGTCGGTAGAATGTGTTTATTTGCTAATTTATAATTTTTGTTTATTTTAGAACTTTCGTCTTTAGAAACGTGTTGTGGGCTTTTATTTGATTTGGCAGTCTACTCAAAATTGGTGAAGAATTAACTCTTCAAATATCGCACTGAAAATGGCAGTCGGCACTTTTTTTTATGGATCTCGGATTATTTTCATCCGTTTTCTTATGTTTTTATTTCGTTGGATAGGTTACTTTCAAAACTTTTAATAACCCTGTAGTTTGGAAGGTTAATATTCTTTCAAATTTGACCTATTTGATATTATTATAAGCTTTCAGGTAAACTATGAAAGCGTAAATCAATCAAACGGCTTGTCCACCGATTCAAAAAATCCTGAAAAACCATGAATACACAATCACACCCGCCATCATGTGACATAACATCTGGACGCAGTTCAAAAATTCCGAAGATATAAAAAAAAAATGTGATTGGTGCTCGAAAGTCAATTTACAGCCTATATGTATTACGTTATAATATATCTTTATATCAGGAAACATCAGGTTTTGTGGTTACACCCAACCCTTTTTATACGCGGGCAATTTTTTTTCAGTTTTAATTTTCTGTGGTAAAGCTAGACAATTTATGTTGGTAATATATTTTTCTTTGATTTTTGTCTGATTTTTTACATCACTTGCATCAAGCTTGGTTTTATTTGAACGTAAAAAAAAAGAAAAATAAGGCAACAGCAAAGAAGGGTCGGATGTATAATATAATAACAATAAGGTGTGGAATTTTCATGAAAATACGCTTTTCGAATATTTGAATCATCTAAACAAATGGATAAACTTCAGCTCAACACCAACTGAAAGTGTACTTTTTCTTGTTCAGCTCAATGTAATCGAATAGAAGGTACATTTTACAAAGGATGCAGCCGATCAGCATAATCTCATGGCTCTTCGATTCGAAAATGCAACCCTTGCGTATTTAGTCCGTTTCAATCAGTCAAATATTTAAGCCTGCATGCACTGGACACACGATGGAATTTAGCATTTTCTCAGCTCGATGCATTTCCATGACGATGCGAGCATGGTCCGGTCATCCCATCCAATGGTACCCGATATGCCATGACTGGTGGCCGCTTCTGTGTGCCATCAGTGCATGTTACAGTCAGAAATTTAATCCTCTCACTTTGGCTGAACGTACAGTTTCGAACTTTGTCATTCTTAATAACATGTAGTGATTCCACTTGGGAATGCTTATTTTTTCAGTCGTCAATCGTTAAACGTTTAAAATTTTCTCAGCTTCTCAAAAACTCTTTTCGAACTCTGTTTTAGCATTTCACCACATGGTAACTTTTACAACAGGCATCCCTACTTAAGTACCACGGTTCCAACGTTCCTAAAAGTCAGAGATTGGAATTCGATGTCCATTCCGCTCTTCTAGATGCATTCTGCGAGACATGGTCCACCACCAGTATATGTTTCTACGGTTCGACGCTACGCAACACCCAATATTTCGTCCCAAGGGAAACTCTCTCAGCAATCAAGCAATTTGCGCTGACGAGAAAGTGTTAATTTGTCTCACTTGTTGTCGATAGCTTACAACTTGATCACAGCGATAAATTTAATATGAAAACTTTGCCTTTCAGGAGATGTCGAGTATAACTACAACCATCATATGTTATCTAGTACAGATACATAGCTCTCATTTAAACCACATACTAAAGATGATGGTCCCATCTGCCTATTTCCCCACGAAAATTAAACTCAATTGTTGCGCCACACAGTACAGTCCTGTATGGCCATTTTTAATTAATTGATAGTTTTATTTATTCAATCATTCTGTGACACAAAATCAAATCACTGTGTTAATTCGCTTGTTAAATAATGTAACCTATTATTGCATTTTGAACCTTACTAGACTCCTGTGCTTAAAATAGCCCCGTAAAAAAGGAAAAAAAAGTAAAAAGTTTCGCTCAGGTCAGAAAAACTATAATTTTATAATTTTCGATGTTCTGTAATAAGTGAAAGTGTTGCGTCCAAGATAGGTGAGATTGATCGCGTGTAGTTTTCGTATATTTTGTTATAAAAATCCAAGAAAAGGTTTACATGGTTGTAAAAGGTAAAACGTCCCCACGAACGCAGCCAGTAGGAGACACTTCCCTATAAAATGCAGGACAATGCCAATAGCCACCGCCAGAGGATGCTGTGTGCGGTCATGAATGGACGGCCATAGGGATGACGTAATGGGGGCCATTGCGTGGAGAATTCGTGGCACGTACGACGGTTGAACGGTCACGGTTCGGGGTCATCGTTCACCAAGAGGCACAGTCATTTGCCTGGTGATTTTTACAAACGATAGTGGCAAGAAAGTTTTCTATTCAAGTGATAGTAAAGCGAAGTACGGGGTGGAGTTAAGGAGAGATGGAGAATAGAGAAAGTTACCACGTACTGTAGAACATCCAGGTAATTACAATCACCAAAAAAAAAAACCCAAACCAGACCCGACCGTCGACCACTGAGAACCGATCGTGTACCTAACAAAACGCCATTTCCAATTCTCCATCGCCCTCAGAGGACCTTGCGGTTTTACCGTAACGTTTACGATATTAACGTATTTTTTCGGAGTCGACCATCGCCGGTAGTGTGTCTGAATCACAGTTCATGATCCCACAACTAGGTACAGTGTGCGCCACCAATCGAGTCCGTCACTATACTCGAGGGGCGTACGGGACAGGTATAGGTGTTCACCCCTGGCCCAAGAAGGTGATGCGGTACCAGAGGAAGGAGAGGAACGACGACGACGGCAGTGGCAGGTGAAGGGGCCCCGAATACAAAACGATGAGTAGTGCTAGCACAAGGTAGAAGTAGACAATTAAGGAAGTGGGAGACGTTAGGTTCTAGACCGTCCGTGAAGTGGGAAGGAAGCGAATAAATTGGGGTTTGGTCTTGAGTGAACATTAAGTGTTTTCTTGGTTAATGGAATTGTCACGAGCGTTTGCCGACCCTGAGGCTTCGAGATCGGGGTCTCATCAGTGCTGGGAGTTACACAAACCGGTGGTAACTAAAGACTTTAAATTGACTCACTACTTGACTGGCCTATTGGTCCCAAGTACCTCTATAAGCGTACGCATTTTACAGTAATTCCCGAGTTGAAATTCTAGTACTACACTATGTTTGTTTTGTTTCGCTATGAAAGTTTGACAGATAAAATGAGGGGTTCGTGGATTTTCCCGAAGATAGTACCACAGCTGAGCCAAAAAGTTGAGCACGTTTCTTCGAGACCGTCTGGTCTTAGAGTTACCTCTATGGTAACACCGCACTGGCACGTTACAGTTCTATCACTAGTTTTCGAACCATCCATACAATTTTTAAACATCAATACTTTGTGTTTAAAATCGTGTTTTTCATTATCAATACGACTGGTGCATCCAAAATAGGTGAATTGCGTTATTATTATCTATTTTGGGAAAAAGGTCGAAAATTAGTGCTAGGTCTAACATTGATGCACTTACATTACATGTTGATATGGTTATATTGTAAAGTTTAGCATTACATTCAAAATGATCAATTTTAATTTTTACTGATCTGAGCGGCATAAATTCTGATCAATTGTTTTAAGCGCAGGAATCTACTTTGGTGCAAAATACCCAGGCAACTTCGACCACTTTTCTCCTACATATTTCCATAATTTGCCTCCCTAACTTGATATCTTCCCCTAGGGTAAGACAACTGGGGTATAGATTTGGATCCAGTCGCTAATTGGATGATTTTCAAGCTAAGATTGTTTTTTTTTGTTTTAAATGTGTTCACAATGACTATCAGAGCTGTTTGTATTGATTAAGTACTGCTATCGTTCAACAGGGATTGCAGGAGCGAATGAAGAACCTGCGAAGAAGAATACAAAGAGGCCAGATGTCCTCTCAAATCAAAATAACCATAAAAGAGAGCTTAACGTCGTGTTCGGGGTATCATCCAAACCATTTGTAGGATAGTTTACCCATCCGGGATACAGTTCGTTTACGGTATTTGTTTATCAGGGCTGTCTTGTCTTAGATTTCCCCTTGCTCTATGACCTCTTTATTATCGAGTTAGGGAGTGTTGACTGTATTTGAAAGTACCGTATCTTTGATAATGGGGATTACTTTGATAGTATAATCACAGACAAACAGACATAACACTCACAGTCACATTCATCGTAAATAATGTTTTAGTTGGGAATGTGCTTGCATTTGTCATGGTGGCACCACTGAGTCATTGAGCAAGCCACTACATTTCGAACTTATCAGTTATGCCAGTTCTTTTTCACGTCTAGTTAGTAGATGTCAGCTCTTGAAAATGATAAGTGGTCAAGGCATCCCACTGGAGACACATACCACAGCTGACGAATACAAAAAAAGTAGTTGATATTACTGCTGCACATTAGTCATTCCGTTCCTAATATTACGTTGTACGATGTACACAGAATTAGAGAACAAATCATGTTGATGACTGTAATATTCTATGAACTTTTACCAGTTATTGATGTTGAATACTTCACCATGAATATCATTTATTGATACATATTACATTGATACATCTATATTTAGAAAGGGCACTAATAAGTGATGCATTAACTCGTTTAAAAACTTATTTCCAGCAAAAGAAAAAACACAATAAACAAACAAAACAAATCCCTAAAAAAAGTCTTAGCTTCTGTGAATTTTTCCTACGGATCCGTATTTCTACAGAATTCAATCAATTCTATAGATCTACGGAAAATTTCGTAGAACCGACATCACTGACTTCCATCGTTTTTTTTTAATTCAACACAACGTTGACAGAACGAGGGAAAAGCAACTAGTGAAAAAATTGCATGAATGAGGGATGCTCCGGTTGTAAAACAATGCCTGGGAATGTGGATGATAGATGGTGCTAGTGCGCATGCAAAATACGCTTGACGATATTTTTTGAAGAATTTTCTTCTAAGAGTTATGTCTTTTTGTCTGTGGTTTAATGTAAAGATTAAATTTACTCACTGCACTCTTTCCAAATTAGAAACATTGGTTCCATATTGTAGCTTAGGGTGTTTCCGTTGATATCGTAAAAAGTTTTTATATAGTATGTGTTACATATTTTACAAACATATTTAAAAACATTTTCGTGTTTTCCGCCTGTTTTTTCAAACAAATTCAAACAAAAGCACTCAAACCATCACTTATGAAATGTATCTCCGATATAGCCATCACAAATTCAATGTTGTATTCTTATTGTTTATGGTGTTTTCTGATTATATACTCATTCAAAGTTTTATATTTAAAGAACTAAATTGTTTGTGTTTCACCCATTTTTTCTACATTCATCGAGCATTATCAAAGTAACCCCAAATAAAAAAAAACTGAAGTTTGGTCACAAAATAGTGCAAATGCTTTAATTTCCGTTAAAAATATTACTAACGAATTGACTCTTGGATCCTCAGTACTTGTTTTAAAAATATAAAATTTGAAAAACATTCATTGCTGTAAAAATTATTTAGAATATAATTTAAAAACTATCAATGTTACCCCGTGTTACTGTATTTGAAAATCGAATTAATCCTTTGATCAAAGTTCATGGCTGTTATTATCACGGTTACTGTTTTCCTGAACATCGAAAACCAATTACTCCTCAGTCCGTTCAAAGGAGATCACAGATTTATTCCTCCGTAAATACCGGAAGACAATAACCATGAAAACCAGAATTGCCGTGTCCCGCCGTCATCGTGGATTGAAATTTCATTTATTATCGCCCGGTGCAATTCTCTTCGAGTATCGAGTGTATGCCGAAAACTGTGGAACCAGTCAAGTTGAACCCGAAATACAACTAAAAAGCGCCTCAAACCCGAACCAGGTGTGAAGCACAGTGCTGATATGGTGGTCCACTGGTAAAGTTTCCCGATTGGTTCCGGGAATAATCCTTGCACTTGGAGCACTAAAACCGATAAAGAAAGTAATAAAACGAAATTAAGCTTAACAGTTTAATCACGTACCGGGATGCGGTTATTGTGCTGAGTATTCGATTTTATTTCTCAACACGCGACGAACTTTTATCCTTTCAATTTGAAAGCAACTATACGGAACAGCCAGCAGCCCGATAGTTGAAAAGCAATGAAAGGTAACTATTATTTTTTTTCCTATCAACACCGAGTGGATTGAGACTTTTCAAAACAAGGTGGTTTACGATTGAAGAAATGTTATAACTGTAGGATCGAAATTGGTTTTTCATGTCAAATCTGAGAGCTCTGCCAGGTTTGGTTTCGATGAGGTTCCAGAAGCATTTTAGTTGAATTAGAAATAATACAAATGGTAAAAGTAGATTTTAGGAACCTGTAGAATCGGTGGGAAATTTGTTAGTTTGATTTTAGTAACTTTAAAACATTTTTAGTCATTTGTGACGGGGATTTGGTTTGAATTCGTTAGAAAAAGATCGAACACCAACAAAATGCTGGTAAAGCTTAAATGTTGCATATGTATTCCTCGTTTAATCTAAAAAATAGCTGAATTACATGTATTTTTTGCAAATTCATTCCCATCTTTATGATTATATTGTATATATTTTTTTATTTAGTTTTGTATGATATTCAAAAACAGCATCAACAGCATTGTAAATAGAAAAACATCCATGTGAGTTTCTTTTCTGCATATTGCTCACGTTTATTAAACAGATTTCATCCACTAAAGGGCGAACACGAAATTATTGCGACACCGAAAATGTCATGCCAATTTTCTTATAATGTTTAGAATCAAACCAACATTTTAGGGTAGTTTTATACATATATTTACTTCAAAAATCAAAAGAAAAGTTAATCGATGGAGCCTTGAGTGTAAAATTGAACGCATTTTCGCTTGATGCCCTCCATCAAAGTCTTTACAGTGTCATCCGGTACCAGTTTCTCAGTTTTTTTTTTCCATTTTCTTAACGTGTCCTTCTCGTCTTTGACTGTCTTCTTGCTCTTCCGAAGTTCCCGCTTCATTATTGCCCAGTACTGCACCACCGGGCGCAGCTCCGCACAGTTTGGCGGATTCATGGAACAAAATGGACAGAATTGGCCTCATACCACTCCAGGACACTTTTAGAATAGTGGCATGATGCCAAATCTGGCCAAAATAGCGGAGCTTCGTCGTGCTGCTGCAAGAACGGCAAAAGGCGCTTCTCGAGGCACTCAGATGTGTAGATCTCGCCATTTACTGTGCCCTTTGTCACGAAAGGCTCACTCCTCAGTCCGCAAGAGCAGATGGCCTGCCAAATGAGATATTTGGAGGCGAACTTCGACATTTTCTTCTTCTTAAATTTGTCATCCACATCGAACTTGCTCTTGCCGGTGAAAAACTCCAACCCCGGAATTTGCTTAAAATCGGCTTTTATATACGTTTCGTCGTCCATCACACAGCAGCCATATTTTGTCAGCATCTTCTCGTAGAGCTTCCGTGCCCGAGTTTTAGCCGTCGATTGTTGCCGCTCATCGTGGTTTGGGAAGTTCTGTACCTTGTATGTATGTAGTTCAGCTCTCTTCTTTGCATTCTAGACGTAGCTCTGCGACATGCCGATCTTTTTAGCCAAATCACGGCTTGAGACGTTGGGATTTGCTTTAATCATCCGCTTCACCTTTCCCTCCGTCTTTTTGTTCTCCGGTCCCGGTTTTCTTCCAGCTCCTTTGCCGTGGTCCAACGTCAACCGCTCCTGGAACCGCTTCAACACTCTGGAGACGGTTGAATGGTGAATGTTCAACATTTTTCCCAACTGCCGGTGCGACAGGTCAGGAAATTCCAGGTGTTTGGAAAGAATTTGTTCTCTCAACTCGCGTTGGTTCACCTCCATTTTCGTTGAATCGAAAAACACGACTTCGAGTTTGACAGCATGTACACAATACACATCAATGAGAAAGTGTGCAAAATTTGGTTGATTTTTACCCAATGGTAAAAAAGTTATGCCCTGTTGAATGTGTCGCAATAATTTCGTGTTCGCCCTTTATATACAATTTCAAGGATAAATAACTTATCTTAACTGGATATCTATTATTGTTAAACAATAATATTTTTCTAAATTTTACCGAACAGTTTAGCAGTTTAGATTTCGGTAAAATATAACCAAAGTCGGCTATAACTAATAGATGTGTTTGGCTTAAATGTCCAAAAGGACTACATGGAACCGAGAATGAGTAATTATTAAAAAAATATTGATGAGAAACATTGATTATGAGCTCTTTTTACTTTTCCTGGGGGGCGGCTTGAGTTTTATTTTGCTTTCTGCTGTCTACGAAGCTTACTTAATTCTTCAATCATTGTTAATGCTCCATCGCTCGCCACTTGGCCTTCTTTTTCGTCCAAAATCCGCTCCATTTCGGTATAGTATCCCGATTTTGAAAATGTAGTACTAGTCTGGTCCACATTTATATGGGAGAATTTTTTTAACATTTTTTTCAACGGCAAGCCCTAGATATTTGCCATTAAGTGAGAAAACCACTCTCTGAAAATTTCAGCTCATGTAACACGAGCTGGTTAATTTGAAATTTATATGGACATTGATTTCAACCAAGTATGGAGAAATAACCACTAAACATAAAAGTTCATATTTTCCACAGGCCAGCATCCAGGCTGGTGCCTTTTGGTGCGATAACCACTCTCTGGATGTTTCAGCTCAATTTGACGTTACACTTTTGGTTTAATGTTCATATAGGAGATTTGGTTGAAATTTTCATATGCAAAATGCTCATATACATTCGAAAGCGAATATATCAACAAAACTAACTGGATTCATGATGCAATCTTCAGCAATGTTGTTACTCATTAATTGAACTACAAGTTTTGTGAGGAAACTTTTTATGATCGGTAGAGTGTAGGAGTGTAATTTTTTCATGTATTTTATCCAAAATCCCCATTCAAAATTCAAACTAAAAGCGCCAGCTCATCCTGCAACCAAATGAGCTAAAACTTTCAGAGAATGGTTTTCTAACCTAAAGGCACAAATCTAGAGGTTGGCACGTGGAAAATTTGAACTTTTATTTTTGTGGGCCAGTCTAATGTAGTACACGTCGTTTCAATGATTGAAAACAGGCGGCTGCTGTTTCTGAGCATTGGTTGGTTCCTCTTCACTGTTTTTCTCGGTCTCTGGGGACGTCACGTTCATATACATCATCTCTTCTTCCACCCCCACAAACGCTTCTTCTGTGTATTTATTGTTGTTGTACATTGACGATGTCGCTACACCAGCATACGTACTGGTACTACCAACAATCAATACGAAACTATCGATTTGAAATTGGCTCACTACTTGACTAGTCTATTGGTCCCAAGCAAATCGATTAACGTACCCCATTCTAGTCGAAGTTCTAGTACTACACTATGTTTGTTTTTTCTCTATGAAAGTTTGACAGATAAAATGAGGGGTTCGTGGATTTTCCTATGTTTTGGGGGGTGCATTGATTAGCTTAGGACCGAAGACAGTACCAGAGCTGAGCCAAAAAGTTGAGCACATTTTGTCGGGACCTACTAGCCTTAGAGTTACCTCTATGATACTACCCGAGTAAAGTCTGAGATCAAATGAAAATCTAAATTTGATGTTGTGATTTCGCTGATAATGATTACACAGGTTGCTGTCTTTTTGGTTGTTTTAATATAAACTAAATATCAAAATTGAGAGCAAAAAATCTTCCTGTGACATCACATTGAAAACTATTTCTGCTATCAGTGAGAGCAAACTGAAAACTCAATTTGGTATCAATTTTTTCTGTTGATAACAAAACATGTATTCAATTTGATGTTATGCTAAGGCAGTGTAAAGAAACCCGCAGCAACATATTTTTGAAGAGCAAATGTACAGCAAAATGAAAACAAAATTTGGTTTCAAATTTGTCAATTGCGTAAACTGAAATCAAATTAGGATTTCAGTTTGATGTTGATATCAAAACTTGATTTCAATTTGCTGTCATTTTGATGCTGGACTTTGCTCGGGTACTCTGTTCTTCGATCCATTGTTGGTTTTTTTCTTCCTGTTGTTGTTCTACTGGCTGCTTTTGGGCCTTTCACTTGGGGCAGGAATTAATCCAATGACCATCCATCTTACAAAAGAAACACAAGTTTTTGTTCCCTTGATATAATAAGTTCTTCTTCCGATTGAGGAAATGCAGCGAATTGAGAATTTCCATTTTTACGTTCATATATACACCCCGCATGCCTGTGTGCATGTCAAAGTCCAAGCCGGCAAGGAATGCCTTCCGAATGACCCACTTCACATCATCATATTTCCTCAGCACCAACGCTAGATCGCAATCCGGGACATCTGATGGAAGATCGTACATTCGCATATTTTGAACTTTCTGTGATTTTTCCTCCACAATCCGGTATGTAATAATCATCTGAACGGGATCCGCGACCAGCGCTTTCATGAAACTGGCAATTTCACCCATGGTGGTTTTCACACTTCTATTTGCGAAGCTGAATTTGATCATCAGTTTTATTTCAACGGACTAGTTGTTTGCTTCCAACGGTAACGACAAAAGCGATCAAGCTGTAGACGATGAACAAGCACCAGAACAATAGTTTCTATCGAATAAACATACTATCGCGTGTTCCGCACCGAAAAACACTACTGTTGTCAACAACTAATTGCACAGTGATTTGGAAAAGTTGATCAATAATTTTTTATAAGCGAATTTTTCTTTTTCTTCCCTTAGTTTTGATCCTGTAATATCATATTGGAACCAAATTTAGCGCAAATTGTTTAAAATAATCAGAAAGGTAAACAAAAAATAGTTATTAAAAGTTCTGTTCTCATCCTGCAAGAACCATATCGAATCAATGAACATCACTTGAAAATAGAATGAACTGAAGTCTTAAATGTTTTAACATAGCTTTATGTCTCCGGGTATTCTGGTGCCTTGTCGTCGGGTTTAAATTGTTATAAACATGATCTTAAGTGGTGTATTGTTTTATGAGGGACTCGGCTGCTTTAGACAGCCCTTTTTGCTTACTGAACAAAGAATTATAGGATCAATCCCAGGTCCCTCTATATTGAGGAGTTTTAGAGTCACATTGCTTGCTCATCGTGTGTCTTAGGAAACTTGTCGTCAATGCTGGATTTAAATGGTAGCAAAACAACTCTATCATAAGTGGTGTAATGGCTCGGTAGCCTTAGAGAAACCGTATTTGATTACTGAGCATCATGAGTTTAATCACAGGCCAGTTTACATTCAATATTGGTTGTTTTCTATCTCAACTTGAACACATCACTTTAATTCAGCGTACTGTTTTCCAAACGAACCCTGTTGCAAACCCATCCCTTTTATCCAACATCCCTGTCATTTATCGTGAAATTTTAAAGGATTTCTCGGCTTCCAACAAAGCGAGTATCACGTCAACACATGCCATAATTGACCTGCGTTCTGAAGCAGCTGGTCCCTAGTACCCGATGACCAACTTTTGGCAGCCCCTCCGCGCATCAGACATTTATCTTTCAACAATTTCACATAACCGATATTCCAAATCTTTCTCATTCATCTTCAAGATGGATGTTTAAGGTATACTTTGGTGCAATTAGGCCACTGAATAAGTGCATTAGTAAACATTTAAAAAAGAGGGCTTGCAAAATCGGGTCCTTACTGTTTGAGATCACCACTTTTTACAGTTATTGATGATGATAGCTAGTTCCATGCATCATTTGTAGGTTCTCTGAGTAATTACAGGTGATCTGGCAATAACGGAGTAGCAACTGCAGGCAGTCAATCATACTCATGCTAAGGCGTGGCGCCCACTGGTGTTGCGGTAGTGTGACATCACCAAACACGTTTTAAATCGATGTCGTTTATAAGGCGGACGTCGACATGATGTTTTGACATGTTATATGATGCCACAATGCTACCACACAAGTGGGCGCTTGGCCTAACGTACTTTACTAATAAAAGAATACCATTTCCGAACGATAAATTATAAAACTATTTCACAAATGGTTTGAATGATACCATGAACACATCTTTACTGGAGATAGGGCTGCGATATATAAACTAGGCCTACCCCCTCAACTCGACCTATCAAGCAAACAAATCCTTTTTCAGAAATGAATCCCAATTTGAATAATACAATAAGTTCACTACTCATTTAGAATTGTGATCCACAAATGAATCAATTAGTAATGAGGTGAATTGAGTACATTTTCTGATCTTTTTTTTAAATGAAAAACTGATGCACGATTTGTGCTTCTCTCACTGTTATACGCTTGCTGCATGTTTTTTTTTGGTTTTAATATCGCTTTTTATCCAATTTATGAAGTGAAATATTATAATAAAATGGAGATAATTGGATATAACAGTGACCCAATGAGTTGAAAAAATATCTAGCAATCTCACTCCAAGGACTTTTTTGGAGGAACCAAAGCTATATTCATTGTTGGGCCTATGATGGGGATAGTAGACCTATATTAAATTCATGCTCCTGAAATGTTTTCAGTAAGCTGATGATTAGCGCGTATGTTGACAATGGAATTATGCTGCATGTCAATTATTTGTTGGGATATGATTAAAATCATAATTGATGGCTGCTTCTAAGACCTACGTTAGGAACATGTACCCTTAATTGGTAATATTGGAGTACTTTGTACAAAAGGTAAGTCCTCAAAATCAGTGCTGGTGAATTTTGAATTAATGGGCAATTGGGACATACAATGATTTGAATAAATGCACCAAAGCCTTTCCTCTCATTCAGTTTTTAAGAAATACAGTTTGTTAAGCTCTTTTAATCAAAGGAGAGTTTGCGCCTGTAAAGCATTAATCATCATCAAATTTCCGCAAACAAATCATCATGAAAATTAACGTCATCTTCAACGACTTGCAATCTCCAGTGGGCAACCATCGCCTTATCATCAAAAGGTGCTGACAGCGTACACAAACTGCTATAAATTAATCACCGTCCGTCAGCAGTCAACGTTTTGTCTGATTATGAATTTTGCTTTTCCGATTCCGAATGGCCTTTAGCTGGCTGATAGACAGACACTTAAGCTGGGTTTAGATAGGGCAAGTCAAATGATCAACTCAGTTGAATTCAATTGGCTTGAAAAGTTGAGCCTGGTTCAACTTTTTTCAATTCAAGTGAGTTGATCAAGTCAGTTGAATGGCATGGTTTACACGTTCAATTCGCGTTCAAGTCAGTTGAATTCAACTGACTTGATCAATTGACTTGCCCTATCTAAACCCAGCTTTATGCAAACTCAATTCACTCTATTTCCTCGGGCGCACGGCAGCATCCTTTTATCACACGTCCGTAGTGCCGTAGTACGTGTACACAATAACTGCGAACGAAGGTGTTGATGGTTGCAGACAATGCTCTGTACTACAATGAGTGCTTGGAGCAACCATCAGCCTTGCATTTGCCTCCTGTCGATATCAATCAAAACAAATCATTGCAATATACCTATACAGAATCATGTTAAAGCAATTACTTACACAAGCAATCCCTTCCCACCAGTATTGTTGATAGTAACCGTAAATGTCCATAATGTGTTGGTGCTTCATGGGACGGTGCTAATCTAAACAGGAAGTTCGTGTCCAGGAAAACCAGATGATTATCGTAGAGGAAACAAGAATCGAATGGATGCTGGTGAATAAACTGTCTTCGAAATGGGCGTTTCAACTGGAACAACAAATCGATTGTTTGGTCGTGTAGCTTATCTATACACAAAACTGAGCTATCAGTCGACAAACTAGGAATAATAGAAAGTCATGTTGTGTTATAGCGAAAACATAAGATAGGACATGACTCTGTGATTATGTTGGTGTGTAGAGAATTCAACAAATGGCGGTAGTGTTCAAACGTCACTACAATAGTCGACTATAACCTTAAGTAACTAACATATAAACCAATAGTTACATTATTGATCAGCATGAGCACTTTTCAGTATACACAAAACTTATTTCATAGGATTTAAAAATACTTTATATGGTGAGTTATGATGACACTAGAGAATAAGCTTGAAAATCCTTTTCATGGAAAATTACTTAACTAGGTAGGTACTAGACCAAATATATTTATATGGTTTTTATATGCTAATTTTTGAATGATGATTTGATTTAAAAAAATATGATTAAAGGGTAATACGATCATAATTTGGTCAAACAAGAATGCGTGTAAATTGACTAATTTTTTTGTTACAAGAATCAAATAGTTTTTCCTTTTAAAGTTCAAATAGTATTAAATACAGAAAAAAAAAATCGGCCAAGCTTCTGGTTGACCGAATCCGAATTGCCGGGCCTTTCGTTTAACTGCTGCCATCAGATTCTGTACAGGCACCTCGTCCATTTTGTTCACCGTAGAACGCCAGTTTGTCTTAAACTGCTTCTCGCTTCCAACTGTGTTTGGGGTCTTCTTCAGGTTCCGCTTGACGACGACCCAATATTTTTCGATTGGGTGGAGCTCTGGCGTGTTTGGCGGGTTCTTGTCCTTGGGCACTACCTGCACGTTGTTGGCGGCATACCACTCCATGACCTTTTTCCTGTAATGGCAGGATGCCAAATCCGACCAAAACATCACGGAACAATCGTGTTGCTTCAGGAAAGGCAGCAGACGTATTTCCAGACACTCGTTCACCTAAATTTTCTGGTTGACGGTCCTGCCCTAATAAACAAATGCCATAAACGAACTGTATCCCAGATAGGTAAACTATCCCACAAATGGTTTGGATGATACCCCAAACACGTCGTTAAGCTTTCTTATGTGGTTATTTTTATTAGGGCGGTTACAATAAAAATGTCGCTTTTCAAGCCACAGGTACCGATACACTATGGGGCATTTTCATTCAACCAGGCGGTCAAAAATATTTCTATCATTTTTTCACAATTTCTGCTATTATCCTTGCTTTGTTTCATCAATATAAGGTGTGCGTTATCACTTTTCAACATTTTCACGACCAACTTTTGAAAAGGGCCTAACTTTTGATACATTAAAATTTAATTTTTACGATTTTATAACGGTTACAGTTTTAAGCTTGTTTTCAGAGAATAAAATCTATTGAACAAAGACAACCTACCATGGTTTTATTGGGGGGAACACCGTAAAAAATAAAAAAACCTTTTTTTGGAAATACGTTTATTTTTTTCAACAAATCTTCTTTAAAAAAAAAATACAAAAAGCCATGATACAATAATCAAAATCAAATAGTTTTCAACGAATTTCTTTTTATTCCTCTGTTACAATATCGTCATGAACAAATTCTTCTTCAATTTCATCGACTGCTTTCATAAGTTCCTCCAAGGCATTGAAGTTATTAGTATCGACTACTGAATCACTTACAGAATTTTCTAATATCATGAAACTTTTCACGATGTCGGGATAATCCAGGGATACTTTTTTCTGTCGTCTTTTTGCCATCCAAATGGAACTGATCAGTGGGTCCGATTCATTAATGGCACGAATAAATACATCATGTAAATTTTCTACTCTTGATCGTTTTCTTGCATGATGGGTTCGATATTTTTTCAATTGTTTATGTTTACTTTCTGCTGCCTCTTCCGCTAATGAACCAAGTGGTGCTGGTGAATGTATGATTATTTCTCCGGCATGAGCGAGAACTTTATGCACGGCTGCAGGAATTTTGTACCAATAATACAATTTAAGATAGAGCCTATATCTAGATAGAGCTGGAATAAGGGCGTAACAGCTTTTGTAAACTATGACTTCTGTCGATGATTTCTATAAAGTTAAGGCTCGCCAATGCAAATCAACAATACCATCTGGTAGAGGAAGACTTCCCCTACCTGACGGTTGTGTTGGTTTGCGTGGGCGTGCCTTGAGTTCCTCAAAATCATCGATAGAAGTCATTATTTACAAAAGCTGTTACGCCCTAATTCCTGCTCTATCTAGATATGTTGCCTTGCAATATGCATCAAATTTTTCCGGGTTTATTGGCTCTTGGCAGTTAATAGCAATTAATATATTCCGGAATCTGAAAATTAACTCTTCATCAATGTTCAGCACGGAGCTTAAAAGCTTGGGATTTCCAAATGCTCTTCGACAAACGTTTCCTGTAGTACTGGTACCTGCTCCACCCGATCGTGGTTGATCTACTCTTACTCCAAATTTTTTGTAAAGCTGTGTCGTCACATGTTTTTTTCTTTGTTCAAATAGTTCTTTGAACGGTTTCGTTACCTTCCATTTTTTGATATCCATTCTGTATGCAATATGCAAAAGGCATTCGAAAAATCTTATCCAAGCATGAAGTGGAGATATGCCGTAATGCAAGGCTTCTTCGTTTGATATAAATCCTTCCTAGAATTTCTCTGCATCATTCATTACATATGGTGTTGCCCCACATATTGGACAATTCTACATCGACGAATTTCCAGTGATATAAGTTAAGACTTTTCCGTCTATCATACTAAGGACAAAATCAAAATCAACAAGTATAAACTTGTCGTTTGAGAGTTCAATTTTCACTGGCGTTAGTTCACTCATTTCTTTTTCTACATCCTGTTTTGTAGCCAGAATAACTTCTTTACTCTCTTTAATTAATTCAAGGATGAATAGCCTACAAAATCAAATACTTTGAGGCATGGGATTAAACCACATAATTTCCTTTCGATCATTGTACATGAACAACTGAATTGGTGTTAAAGTGGACGAAAATACATCTAAATCGTCCTGACATCCTTCTCGTAGCACTTGATGATATTGCAAATATCCAGTTGATCCGTCCATACCCCAGCTACATAGAAGAACCAGTTCCGTAGAAACTACATCGTATACTCTTTGAGCTCTGCATCAATTATTTGGACGATTCGTTTCACTGTATTTTCCATCAGCGCCTGGAGTTTCACTCTTATTTTCAATGCACATTCTTCGATGAATTCACTAGGAGGGGCGCATATTTTTTTCACTGCTCCGATCACATAGTAAGGTGGAAATCTTGAAGGTGATTCACTATGTATTACTTCGTATTGAAATCTACTCAATCCAGCCTCGATAAGTACACTAAAAGCCTCTTCTGGTGACATCATTCCTCGTTGATCAGTTAGTTGAGCCAGCATGGTTTTAGAGTTTTTTTGGTTTTTTAAAATATGCCCAATAACTTTAACTAAATTAAAATCCTTTCGTTTATAAGCGGTCCGTCTTGCAAATAACAAAGCTTTCTCGATGATATCGAATTTTGGATCAACTGCTTCTTTATCGATGACGAGAAAGGTTTTGAAGGTCGTCCACGTTTTATTCCCGAGGCCGAGGTTGAGGCAACACATTGCTCCTGTTCGATGAATTCCTCGATGCCAAATTCTCCATCAAGCCAATTCCGAAAATACGACTCAAATCGCTCTTTCGTGCAGCGATTTTATGGATCTTTTCATCGAGACGTTTACGTTTTTTCCACCGAGATGTTATAATTTTCACAAATGAATTCAATGGCTCTGTGAACATTGTCACTATGGCTTAATTTTGCGTCTAATAGATTAATAATAATGGTCCAATGAAAACTCACTATTGAATTCATGCTTGCCAAGGACCATCAAGGCAAGGACCATCAAGCATTGAGGTGACTGTCAAATACGAACAATCGTCGCCTACCTCGCATAACTGGTTCCAAACGACAACATGGTTTTTTTTTTATGTTTGGAACCAAATTCACACATGGAAAATCAATGAGCGTTAACAGGTTAGGACCAGTGAATTCTGGATCAACAATAGAAAAGGGCCCATCAGCATTTGTAAACAAACCTTTGTAAAGCCCTTTCCGCTTAAAGCAAAGGCCGCCCACGCAAACGAACACCATTATCGTGTAGGGGAAACTTTCCCCTATCCGATGATAGTGTTGGTTTGCGTGGGTGGCCTTCGCTTTGTGAGGAAAGGGCTTTAGATAGGTTTGTTTACAAATGCTGATGGGCCCTTTTCTATTGTTGATCCAGAATTTGTTGTCTCTTTCGTTATTCGATTGGAAGATGGAATTGGACGTCACACTCGTATAACCATTTAAAAAGCGAGAGAATGAAAGAGACGACAAATTCACTGTGCCTTACCTATGTACATATCGTTGATGGATGATCAGTAGTGAATTCGAAAATATTCGGAAGTCTGCTATTTCAAGCCGAAGTCCTCTACATTTGTTTGAGGAGCTCTACAACAGACAGGACTAATTTTTTTTTGTGATTCCCATTAACGATTACTTTATCATTAATGATGTTTGGTAAGATCTTCCCTTTTTATTTATCTATACTTAATTTACATAATTGATCAAGAATACGTGTTTACAAGGTTCTATTTGCTCTATTTTGTCAATCTGATTCTGAAGCTTTCTGATTTCACACCATTATTTACTAACATAATTATCATCTAAATGACAACAGCATGCAAGTTTCAAAGCTTATTACATTGCTTTTAATACGATTTGTAATGAATTTTATTAACGTCATGTACTTTACAGGCAATTTTTAAAAACTGAAGGTTACGTGTTTTTTCCAGTGAAATTTATGTGACAAATTTTTTGAGTGTAGTCCCGACTACTTCAAACTAGGGGAACAGGATTTTTCAGTAATCAAAGGAACACATCTTAGTCCTTGTTACTTTTTATGCCTTGTTGAGAATCGGCTTTGTCCCCCGAGGATGATCTTGAAACAAGGAAAAATGAATTATCCTAATCCTCTATTCGTTGTTCTCTAGTTTGAAGTGGTTAAGACTAGGGTTCTGATGCATGGTTATTATAAGTGTCATTCCTTAATTTTGGAATCTAAGGAATTCAATTTTGACTGACAAAGGGGCGCGCCTTTGGAGGGTATTCCAACACTTCGAAGGGTATAAATAGTGGGGCCTTTCAATTAGAGTCGGATCCATGCGATAAATGCAAGAATGACAACTGTAAAAAAATCAAATAGGGTTAACTACCCCATTTCCGGCCTATTTAGCACAAACCGCACTTAGTCTTTCTTAATCTAGCTCAGTTTAGCACCAAACGGAATGTTATTATTACTGATGGCTTCCAAATTTATGTACCTTTCCGTATGTACCGTATGATTTGATAAAGAGAAACCAATCGTTGAGATATTGTCAAAAGTCTAACACTGCTTCTTGACGCCAAACTTGGCCTACGGATTCTAAACTTGGCCTAACGCATTGAAACGCCAATGAATTCACTTCGGCCTATATGATGAAGATAACAATTGATTCGGTTGGAGCGCTTCTTTTATATTTCGGAATATGTAACCTATCAAATATGTTACATTATTTTTGTAAATAGTTTCTTTTAGTTTTTACCGAGTAGCTTAGTTAAAATGAAAATTGAATTGAACTGATTAAAACAAAATTGAATTTGAAATCGAATTCCACGAAAATATCCACTTCCTGAACATCCCTATTCCCACCCTTAATGCACCTTCCGTCAAAAGTTACCACAAGGCACAGCCACAGTTGACTACCACGATTATCGTCGGTGTGGTAGACGATCAACACCATCACACCGAGGCCGATAAAAAGGTCTGTCACCGTGGGACAACTCTCTAATAGGTGAACGAAGAACACCGTTGCGAGGTTCAGTCGCACGTAGTGCTAAAGTTAGTATTTTTTTATAGTGAACAAATCAAGTGAGATTTCCCGCGTGCCGTCGCTCGAAGAGGAACTTCCGACGCGGCCATTGTTTAAGTGCCGGTGTGCCCTCGAAAACCTGCGAGTGTAGAGATCCGATCCAGAGATGCAGCTAGTGAACGCCTCCAGTGGTCCGCTCGTACCTTATTCCCGGCTGGTGATCGAACCCCGTCGTCTGGACCGTTTTGTGAAGACCGCCGAGTTTTGAAGCACGCAGCGAGGAAGGAGGAATCGTCCGGCAAAACCAAAACGCTAGGCCGATGTCAGCCAGCCAAACGACGCCTCAAATCGGTAATGTGCCAGTAACCCTTGATTCCTTCATTTTCCCAATTTTTCCCAAAATTTAACGCCTAAAACATGAAAAACACGAATACACTATGTTAAACTAAGCTATTTTTGTATTATGGAATTATTTAACCACGCTATTCCCTATTTCCTCCATCTCTTTTGTTGGATCCACCTTGCTTTTTTTTAAAAAGGGAAGTATTTCCACCAATTTCTTCCTGGAGCCCTTCAAACGACCCTGAATCTCCAGACAAAGCCTGGAGAGGGACAAAAGTAGTCCCCATACAAAAGAAATCTAACAATTGGCGCCCAACGCAAAATAAAAGAAAAGGTTTCCATTTTAACCTCAAAGTGGAACCCTTTTCATATAAGCTCCGGGAGGAATTGGAATCCTTTATTCCAATTTTTCCTATTGAAAAGTGAATGAGTTTTGTTCGGAATAATTGTGAAATCAGTGAAAGTGCTTTTTTTTTCCTGTTAGATCGGTTCGGATGATGAGAAATACTGGTCATTATATCGTTTCTCTTTTCAAATCATCTTTAGTGAATTATCCTTTTGCTTTTTATACAGTGCTTAGATTTTAGTCGGATTTAGGTGAAATTAGTGAATATAAAGTGATTTTTTTCATATTTGCAATTAATAAGTGCTTCGTTTATTTAGTATTTATTTCAATAATTTTTAGGTTGTTTTTTTGTTAATTTATTGTGAATAGTAGTTAATTAGGTTTTGTAATTTTAGTTTTTGCAAATCGACTGCAGTTTTTACTTTGATTGGTTTATTTCTGAAAATTCATTATAAATATTATTCGATTTTGTTTTTCTTCTTTTTTTCATTTTTTTCTACATTTTTTTTTTGAGCAATATAAGAATTTTTTTGAGTAAGCAATGGCTGAGGCACTTATGGATCACACATACGCTACAGAGAAAATTTTAGAATGGTACCACACTTTGAGGGTGGACCATTTATCACCGAGTGAGATGGATTTTGAACTGGACATCCGCTCAATAATAATTCGAGATGATCCTACATACTCACGAAGGCGAAGAAGCCTTAGGGATCATTTAAAAAGTGAGAGAGAAAATCACAGGAATATTGAGGTGAAACTTGAGGTTAATTGGGAGGAGACTGTACAGTTTTGTCTACGGTATTACAATGAAATTTCTTCAGGTCTTAAACAAAATGATAGAAATCTTAGGGTGAAAGGACAATCAAAATTGTTGCATTTCGGTCACCGTATTGTTCTTTTATTACAAAATTCTGCAGAAGCTGGCGAGGGGGAAAATTTCCTAAAGGCTATGCTGGTTGATGTTGTTAAGCTTTTAAAACAGTATTTCTACACCGAATCTGTTACACCCGAAACGCAAAATCAAGAGGATATAGATGACCAGTCTCTGTTAAATTTGTTCCGGGTATTAAATGACCACCCAGTCCAACCCACATCACATGCGGTGACGGGTACCAAGGATTCAGTAGTGGATCCTTCGCCTTCAGGGAATATTTCGGGATGCTCTCACTCAGAAGATCGCTCTTTTATGCGTTCTTTAATGGCTCGAATAGAAGAGCTACAAACAAAATTGGACGAACGGGATAAGCAGTTAGAAGAACAGGTCAACAAAAGTAAATATCAGGGTCCAAGTGGGGCCCAGCAGGAATGGTCTAATAGACAACCCTTTACACAGATTACTTCATGCAGTAATTCTTTTACTACTACCTATCCCACAAATTCGCAATGCTTCACAGCTGCTAGCACCTCAAGGCCTATCCCCAGCACCACATTCTCCATTCCACAGGGTTACCCAACCTCTCTTCCGCAGCCTCACACATCATGGCATAACCATCTTCAGGCAACTTCGGCTGCTCAGCCGTTAGGTAGCACACTGGGTAACCATTCGTGGTTAGGTTTTCCATCCGTAGGTAAAGTGCCTCCTTCAAACACATGGCTTGGAGCCCCGGCTTTAAACACGGGCCTTACTTCCAATCCGTGGTTAGGAAACCCATCTGCGGTCTATACGCAGCCGTCCAATCCGTGGATTGGAACCCAGAGTTCGACATCAATCCCCCAAGTTAACCCTACATTTACCCCATTCAATTCTGTCCCACCATGTAACCCAACGCGACATACCTTACCCGTGTCCAAGTGGACAATTTCCAAATACGATGGCGAGGATCAGGGTTTGAAGTTGAACCAGTTCCTAGGAATGGTTCACACGATGGCGCTAGCCGAACATGTTTCGGATGTCGAGCTATTTGAATCGGCAATCCACCTTTTTAAAGGACCGGCATTGCAGTGGTATATGACCATGCGTACCACTGGTCCCTTGGTAAACTGGCAGCACTTGGTGCTAGAGCTCAGGAGGACATTCATGCACCCCGACTTAGATACTTTAATTAAAATGAAAGTTTACCAGCGCCACCAATATCGAAACGAAACTTTTCTCCAGTATTATCATAGCATGGAAGAACTTTTTGGAACCATGAGTGTTCCGCTGCCGGAGTATGAGAAGATGCAAATTTTGCTTCAGAATATGAGGATTGATTACAAGAAGCAGCTCAATTTTCTTCCTATATCCGATCTACCGACTCTTGTATCAGCTGGTCAGAAGATCGATGCAATAAATTTTTCAGTCTACAATAAGGTTTTTGGACCTGACAAGTCAGTACATGTTGTGGATAATTGCAGACCCAACACGACGCCAAACAAGGATTCATCAACACAAAAACAGGATATGAAATCAACACCGCAACAGTCTTCTCATTCGAATATCAGCGCACCTCCATCACAATCCCATCAGAACCGGAAGGGATCCCAAACTCACACCACTAGACATGATCACTGGAAGACATGATCGAGTCTCATCGACCTTTATCAAGGCAACATTGTTATAATTGCGGCAAGTTCGGACATCACATGACCCGATGCAGGCTGCCCAAGGGTGTCTTATGTGAGAATTGTGGATTCCGAGGTTATCCGTCAGACAAATGTCCGTATTGCATAAAAAACGAATTATCAGCGAGCCAAAATCGCCGCCCGCTGAATCAAAACTTCTAAGCGTAAATTCTCCTCCATATTTTGAATTGGCTCCGGATAATCTCTATCCGATTACCCCGGTTTCATACACCATTTCTTACCCAATTCCCAATGACAACCGACCTTATACTACTGTCAATATTTATGGGATAAATCTTCGTGCGCTGCTAGACAGCGGAAGTAATCTTACCCTGATAAATGATTCTGCGTATAATACTATTAAGCCTAAACGATTATTCCCCCTACAGAGCCCCGTAAACCTGCGCACGGCAAGCGGAGAAGTACTCTCAGTTCGTGGACAGGTTCACTTACCTTTTTCGTGGAACGGTATGGTCAAGATCGTTCCAACTATGGTAGTTCCTAACCTCGCTATCAGTTGCATTTGCGGGATGGACTTCTGGAAGACATTCCACATCCAGCCCACAATCATAAGCTGTGCCATGGTTGAAAACTCCATAGAAGAGTCAAGTCTCGAACAGCCCTCTTCACCATCCGTTCTGACTGCTTCAGAATTACAGACTATCAAGCAGATAAGAAAACTTTTCATACCCGCTATACCAGGAGGTTTGTCTACGACTCCATTGGCGGAGCACAAAATTGAATTAGCCGAAGAATGGCGGAAAAAGCCTCCGATTAGACAATTCCCTTATGTTATGTCCCCAAAAACACAAGGTTTAGTGTCAGTAGAGCTGCAAAGACTGCGTGATGCTGGGATAATCGAACCTAGCAACTCTGACTGGTCACTAAACTGTGTACCGGTTATCAAACCCCATAAGGTTCGACTCTGTTTAGACGCCCGCAAAATCAACGAACGTACTGTTCGTGATGCTTACCCCTTGCCGCACCCCTGCCGAATCTTAGGACAGCTTCCTAAGGCGATGTACCTCTCAACAATAGATTTGTCGGAGGCTTTCCTGCAAGTTCCGCTGGCAAAGTCCTCGAGGAAGTACACGGCCTTTAGCGTACAAGGCAAGGGGTTGTTCCAATACACCAGGATGCCTTTTGGCCTAGTGAACAGTCCCGCCACACTGGCTAGGCTTATGGATCAAGTTCTAGGTCATGGTGTATTGGAGCCCTATGTCTTCGTCTACCTCGACGATATCGTCGTGGTAACGGAGACATTTGAGCATCACGTTCAGTTACTTCGAGAGATTGCACGAAGACTGAACGGAGCAAACCTTATGATAAACCTGGAAAAGTCACAGTTCGGGGTACCGGAAATTCACTTCCTTGGATATCTCTTGAGCTCAGAAGGTCTTCGTGGAGACCCTGATAAAATTCGACCCATCGTCGAATACGAACGACCTACCACGATTACCAAGCTCAGGAGATTCCTAGGGATGGCGAATTATTATCGGCGATTCATCCCAAATTTTAGCGATACTTGTGGACCACTTTCGGATTTGTTAAAGTCCAAAACAAAAATCATTGGCTGGACCGAAACCGCAGAACGAGCCTTCTGTGAGATAAAAGAGCAGTTGATCAGCGCACCGATTCTGGGAAGTCCCGATTTTTCTCGGGAATTCGTCATCCAAACGGATGCGAGCGATACAGCTATTGCTGGTGTGCTCACTCAGCAGCAGGAAGGTGGTGAGAGGGTTATATCTTATTTTTCTCGAAAACTCACTACACCACAGAAGAACTACCACGCTGCTGAGAAGGAGGCTCTAGCAGCTCTGCTTTCCATCGAAGCTTTTCGGGGGTACATCGAAGGCTATCACTTCACCTTGGTGACTGATTCATCAGCTCTGACTCACATCCTCAAGACGAAGTGGAAAGTTGGATCCCGTTGTAGTCGGTGGAGCTTGGACTTTCAGCAATTCGACATGACAGTAGTGCACCGTAAGGGCAAGGAAAATGTCGTTCCGGATGCCCTATCACGAAGCATTGCTGTAGTCCAAGATTCACAAACTTCAACATGGTATGCTTCCCTCATGGCAAAGGTCACCAGTCGCCCTGACGATTTTACTGACTTCAAAGTTGAGAACGGTAGATTGTATAAATATATTATCGCAAAGGACGTACCGTTCGACTCCCGGTTTGAATGGAAACAAGTCCTTTCAAGTAACGAAATCCCCGACGTATTAAAGCAGGCACATGATGATCAGTTTCATCCGGGGTTTGACAAAACTCTAACCCGTATTCAACAGCGATATTATTGGCCCAAAATGGCCAAGGACACCAAAACATACATACAGGCCTGCTCTACCTGCAAAGAGGTCAAACCGTCGTATGGGCAGACGAACCCGGAAATGGGCAAAATGCGCTGTGCCTCCCGACCGTGGCAGATCATTTCGATGGACTTTGTGGGCCCTTTACCGCGCAGTCGGAAAGGTAATCAGCATATCCTGGTGATCTGTGATTATTTTTCTAAATGGGTAATGATCCACCCAGTGAAGAAGCTGGATAGTTCAACCATGTGTGTGATTTTGAAGAATCAGTGGTTTTATAGAAATTCTGTTCCTGAAACCATTATCACAGACAATGGCAGCACTTTCATTTCGAAAGAGTTTAAAGAACTTCTAGAACACTTCAAAATCACGCACTGGTTGAACTCCCGCTATCATTCCCAGTCGAATCCCGTGGAGCGCGTTAACCGGACAATAAATGCAGCCATTCGCACGTACGTCCAAGAAGACCAACGTATATGGGATACAAAGATCCCTGAGATCGAAATGATGCTCAATACCAGCGTTCATGCCTCCACAGGATTCACTCCATATTTTATCACCCACGGGCAAGAGCTAGCAGAACAGGGATCTGACCATCGTCTCTCCCGGCACGGAGAAGAGCTATCTGAGGAAAAGAAAGAGGAAAGACGCAAGCAGATGTTTGACAAGATTCACGAGCTAGTCCGCAAGAATCTTGAAAAATCACACGATTTGTCCCGAAACCATTACAATTTGCGAAACCGTACTTTCGCTAAGGCCTTCTCGGAAGGGCAATTAGTCTATCGAAGGAATATGAAGCAATCATCAGCCATCGAAAATTACAATGCCAAGCTAGGGCGGCAGTATTTACCCTGCAAGGTGAAGAGAAAAATTGGCTCGTCCTCTTACGAGCTGGAAGACCTACGCGGTAAAAACTTGGGTGTATGGCCAGCCGTTCACTTGAAACCCGGGTGATACTGTCACAGCAAATTAATTCGTCGATTGCTAAAAGAAGACAATAATTATCGGCCAAAATTATTGAAACTTACCTGTTTATTTACCTTCCATCCATGCCTTACCGTTGACGTCGTCAGAGCGAAACTGTTGTTTTTTACTCCTTCATTCACCTCTTATTCCTCTTCTTTCCCATTCTGACATATCTCTTGGTTCTAGCCAGGGTCAGACTAAGGGAATGTTTACCTTTTTAGTAACGCCTCCCCAGGTGGCGCATTTAGATATACAAAATTTATTTTACACTCGAGGGGTTTGTCATGATGTCGACAGAATTCTCTCTGAATAATTAGAAATAGGGATCCCTATAATCATAGTTTACGATAGCAAATCAAATGTTCGTGAGTGAAATTGAGTTGTTCTGGGTTTATCGTTTTCTGAACCAGACAGTTTAATGAATGAATTATTAGAATGGATGAATCGTATGAAAGAAGGTGGGTGTGTGAGTATTTTTTTGATCTCGAATCAATTTTCGGCGATGATAGATAAATGAAGAGATTACTAGAATATTCTTCTGTTCATCTAGACTAAGATTAAAATTTAAAAGATATTGTATTGAGAAAAAGAATACCTTTACTAAATATTTGATTGAAGAAGGAGGAACACATACTTATTTATTCTGACGAACCAATATTCAGGAAGGCCGCACTTTCCGATTTCATATGCTATTTCAACGTAACTCAAACATTTTCATCCTTTTCCCACTAGCTTGGTAGCCAGACTCTATGGTTGAAGGTTACGTGAATCGGCGGGAAAGAGATCCTCTTCATGGAAAAATCATTCCGTCAAATCAGATTAACCCGCAACTAAAAGAGAGCTGCCTCAGCAAGTATTCCTGACCTGAACTTGTCTCCTATCCGGTTGCCAGACTCTATTATTGAGTGTTACGTGATTTCGTGGAAAAGAGCTCCTCTTCATGGAAAAATCATTCCGCAAAATCAAATTAACGCTCCATGAAAAGAGAGCAACTAAACCAGCATCCTTATCCAATCCTCATGCTGGTAGCCAGACTCTATCATTTAAAGTTATGTGAATTGGCGGAAAAGAGCTCCTCTCCCATGGAAAAATCATTCCGTCAAATCAAACTAACTCTCAATGAAAAGAGAGCTACCGGCCCTGATCTTGTCACCCTACTACCCTATAAAAAAAAAAACAAGTTTTTTTTTAACTGGAGTGGGGAATGAATGTAACCTATCAAATATGTTACATTATTTTTGTAAATAGTTTCTTTTAGTTTTTACCGAGTAGCTTAGTTAAAATGAAAATTGAATTGAACTGATTAAAACAAAATTGAATTTGAAATCGAATTCCACGAAAATATCCACTTCCTGAACATCCCTATTCCCACCCTTAATGCACCTTCCGTCAAAAGTTACCACAAGGCACAGCCACAGTTGACTACCACGATTATCGTCGGTGTGGTAGACGATCAACACCATCACACCGAGGCCGATAAAAAGGTCTGTCACCGTGGGACAACTCTCTAATAGGTGAACGAAGAACACCGTTGCGAGGTTCAGTCGCACGTAGTGCTAAAGTTAGTATTTTTTTATAGTGAACAAATCAAGTGAGATTTCCCGCGTGCCGTCGCTCGAAGAGGAACTTCCGACGCGGCCATTGTTTAAGTGCCGGTGTGCCCTCGAAAACCTGCGAGTGTAGAGATCCGATCCAGAGATGCAGCTAGTGAACGCCTCCAGTGGTCCGCTCGTACCTTATTCCCGGCTGGTGATCGAACCCCGTCGTCTGGACCGTTTTGTGAAGACCGCCGAGTTTTGAAGCACGCAGCGAGGAAGGAGGAATCGTCCGGCAAAACCAAAACGCTAGGCCGATGTCAGCCAGCCAAACGACGCCTCAAATCGGTAATGTGCCAGTAACCCTTGATTCCTTCATTTTCCCAATTTTTCCCAAAATTTAACGCCTAAAACATGAAAAACACGAATACACTATGTTAAACTAAGCTATTTTTTTATTATGGAATTATTTAACCACGCTATTCCCTATTTCCTCCATCTCTTTTGTTGGATCCACCTTGCTTTTTTTTTAAAAGGGAAGTATTTCCACCAATTTCTTCCTGGAGCCCTTCAAACGACCCTGAATCTCCAGACAAAGCCTGGAGAGGGACAAAAGTAGTCCCCATACAAAAGAAATCTAACAAATAACGGGTGCAAACCTTCATATCACGCGTTCTCATTGACTTTGTTCCGTAGCTTATAAGCTAAGGTATCGTACCAAACGCACAATTGACTTGTTAACTCTGAAATCAAGGATTTATTTGAAGTTTTCTGCTCGATAGGCCAAAAATGGGCGATTAGGCCGAAGTAGTTCTCTACCCTACTTCATCATTTCTCAATAGTGAGGGAGTAATACGGCATGCACTAAACTAAGGACACGGGATATACTACAATAGATCAAATTACTGGTCGCAGTGGTGTTAGGTCCCGAACAGAGGAAAAAAGGGCAATTAAAGGACATTGCTCTGCACTTTCTTAAGTAGGTGTTGAGCAAGCTTTCTTCCCTTCTTCTGAGTCTGGAATGTGCCCAGGTGTATATAATGATTAATGTTTTGATAATTTTTTTTGTGGGGTAATTTTTTTTCGAGGCAGTATCCGGGTAGAGGGGAATAGCAATACCAGCACTAAATCATTTAAAATTTTAGTATCAATGTCATATTAGGTTATTGGTAAGTTGTGTGCTATAACAAGTTTATAGCTTATTCTGCTATAGAAGCATAATTTGCTATTGTTATTTTATTATGGTAACATGAATTCAAGAGCTACCCTAATAAAAATTACCAAACGCATGATAACCCAAATAATTGAACTATTCCACAAATGGTTTGGATGATACCTGGAACACGTTATTGAGCAAATTAACCATAACAATTTTATTAGGGCAATGTTTATTTGATTGCATAATATGCTATTGATATGTCATTAAATTGATTAATTTTATCTACATACCAATAGCTTGGTAAGATTGTAAGAGCAAAATGTGATATTAATTTGCTATTATTTGTTATATTATTTAGATATGGCAACAACTGACTTTGCTATTACTTAGTTATGTGCCAATAGATTTTTGACGCCTTTAATTTCTATACACATTTCCCATACGGTATCTTACTCATAATTAATAATATCTTAACTCATGCGTATGATTGCAAAACTGTTAACTGCTAAGTTTAAGGAAATTAATTGGGCTTTTTGTTAAAAATATTTTCAAGATTGGACACTCACGAATAGCATCTCAAAAGGGTTAAAATTGCTCTAATTATGCGATAAATGAATTTTAACCTACGAGTATCTCGAAAATAACAACTTTGAGAAATTCAAGCACTGAGAGCTTTTTTATTGTAATTTTTTTTTAATATTTACACTATTTCAAAGATATTCGATAACTGTAGTATTTTGGAAAATAGTACTTTTTCAATAATTCATAACTTTTTTGTTTATGAATTCCCCAGCAAATACACATTGTCAGTGAGTAGCACTTTATCGAAACTACAATATAAATATTATAAAAAAAAATTTACAGTGTATATTTTTTCTTGAAAGGCACAATACTTGTCCGCAACTTCGCCGCAGACACCATCTCGATCAAACAAATCGTTCGTGAGATATATGTTTTTCTATTGATGTGTATCATTTACGCATCAGGCCTTTTCAAGTGTTAATCGTGTACAAAACTAGGGAACCAATTATGTAAAATAGCATGTTGGAAAACAACAAACAACTGTGCGAAGTTTCAACATAATCGTAGAAGGTAGATCAAAAAATCAAAAAAAAAATAATCGTCGTTTGAAATGGAACTGCTGATCAATTTGGGGCGTCCAAAATCTGGATTTTTAGCGTTACGTAATTTGTGTAGCGTGCCATATGCTCGATAGAATGGAAATGGGCGATTTCCCCGAAGTAGTGCTCTACCCTACACGCTAAGATCAGTTTACCTAGACGGTACAAAGAGATTACCGAGATTGGCCGTAAATTGCACAAACTCACATATGGGTAAATTTTTTTAACCCAAATATGGGTTCTTGTGAACCATAAATGATTTATTTTTATGCAAATTTGATTTAAATTTACCCATATTTGGGTTAAAAAATTTACCTACATCTGAGTTTATTTGTTTATTTGTTTATTTGTATTCCTCCATCTGACAAGGTTGTCTTAATGAAGTTCGTGCAGTTTACGCCTGATTTGGGTAAAGTAAACCTATATTTGGGTTATCTGATCTTAGCGTGTACTCAGTAGTGTACACTGAACGAAGTATTCCGATTGTTTTTAATAGAAAAATCAGATGCATACGCTAAGATTCAATTTTAATAAGTTCTATATGAATCTTATAATCATTATATGATGCTCTAATAGAGATAATGTGATTAACCCATAATAACTATATGAGATTTCATTAAATTTCATGTGATTTACAGCTATCATGAAGGATGTGCAAAATCAGATAGAATGTATGTGATTTTCCAATGTGAAAAAACATAGTGTTTTCAAGATGGCGGCTAGCAAGCAAACTTTATTCGCTGATCTCGGATTTCCTGTCGATTTACTGGAGTTATTTAATCGTAGGTGTATTTTCTAATTTATTGGCGGGTAATTTAACATTTGTTATATTTCTAGAATGTGGAATTACTCTGTTTGAATTAGTTTCGTGTTCGTTTGAGGATTTCAAGAACAGATTGAAATCAACGTCAGTCCAGTGGAAATACGAAGTTCTCTTCGACGCTATTGAAGCTTGGAGAAAGCGCAATGTAAGTTTTTTGATTATATTTGTATTTAAATGCATATTTTAATATAGTTTAATAAATTAGAGATTGTTTGTTTGTGGTAAGACAATTTCCGACAAAACCAGAGCCACTTGAGTCAACAGAGCTAGAAGAAAGACAATCGGTTCACATCGTAGACACTTCTGAGGAACACGACGATCATCCAAGTACGCCAGCTATTGACAATTCTGGTCGAAGAGTGAAAAAAGAATTATATGATGTTCCAGATGTCACATCATGCATTAACGAAACGCTTGTGGCAGCTGGATTGGATGAAAACGATGACCCAGTGATTGCATACGAAGAATGCTCATACGTACCTCGGCAAATCTCAGCACCAGCAACTATATCAACACAAACAACTATATCAGAAGTGAATAGTCCAATAGATGAATCGGAACATCCATCTGTAGAAGCAAGCCCCGCATTTTCGCCCAAAGTCTTACTGTCGTTGTTGGAAGCAACAGAGGAAGGAAAAGAAATTATTGAGAAGTCGAAGATCGGTGAATTATCAGAGGCAAAACAGTTGCAACTAGCTGGGACCATTGCTAGATTCCACCTGAAGAACAGAAACAGGCTTAGAACAGAGGATTTGGAAGTTTACAGTTTGGTGTTGACAACACTGTTTAAATTCGAAAGAAAGGTAAGTTTAGTAGATTTTGTGTTGATGTTTTTTTTCTGATTATGTACTGATTATAGGAAAACTATTACATTTGCCGCTGTGGAGATCGACGAAATCATGGTGGCAAAATTGCAAACAAGGTTGCAAACTTGAAGCAAAAAATGCGTAAAAGTGAATGCAAAAAACTTAAAACTGTCTGCGGAATCTGTACAAATCCATGAGCCGACGTCAAAAGCAGCTATTGAGTGGCTGAATCTAAATCAAGAACCGTGGGATACGGTCTTGTACAACTGGCCTATAAGTTTCAGTTACCGGAAACAGTATCTCAACCACCACAATTTCGTTACTCGATTGTTTACGACGTTTCCGCACTATAAGGCACCTCATGGTTATCAATTGGTAAGTTTTTACCCTTTTTACAGAGAAGGGTATAGATATCACTTGAAAAACCGACTATCGAACCGACATGTCATATACCATTCGACTCAGCTCGACGAGATCGGAACATGTCTGTGTGTGTGTGTGTGTGTGTGTGTGTGTGTGTGTGTGTGTGTGTGTGTGTGTGTGTGTGTGTGTGTGTGTGTGTGTGTGTGTGTGTGTGTACGTGTGTATGTGTGTGTGTGTGTGTGTGTGTGTGTACGTGTGTATGTGTGTATGTGTGTGTGTATGTTACGAAATGAATGCGCTCACGTTTCTCAGCAACCGCTCAACCGATTTGGACAAACATGGCGCCAAATGATAGGTCTTGGGGTCCCATTGAACGCTATTGAACGGTTTTGGAATCGGTTAACCGGTTAGGAGATATGGCCGGAATAAGATCCGGTGAATATGGGCCTTCACGCTGGATTTAACGGAAAAACGTATCAAAACCATCATGCGACACATCAAATTACTACAGAATTCAAAAATAAGATCAATGCAAGTCGTGTTAAGTGTTCCAGACCACATTGGACACACTTGGACATGTTCCGGGTACCCCGGGGAAGTTGCTTGAATATGAATTGAATTAAAACCCATTAAATCACATTAAAATACGATGATAAGTTGATTGGTAGCCTCACCAAATAGACTACACCCGGATATATTCCGGGTACCCCCAGGCAGTGGCGTAGCGTCACTGGATGACACGGGGGTGGGGAGCTTGGTCACTGATAATGACAATAAAATAAATAAACTTGAATAAGTAAGAAGGGTCTGATCACACCATCGGTGGATAAATTCGGGTTTTTTCATTGTATATTGCTTATTTGTGTCGATTTACCATCAATGCTTCTGCTTATTGCTATAAATCAGTTTAGTGAAGTACTTTTGAAGCTATTATCAGTTGAGTGAAGTATTTTTGAAGCTATGTTCAAGCTCTAATACTGGAGAAAGTCTGAATTAGTCTTAGTCACAACCATAGTGGAAGCCGGGGTAATCAGAAATGCAAAATGTAAAAAGAAACATCCCATTTTCATAACATATTGAAACATAAACGGATTTGGTTACTTTTATTTATTATAATAAAAAGGTACAGTGGGGTAAGTGAAAATTAGGTGGGGCAAGTGGGTAATTGCTTTCAAACCAGTGAACTATAATAAAATGAATTCAATTTATTTGAATTACCCATTAATTCGTAATGCTGTCTTAAGAAGCCAACGTAATAAAACATTGTCCGTTGCTATTGTGGCTTAAGACAATTTACCAGCTTGTCCGAACCAATTTTCACTTACCCCACTGTACCTTATATAATAAAACTGACGAAATTAGTTGAAATTTGACTATTTTATGAAAATCGAATGCTTTTTATTACCCTGTTTTCCCCTATCGATAGTTTTTGTTTTTTTTATCGGAAATATAGGTATACATTCTCATTTTTCTATAAAGGTTGATATCGATTATCGTTTCTTGAAATTGGGCGCATCCGATGGATTAACTAAACTGGAACACCTTACACCAGCTATTGTATCGTACATTGCTAGAAATGGCACTGACCCATCTGTTGTCAATTTGCTGAAACATCTCACGAACAGCAACACAAATGCAGGTAAAGCGCTGTCCAGACTGAGCAGTTATAACATGTTATAACGGTTGTCAAATAATTGCAACACAGAAATCACCATCAAGATAGCGCTATAACATGTTATAACTCTATAGTCTGAACGTACTATAAGACTTATTATTTGATAGTTAATTTGTTGATGTAATAACGATGGTTTTCTTCCGTAGCTACTAGATTGTGCGCCTTGCTGCTAGGCTTAAGCACAGTACTACCACCACTCATAGTTGGCCTCCGATTCAAACCAACAATTCACCTGGCACAGGAGGATACAATCATCTTTGCCGAATCAATAGACCAGGTAGCATCAAAAGTTCAAGCAATTTACGCGTCATATGCTGAACGGAAAATACCTATTGTGCCAAAACTTGTTGTACTGGGAACCGGCATAGATCATATCCACGGGCGCTTCTTCGTGTGGTATTTGGACATCTGTTATGAACTGCAGTCTCTTGCAAGAGCTATTGACGTGCTGATCAAGATATCTGTTACTCTTGGAGTACCATACTCCAAAGTGTCCAAACTTGTTTGGCATTTCTTAGCAAGCTCTGCCTACGGAATCAAACATCCGGAATCTTACGCGAGTATCAATCGGCTGAATGGTTTTTTGAAAGCAGCTAAGGATCAACTGTAAATCATGTTCAACTGTATGTTAAAAGAGTGCAACGATGTTTTCGAGACAGCAGAATCGTATCTGGATCACCTTAAAGAGTTCCACCGGGTACCAACTATCTATCGTTATGAATGCATGAAGTTGGATTGCCGTCAAATTTTTACCAAATATCATCCGTTTAGAAAGCACATCATAGGCCATTCCGAACATCGAGCTGCGAATATACAGTATGATACAACCAATATCAACGATGATACCAATGTCATAGACGAACACGTGGAAGCTACATGTGAAGAATCTCCACATTCCAGTGCTAAAAGGCAAAAGTTTGAGGAAACTACCACCAGCTACGATCTAGAACGGGATAATACTGAGAAACATGACAAGGTAGACCAGGCAGCTGTAATGTTTACATTAAGTTTGCATAATAGGAATAATATTACTAGAAAAGATGTATATGATATTCAAAACGAAGCAGGTATTATATTTTCGGAGCTAGCACATTTGTTGGGTGATTTGAATATGGCGTTAAAAGATGTAGAGGATGAATTCAATTTTAAAAACTACCTTGAAAAGATGAAAAACGTGTTTAGATTTATAAGCTCAGATTTTAATTTTTTTAATTACTTGCGTAAAACTGGAAACTTTTAATTACCAACAATAGTAACGGTAGAGAAAAATAAGATAAAGTCTAAGCTCATACAATTTGAAGCAGACGTTGAAATAGGGCAGGACAAAAACTTCCTTATTCTAATGCCTATAGAATTCCAAATAGAATCGTTTTTAGAATCGCATAATGTACTGCAAACAATCATTTCACACACCGCAAAACTAGAAAAGGCTGCAAAAATTGTAAACTTCGTCAATGGAACTAAATGGCACGAAATCAAGCAAAAGTACATTAACGACACAGTGCTACCTATCTGGTTGTATACAGATGAATATGAAATTAACGATAGTCAAAGCTCCCATAGTAACAGGCATGCTGTATACGGAATTTATTACAATTTTCCGACTATTCCAGAAGAATTTCAAGCAAAACTAAGTCATATATTTGTAGGAGGCATGTTGAAGAAAGTCGATGTAAAGATAGTGGAATTAACAACCTAATGAACGCATTGATAGAGGAATTCTCTCAATTGGAACAAAACGCAGTAGAATTGAAGCTTAATAACGAAACGATCAAAGTCAGATTTATACTATGTCTTCTACAAGGAGATAATTTGGGCATACATACAACTTTGCTTATGTCAAGTGGTTTTAACGCAAACTTCTACTGTCGGTTCTGTCGACGGCCTAAGGAACTATTGAAAAATGATACTAAAGAACACGCTGATTGTATACGACGCAGAGCCGATTATACAGAAGACTTAGATATTGATATGCATAGCGAGACAGGCATAGCAGGATACTCAGTTTTTAATAATTTACCATCATTTCACGTAGTGGAAAACAAAAGCGTAGATCCAATGCATGCTTTATTTAGTACGGGTGTGTGTAAATACGGCTTTACTGAAATACTTGATTACTGCATTTATCGTAAAAAATATTTAACTATTAATGACTTCAATATTACCCGGAAAAATATTGGGAAGCTTAGTTCGGATGATGAGCTTAAACGAATGCCAGATTTATCAGAAACTTACAATAGTAAAGAAAAACGCAAATCCGTGTCTATGCGTCTCACTTCCAATGAAATGCGCATATTTTGCCATTATTTTACATTAATAGTTGGAAGATTTGTTCCACAGGATGATGAGGTTTGGAATTACTGCAACGCATTAGTACAATTAGTAGACATGTGTTTGAAACGCTCATTTACTGACACGGAGCTTGACATGTTGAGAGAAGTAATTTGCAATCACCATAACTTATATTTGAAATTTTTTAAAAGAGATTTAAAACATGAGCACCATTTTTTAGTCTACTATCCGGGAGTAATTCGTACATCTGGACCTGTAGAAAAAATGATCTGCTTTAGAAACGAAGCCAAACACAAAGGATTCAAGCAATATTCGCACATAATGCCATCTCGCAAAAACATTTGCTACACTTTGTGCATAAAAGCCTCATTACAATTCACTTATGATCTTGTAAATAACAATTTCTTAAAAGTTTCTGTTGAAAGGAAATTTTAATTTATTTGACATCCGATTGCGTAATTATTACAAAATGATCATTCAACCATTATGTATTAGTTCTGGGTTTTGGGAAATAATTTGTTCAAATAGTATAGTATTCAACGGAACAAACTATAAAATTGGAAACTTCATGTCACTGCTCACCAACATGCATCAATATCTATTTGAAATATTAGATATAGTTAGATACGAAGACACGTTTTATCTGGTTCTTCAATCGTGGAAAGTAGGTATATACAGTAATCACTACTTAGCTTATGAAGCCATTGAATGTCTTCCTATAGTTGATATTATATCCATAGAAGCATTCAGTTTGCCACCAATAATGGTACACAATAACGATAATCGCTTCTACTTTCGTAACAAGCCTAGTTTCAATGTGGAATATTAGGATCTTAGATATAAGTAAGGATATGATGTACTTAATATTACTAAACCGTTATACAAACTTGAAATATATGTCTATATGTCAAATTCTTATGTATCTAGTACACATACTGTTCATACAATTTTATTTGGAACATAGGGCTATTTTCAATCGAATCAGATTCACATTTTGCGATTATTTAAAAAAAATGGAATAGGGTGTTTGTCTATTTATTTTCCAACCTGCATGAACTGTATTAACTACTAGACTCGTTCTGTATACATTATTTCCACTAATTCCAAATAATTCCCATAGATTTTCATTAGAAAATGACAATAAAAAGTACTTGATAATACATTACATGTCATTAGATTTTCCAATACAATCTATTTTAATATCGCATAGAGTTCATATGATGGTTCGAATCGCGATTCAATTGAATTTTTATGTTCATTTCATATAAAAGTTATGTGATAAACTTATAAACACTATCTATGTGATTTTCAAATAACTATCATGTGAAAACCATTATGGATGAAATCTATATGCTTTTTTTAATGGTTTTTAGATGGAATATTCTTAGAGTGTAGATGGGTGTATTCGGTGTATGAACCTTATGAGTAAAAAACCTGAAAATTTGAGTAAATCTTATTAATAGTGTATTGTTTACATCTGTCAAGTTTAAAAGTTATTCATATAGTAGTTCTAGTCATGTCGTCGAAACAAGGAATTGTCCGTGAAAAAAATGTGTGCACATACAATCAAAATCCATAGGCGTCCCACCGATGAATCGCTTGGGTAAGTGCACCAGTATTGGCCATAGATTCCTATTTTGGCCCTACCTCAGAAAAACGATTGAATGACAATCTTCGTGCGTTTTGTGAGCGATATGTTTGTGTATGTGTGATGATGTGATACGATTTAAATCAATACTCTTAACAGAACTCAAGGCCTTTTAACAGAACTCAAGGGACTTGTAAAAAACGTTAAATATCGGCAAAATATGGTCAAAACAGGAGCATGCCCAATATAGGAGCGTTTTTCTATTCAATTTGGACGATATCGGAATGTGAATCGTTAACTTCACGCATCAAGTTATAAAAACATGATTAGTTAAAGTACATAACTCTAGATGGAAGCTTACTATCAATCATAGTGTCATTGGTCGAAAGATACAGTAGCAGCACCTCCCCTACCCGTATCTCCTCGAGATCATAAAATTAACGATGACAGGAGCACATACAGCAGTCAGTGCTGCAAAATGTCAATGTCAATACCTACAAAATGGAGAATTTCTCTAGCCACCTGTGACAGTATAAGCTCACTCAGTCAGAATAGCAATATCATTCGCCTCAATGTCAATGCGCAAATGGCATTGCCATCGTAAAGAACCACTGATATTCAAAGATCTGCCACAAATGTTTCTTATACACGTCAGCTTATCGAGCACCAATCTATAGAAAACTCATCAATCATATTTAAACAACGCAACAGTTATACAAAAAAGTTGATTTATTTATTGAGATAAAAGTAAGATTTTCAACTTTTCCCTAGTGATATTCATATGGATAGTAAAATCAAAGTCGTACCACCTGATATCATGCCTACTACGAATATCAGTATCGGAAGTGAAATTAAGTGCTAGACCGATAGCTTAAGCCAATTGACATTGTTGACAGCACGCAGCACGCAGCACTGGCAACAGAAGCTGCGATTTCAAAACCAATCGACTAGAGGCTTACTTCAGACGGCGACTTTCGTGTGAAACAATGGATATAACTGTTTCCGCACATCAGAGGTACAGAACAAATCGGCGATCATTCCTTTTGCCAGGGGTGGCGCATGGGCGGATGGGCGGACCGAACACCCAACACCATCTAGCATCAACGGATGAGTTTGGTAAAGGGGATGCTCGATACGATTCGTACTCGATACTCAAAATTGTCCTTTGCTCGCTTTCTATATACAATTTTCACACGGCCGTATATAACGGAACTATCAATTTTATACTTTCATCTCCTCATCTGATGTTCGAGGCATAACATCTCTGATCACGCCTTCCTTCGGATGGGAAGTAAAGCCGTTGGTCCCCGGTTCATGAGTTGATGGGTCGATAGGTAGGGTCCAGGTGTGGGAGCTGCCTTTCTGGCACGTCGGTAGCATTGGTGCTCAACACGGAAAACAAGATCGACGGAAAAAACAAACCAAAAGGAAAATCTCCTCATCTATCGTATAAAATGTGGAGATATAATTTTAAAAATAAACGTACAATGTGATAGAATGCATAAAAATTACAGGAAACTATATCGTGGAATTTTTATTTTATGGCAAAAATCTGAGTGGGACGACTTGCGATTACATTTAAAGTCAATAAGGAAAATAAGCGCAAGTCATTCACAATGCCATGACGATGCTGCATTAGTTAAGCGCAATATTGAACAGTTGAAAGATATATACTCCCATAGAACGTTATTGGCCGAAATATATTCCGGCGAGTATGGGTCTTCAGACTAGAACTTTTAAAATACGTGCCAAACCCAACATGCGATAAATCAATTCACATGATAATTCGAAAATAAGATGAATAAGGGTCAGGATGAGTAACCATCACCATGTTGGCTACACCCGGACATGTTCCGGGTATCCCCGGGAAGTGGTAAAACCTCTTCAAATCAAAATCTGTCATGCGACACATTAAATCAAGAGACATCAAACATGAGAATTCAAAGCCATATCCTTTTACGGTAATTTTTTTTTTCTTGGTTTGTTTTCCGCCAATCTTGTTTTCCTTACTGAACACTAATGCTACCGACGACGTCAGGGAGTGTTTTATAGTTTATTTAATGAATTCTTATTTGTCCCTAATGGGACTGCTAATTGCGGTTAATTTTTTGCTGTGGCACAATTTGACTTGGTATTGTTTTTTTTTTAACAAACCACTTTTTTGACGTAGGACTACGTCTGTGATTTATATATGGGGGTACACTTTGTGAAAACCGAAAATGGAACATGTAACGAAATTATGGAAGATTTTGAACTTTAATAACTCAGCTGCCCCTGTACCAATTTCAATAACAGATTTTCAACAAGAAACTATTGAAACGTGCAATATGCCATGAATTTCCCAAAAGCGTCGAAATAACTAACAAATCCACCAATTACGTACATGCATATGCTACTTCCCAGTCACCAGAGAATTATTTCTAGACGCAACATGTCGATGTAGCATTGCTGCTTCCCCAACACTGTCATCAAAGAGCCGATAGTAGACGAAACAAGTCGAAGTGGCATTCGCCTCCGATCTTCGGGAGTGTGCGAATAGGGAGGGAGCAATTGCGTAACATTTTGCACACTTATCGCCATATTCAGAACGACCACACAAAATGCTCTCCAGAATTGTAATCTTGTAACCAAATTTGGAAGCAGGGGTGCAAATGATTTTGATCGATTCTCTTCATCGACTTTCTGTTTCGTTAATAACTTGACGGGAAACACATTCATTGACACGTTTGTTGTTCTGGATGATAGAAGAGAGTAGCAGAAATAGTGCGAAATAGGTTAGTGAAGCCATGGTCATCAAAAGAGGAAATCGATGAAGAGAATTGCCTTTAACCCCTCTGCTTTTAAGCCCTTAATTCAGTCGTCGACATAGCAATAAAAACTAGCATTGCACCGCTAGTTCGAAGGACCACCAAAAAACATGAACCATGACGTGAAACTGGCTCATATATTCGCTGAAAAAAGTGTTAAGCATCTTTCCGCTGAAGGTTAAGATTTACCAACTTGTTGAGAGAAGGAAATTAACGCGAAAAACTAAAAAGAGAAGGAGCTTTAGCTGGGTGGACACGGATATTCTGCAGCCTTCCTACCTGTTCAAGGCACCATTTCAACCACCAGCCGAGACTATTGCGAGTGCCCAATCATTGAACCGAAGAATATGGAATTGCCCGGTCCGATTTGCGGATCCAGCTGCCTACACGTCATCATCATCTTCCAAAGGCTTTAAGCCTGTACTAACATTGGCCCTTTTCAGGGCCACCAATATTTTCTTAAAGAGATAAATTTCTGAACATGTCCCAACTAAAATTCATATCAAAAAGTTCTTTTCAGCGCAATCATAGCCATCCTAAAGAGTATAAACAGATAGAACGCCGCTCAAATTCCTATTCCTGACAAAAAACAAGCTCCTGCTGCAGTTAACAAATAACATTTATTATATAAGACTACGTAGTCCTATGTCACCATTGCGTACAACCCCATAGGGCTATCCCTTGTAGTTTTTCAATAACACAGCTCAAAAAACATATAAATATAAACTGAATAATGATGCTAACTCAAAATAGATAAAAATACAGATGGGACTGACTTGCGGTTACCAGCACTATACCATTTCTTTCAAATCGATTGAACTGTAAAATATCTATGAATAATCAAAACTACTTGGCGAGCACTAGATACATTAGAACTTTTCACAAACGTCATGCACCGAGCAGAAATTTACCAAACAGTTGGCGTGAAAACAATTTACATTCACGGGATACCACTCAAAATATGCATAATATGTAGCAGCTATGCTATGATTATGTAGAACGCGTGCACACAGTGGAGAAGAACAGGATGCAGTGCGCTCTTGTGTGTTGTAAAAATTTTATGTTTTCAATTTATTCCGGATCATTTGGCTTTTCAGTTTAATTTATGAACATTTAACAAGTGTGCCCGCTTATTGCGGCACATCACGCGGGTGGTGACAAAAAACGGCAATAAAAATTTATTCTCCCACATACAGACGCGACCGGCACCGCACCGCATCGGGAGGGGTTCAGTTCAGATCAGGGATGACATTGATGATGGGAAAAGCAAGGATTGCACTCTGCCTCGGCGAATGAGAAGCCGAAAGCGCGGATGCATAAACGCAGGAAATCATAATGCATGGAAGCGTATAACGACCGTCAAGTATGCGTAACAAATATAAATTCCTGCATGGTGAACATTCGATCGAAAGTATTAAATTATGGCCGACTATACAGGCGTTTGGCTGCGTGCTCCTGAACAACTAGTAGCAGTCGTATAGTTAAGGATTGATCGTTGTAGGGATGTGATACTATTGTTATTCGCAGTGGATTTTTTATCCTTCCTTTAATAAGAAGGTGCGCTTGGTATGAGGTGAGGAGAATATCTGCTATCCTTTTTTAGGAATAATCACATAGCACACACTGAATTCAGATCACCGAAGTCTATAAAATTTTACCGGGTCTTTGAACAGTGGAAGAAGTCCAAATGACCGTTATACGTAAGAAATTAATAAGATAAGATAATACACATTCTGAATGAATTTTCTAATTTTTGAATTTTTATATTTTACCGAACAGTTCCGTAGTTAAAATAGCGGCGGCCTGTATTTTATTTTATTTATTTCGTCAAGCAAAGTAGACTACATACAATGGTTACAATGTTTTACTTACATACTATGCATTATTTCTATTATGTTTTAGTTGGGTTTTAATTTCTTCTTTTGACATAGTCATGCTAATGACTTCACAGTGTAGATTGTATTGTCACATCATTCGATTGAAGGGGCCATTTTTTGCGTAATTTGTTCTGTGTGATTTTTCTGAGAATAATTTTCATGTTCTTAGATGCCGACAGGGGGTGTAGAAGTTTAATTGTGAAAGTATTTCTGGTGATTCTATGCGATGTAAATAATGTCATTGATGAAGAAAATCATTGCAAATTCGCGGCGTTCTTTGAGTGTTTGTAAGTTGATGAGCATACAGCGTGCTTCATATGATGGAAGAGGAAATGCGGTTCAATGGATCATTGAAGATGCTGAGGTTTTGACAGCACCGTACTGTGGCTACCACAGTATTTTACATTGGTTCGTCCGTATAAAGTAGCGCCAAATGAAAGCTGTGGTGGGTTCAAAACTCAGCCATCTAAAATGATCCATTCAATTTGCGAAGGGCATATAAAAGGAATTGTTTTTGGAAGGATTCAATGCTATGATTAGGTTACAGTATTCCAGAATAGGTCTTACGTATGTTATATATAATAATTTGATGGTGTATGGGTTGAAGCGCCCATACTCCGTTGCGCATCCATGTTTCACTCCCGTGTTGAAGCGCCCAACGTAGAGCAACAACTTGCGTGGTTTTTCTTTCTCCGTAAAATGAAAGACAGTGCAATTCCATTTTCTGCTGTATTGAAAAAGCTCTTTGATGAATCAGTTATCCTGAGGTTGGAACTGTGCTCGTCCGCACCTAGCAAACCTCGGATAATAACTCATCAGAACAACTGCCCCGATTCTTTATTCTTCGAAACCTTTTATACATGAATTTGTTACTTAAACTCTACACAATAGTTTTTCTCCAGTATGTACATATAAAGCGAGACAGATAGTTTTTCTCTTGGAAAGTCGGTGTCTGTTTTTTAACAAGAATTAATGCTCCTCGCGGTAGGAACGGCTATGTAGGATGCTTACTCATCAATGTTTACTTTGACCTTTCGCGTAGCACCTAGTTAAGCCAGCGCGTATCGCTGACGACGCGGTAGCAACTGTTTATAAACAACTGACCCTAGAAATGTGCGACATTGTCACTGCTGCTGTTAAGTTGTGTATTTTCTCCCACCGTATGGGGGTCTATTACTGGTTAATTTCTTACTCAGATTGATATTGGAATTTGAGGCCTTTGCATGGGTATTGAAAATTATAGCTGAACCTCTTAATGAAGCCCAACATACTATTTGCTTTCGTTATGATTGTATTATAATGTTCTACAAAAGTGAGTTTGGAGTCTAGGATCACACCTAGGTCCCTTACAATTTTACATTTTTCTACTTTTTGGTTGACTAAAAATATTTCAAAAAGAGGTGTTTCTATTTTTCTGCTAAATACAATTGCGTTGCATTTTTTTACATTGAGTTGGAGTAGACTTTTACTACACCAAGTGTTGAATACGTTGATTTCATTCTGGAATTCTTCTGTGTTGCTAGAATTACTTATTTTCATGAAGAGCTTCATGTCGTCTGCATATATAAGAACTTTTATTTTTTTTAAGTATGTAGGAAATGTCGTTTACGTACAAAATAAAAATAATTGGGCCTAAATGAGAACCCTGGGGCACCCCAGAGGTGGCCGAAATAGGTTCTGAAAGTTTATTCTGAAAACGAACTATTTGTTTGCATTGCGTTAAGTATGATTGGAGCCAATTCAGAAGTCTAGATTCCATTCCTATTTTTTGCAATTTAAAGAGTAATAATGGTATGTCGATTCGGTCAAATGCTTTACTGAAGTCAGTATAAAGAGCTTCCACGTGCTTGCCATTGTCCATTGCGTTAAGAATGAAGGTTACAAATTCAAGAAGATTAGAGGTAGCTGAACGACCTTTAAAAAAGCCGTGCTGTTTGTTTGTAATTTGACTTTTTACTTGCTGCAAAATTTTGTCGTTTACTATTGATTCGAAAAGTTTTGGGATGCAAGAGATAATGGCAATTCCACGATAATTACGGATGTCAGATTTCTTGCCTGATTTGAAAATAGGCACCAAATGAGACGATTTCCAAATTTCAGGGAATTTTCCATTTTTCAGAGACATATTGAAAAGGAGTTCTAAAGGAAGGGTGAGTTGTTCTGAAAGATTCTTCAAGAATACAGGTGCAATTCCGTCAGGTCCTGGTCCTTTCGACGCGTCCAATTTTTTTTAGTGCATTGAGGACTTCATGTTGACATATTTGATTGACAGATATGTTGTTAGAGACTTCGGGAATGAATGCAAAGAAGTCGCGGTCGCGGTCTTTTTCAGAAAATGTGGTGTATACTTCCTGAAAGAAATTTGCAAAGAGATTGCAGATTTCAGAAGGATTTTCACCTACATTTCCATCAAAATGCATTCGTGACGGAAAATTATTACTTTTCAATTTTGTTTTTACATAATTGAAAAAGTTCTTAGGATATGATTTGACTTCATTTTCGACTTTACGATTATATTCTTCATGTGCAGTGGTAATAGCTGTGTTTAGTTGGTTGCATATGTTATGATAGTGTTGTAAATTTGTGCTCGTGCATTCCTTTTTGTATAATTTGTGTGCTTTCTGCTTTTTGTTCTTCAAATGTTTTAGTTGTGGATTGAACCACATTGGCAGTTTGTTGTTTTGTGTTCGCCTTCTTCTTTTTATTGGTACGGTTTCTTTGGTGTGCATTACACAGGCCGACAATAATAAAAGCTCTAATTTTCCACGGGCCAACACCTACATTATCCGAAGTTTTCAGCTCATTTGGTTCAAAGATGAGCTGGTGCTTTTAGTTTGAATTTTGTATGGGTAATGTGGATCAAATACATAAAAAAATGATATCCCTACACCTTATCGATCATAAAAAAGCTTCCTCATTCTCGATTTGATTCAGATTTTCAAAACTTGTAGTTCAAATAATGAGTAACAACGTTGCTGAAAATTGCATCATTAATCAAGTTAGTCTTTTTGAGATTTTCGCTTTTGAATGCATATGATCATCAACAAATCTCTTATATGAACATTTTTTAAACCAAAAACGCCAGCCCATGTAAGGTAAAAAACAGATGAAACATTCAGAGAGTGGTTATCGCACAGTGGAACCAAATGATGGCCACATACAAAATGCGATAACATTGACTTTACAATGACAAAAATCAAATTAAAGCAATATTTTAATTCATCGCTTAACGTCAGCTAGTTGTAGTTTTTTATTTGTTTTCAAGACATATTATTATTAATATAACAAAGACAAAATTGTATAAAATAGCACTTAAGACAACTTTTGTAAATTTGTCGACACTTATTGACGATAAATAAAAAAAAAAAAAAGCCCGGTGCAATTCTTTACAGCATTCCCATTTTTAATTTATAAATTAGATAAGCCACAGTGCTAGTTTAAAGGGTGTTACGATCAAAATTTGGGCAAACAAAAATGCGTGTAAATTGATTATTTTTACATTACAGCAAAAAAAGGTTATCTTCCATTTAATTCAACTTAAATAATTTTGGTATCCATGATACGTATTTCGACTACAATGTGCAGTCTTCATCAGTGTCATTCCCACTAAAGACCTATCAAAAACCTAACCCCCTTAAGTACTGCATGTTGTTGGCGGCATACCACTTCATAGCCTTTTTTTTCCGTAATTACAGGATGCCAAATATGGCCAAAACATAACGGAACAGTCGTGTTGCTTCAGGAAAGGCAGCAGACGTTTTTCCAGACACGCGTTCACGTAAATTTCCTGGTTGAAGGTCCTGGTTGCAATGAAAATGTCACGTTTCAAGCGACAGGAACAGATAGTCTGCCAATCCAGATTTTTTTTTAGCGAACTTTGACAGTTTCATAGGTTTGAAAATGACTGCCACCTTTCCTCTTCCTGTTGTCGTATAAAACTCCTACCCAGGAAGCTGTTTGATGTCTGCCTTGAGGTAGGTTTCGTGCGCGTAGTTCGGATTGTCGCGATGCACGTAAAAAATTGTGATGCTTTGCTCCTCTTGCTTGGGCGCCATTTTCATAACTGAAGAGCAAATGTCAAAATCAAAATGAGCGGTGATCAGGTTTTTTAAATGCTCGATTAAAAGAAATGCGTCAAGTTCAAGTCGATCAAATTTTGATCGAAAAACCATTTAATAGGGTTAACTACCTTATTCCCGGCCTATTAATAACAACCCACACTTAGTCTTTCTTAATCTAGCGTAGTTTATAACAGATGACTTCCAAATTGATTTACCTTCCCATATGAACCGTTAGTACTGATAAGGGGTCGCGAAATATTCGGGTATTGTTGAAAATGCAAAACTGGCCTACGTAGATTTTTCCCCTACTTAAACTAGCATGTCAGCACAAAAAATTCCAGAATTAACCTGGCTCATACTATATATTAAACCTGTGAATTAAAAACTACAAGGGCCAGCCCCGCAATCGTGACGAAGGACTACGTGGTCTTATATATTAAATGTTATTTGTTAACTGCAGCAGGAGCTTGTGTTTTGTATAGTAATAGGAATTTGAGCGGGGTTCTCTCTGTGTATACTCTTTAGTATGACTATGATTGCCCTGAAAAGAACCTTTTGATATGAATTTTAGTTGGGACATGTTCAGAAATTTAACTCTTTTCGAAAATCTTAGTGGCCCTGAAATGAGCCAATAGTACTTAGTACAGACTTAAAGCCTTTTGAAGATGATGACGTGTAGGATCCGCAAATCGGATCGGACAATCCCGTATTCTTCGGTTCAATGATTGGGCACTCGCAAGAGTCTCGGCTCGTCTGCTGAGACAGGTTGGATGGCTGCAGAATATCAGTGTCCACCCAGCTAAAGTTCCTCCTCTTTTTAGTTTTTTTTTCTCGTTAAACTCCTTCTCCCATCAAGTTGGTAAATCTTAATCTTCAGCGGAAAGATGCTTAACACTTTTTTCAGCGAATATATGATCCAGTTTCACGTCATGGTTCCTCTCTATGCCTGTTCAGATACATTAGTATTTTCTCTACTGCGCTAAATCAAGCGAGTACAAATAAGAAGGGATGTCGGTTACGCGCTCGAATAATTGCAAATTAGATAAATATGTATGTAATCGAATAGCAGGAAAAATCGTTAAGATTAATAGTTAATCGAACAATTGGACTTTTAGGCATCCCTATAAAATAGTGTAATTTCATGTTTTTTTGTGGTCCTTCGAAAATGTCGAACAGCAGAATCGCAACCAGCATGTGTAACCCAAGAACCAAAAGCGGTGCGATGGTAGTTTTTATTGCAACGACGACGACTGAATTAAGGGCATTAGAAGCAGAGGGGTGAAAATCAATTCTCTTCATCTATTTCCTCTTTTGATGACCATGGCTTCACTAACCTATTTCGCACTATTTCTGCTACTCTCTTCTATCATCATCCAGAACAACAAACGTATCAATGAATGTGTTTGCCGTCGAGTTATTAACGAAAAAGAAAGTTAATGAAGAGAATCGATCAAAATCACTTGCACCCCTGCTTCCAAGGTTGGTTACAAGATTACAACTCTGGAGAGCATTTTGTGTGGTCGTTTTGAATATGGCGATAAGTGCGTAAAATGTTACGCAATTGCATCAATCGTCTACTAAAGACTCTATGATGACAGTGTTGGAGAAGCAGCAATGCTACATCGACATGTTTCGAAACGATTCTCTTTGTCAGTCAAAATTCGATTCCTTAGCAACAAAATTTAAGAATGACACCGATAGTGACCATGCATCAGAACCCTAGTCTTAACCACTTCAAACTAGGGAACAACGAATAGAAGATTAGGAATCACATAGATGAAGACTAACTAGCTCATTTTTTCCTTGTTTCAAGATCATCCTCGGTCCAAGCAACCCGAGGACTTATCACTATCAACAAGGTATAAAAAGTAACAAGGACTAAGATGTGTTCCTTTGATTACTGAAAAATCCTGTTCCCCTAGTTTGAAGTAGTCAAGACTAGAAATCGGTGGTAGATCTTACATCCAGTAACGTACCACGAAAAGGTGATCTACCCACGTTACGGGGCTTGGTTAGGTTAGGTACTCTATTCTGAAATCTGTGAAAGGGAATCTAGTATCATGTAGAATAAAACCGTCCAGTGCAACACTCATTGATTATGTCATTGAGAAAAATCGTCCAATGTAACATGTCCGATGTACAACCTGATTTGTCAAAACGACCTTTGTGGTTTTTTCTACATTGTAGCATGAAATTTAAAGTAAAATTGTGATTTTACCGTTTCTACTGAATTTTCAACGTTATTATTCACTGACTACAGCAAAAATAGTATAGCAAAATGTATTGATTCTAACTGTTTAGAATAATCTGTTGAACTATCTGGAAATAATAAAAAAAATCCAAGATTCAGAATTATTAGGATTCCGGCAATCCCGGGATTTTTGTCCCGCGATATCCTGCGAAGGACCCTCTAGGCAGTCCTGTTCATAACATTTACCTCTCATCGGGCATAGACCTGAATAGGACAATTGTAGGTCCCTAATTCTAGGAACTACCTACACTAGGCTAGTCACACTGATGATGTGAGACACTTGTTGATTGCCAAATTATTTCTACAAACATTTATATGATACGATCATGCAAGTCTTGCTTTATATTTCTCATCCTGATAGCAACCGAAAGAATTCTTCCTAATAACGTGTTAAAAAGACAGATATGAATGTTAAAAAAAAAGATTCTTAATCTGTCTGTAATGAACAACCCAAGGACGTAATACGATTGTGATTCGCTGTAGCGTACAGGAGAGGACCAGAGAATTGTGTGTGCTTTTATAATTATGAACCTCCACGTGACACCAACGAACGGATGGTTGGTTGGTTTGTGTTGCTGTCACATGCATGTGGTTTGCACCGAACCGGTGCGTGTGCAGGTCATGGCAAGTGCGAGGCAGATACATATTCCGAATGTCACTGGGAATGCTCAAGTGGAACTGGCTGTGCAATTGGTGACAAGAAGGGGGTGGCATAGTAAGAGGCAATAAATCCGATACTTTACGATGTCAAAGTGGTATGTTTGCGTGATTTTTAAAGTGGTGTTATTTAACGCAACATGAGTTTACTTTGCTCTGATGCTCTGGGGAGTTTAATGAAAGTTTCAATGGGTACGTACCTGTTTAAAATAAGTGGCTCACTAATTGAAGCTAGTGGATCATGAAATTATGTGACGGGTGTGATTGAAAATGTTCTATATAATTAGAGGGCTCTTTGCGAGCGACATCAAGTGAGTTGCATCAATAAATTTTGAATTAAATATTAAACGTGATCCAAACGCACCAATCAGCCCTCACATGAAAACAAAATAATACCAATTCATCAATGAAGTTGGTATTCATAAAATTGTAATCAAACCTGTCAGCTAAACATAAATCAATCAATTGTTGAGCGTGTATGGGTACCTAATAGGTCAAATGTTGTCTTTGAATATAACCCAATGATAATGATCGTGGTTGTGAGATCTAGTGATTTCGAAATAATCTATCTTCCGAGAAACCACTGTCCGGCAATCGAACAGTCAGCCACCGTACCCGACCAAATGGAGGTCTCGGTATCACCGGAAGCGATTTAAATCAAATCAAATCGGCCGTCCCAACTTGATTGTCGCTCGGTCATGCCACGGTTGCAAACTGCTGTGCTAGACCACTTCTGTCCACCACAGAACTAATTACAAAAGTTCACAACGAGAATGATTGCGGAAAGCCACCTCAAAGCTCCGAAACGGGTTGAAATTACCATTTATCAATGAGTTTGAAATTGATGCTAACCAAAGGAATGAAAGGCAGGCGCATACGATAGGACAGGAAAAATGGGGACCCATTTTCCGGTACATAGCCATCGCAATTATAGTCGACAGCACGTTGGTTTGTGCTGATGTGTGCTGAATTTTTTGCCTCCCTTTCTGGGCAAAAAGAACGACAGAGCCGAAAAAACTCGTTAATGGAATCGGAGAAAAATGTTTTCCAAAGCTGCAAATACTCCACGTCAGTTGCATGTTGAACAGTGCGTTTCAAGGGTTTTATAATCGATAAAAGACACTTGCCATGTGTGCAGTTTCAGTGCGACATTAATTGAAAGCATTGTGTAGTGGTAAATTTTGCAGCAAAATATCAAACCAAGGCTGCCACATGTTGACATTTTAGTTGTCTCTTTCGATTGCCGAAAATATGTCCGTTATTGTAGAGAGGTATTCACTATGCATTTTGCTGATTAAATTTTGCGAATTGTTAGATAATTGACTACTTTGTTCTAACAGTTGAAAAGATGTTTCCTATAACTCTTTAAAAAAGTTTTTGAAATATAAACATATTTTGCGATTTATTCTTGCACAACACCGATAAAAATGCTGGGCAGTGCCATATTAAGGGGGGAACTACAAGTAATTTTTTTTATCGATTTTTTATATTTAACTTTAAAACATTGCTTATACTTTGAAGTTTTTTTATGCAAAATATCTAAGCGATCAGACGAGTAGTTACCGAGATATCGATATTTATGTAACAGCGCTCCGAGCGCCGATTCCTCCTACCGCAAAACTTTAAACGCGTTTTTCTCGAAACGGTGTTTTCCAAATTGGCGGGAAAGATAACTCAAAAAGTTCTCATCCAAATGACTTGAAGCCTGGTGCATCTTAAAGGAAATAGATTTTTACTCTATGTGAACCACTGATATCATGAAAAAATTAACAATAAATAATAAAATGAAAAAAAAAAAATAGTGAAAAATCAACTTTTTTCAGATATTTTTTTCTAAATTTTTAAATCGTTTTTTTTTGGGTTTTAGAGGTTCATATAGAACAAAAATCTGAATAAGGTCCAATTGATGAAAGTAAGTTTTGTCCACTTTTTCAGTTCTCTTGAACGCCCGCCAATTACCAATCCCCACCGGAGGCGACCTCCTTCCGATGTGAACCCAAGGAGCCACAGAGGTCACACACCAATGGAAAAAAAATCCCAAATGTAGAGAAAGATTTAAGCAATTTAATGCAAAAAACCCCGAACGTTTGCGTTGTTTCATTTGCTCACAATACATCTTTGATTTTTTTTGGCGAAGGGGAATATGAACCCGAGTTGTGAGGAAGCTTTGGATACTACGTATGCAACATGATCCTTTAAGCTGAGCTTAGAGTCGATCAGTATTCCCAGATCCTTGATAGTCGATTCAAGTTTCAAAGTTATGCCCGTCAGGGTGTAGTCATGGTGAAGAAGCGCATGAAAAGAAAAAATAAAAACTCTCACATACACTTTCAGATTACAAAGAATAATCCAGTTAAAACCCATAGCAAAAAAAAAAAACGGCTTTGCGTGGCCAAAATCTCTAGAGCCGTGGGAATTTTTTCTATAGCGATCTTCGACAAAGTTGTTCGGTTTACAAAACACCAAATTTTTAAGGTTTCTGTTTAGTTCTTGATCCCATCGCCTAGGATGCACTCGACTTTATCTTTTAAATAGGGTATCCTAGCGAGAAGATTTCTTGGGTATGTGTGTTTCATTGAGAAATTATGCCCAAGATCTATGATTTACAAAAATCAGGCCTACATACAAAATACCGCATTAAAAGCGTTTTACATAAATAGGCAACAGTCTAGGATTGCGATATTTTGGGGTTGGAATAAGATGGAGCAACCAGGTGGAATAAAACCTACGGATCATTTCGCAATAATATATTGGAAATCCATTTTTTGCAGCACTTGAATCACGAACTACTCACGTTGGTGAAGATTGAACTGTTTTGTATATTAACCAACAGTGCTGTTAATTTTCATATCATTCGATTTAAGATGAACCAATACAACCATTCAATCAATTCTGTGAAAACGAATTCTCACATGACCATAATATAAAAAGTCCCTTTCTCATTCGAATCTCATAGTCACTGTCAATTGAGTCACTCACCATCATTTGATATACGACAGTGGAGTATGGAAGAAACCTGGCAAAATGGTCCCAAAAAGACAAGTCGACCCGATGTCGGATCAATGTAAGGCTAATTTAAGGTCGATATCGACCCAATGTCGTGTTGTTTTCGGGTCAATTTTGGGTTAATGTCGGGTTAATGTCGGGTTAATGTCGGGTCAACATCGGGTTGGGGTTTGGTAGAAGTCAGGTTGGTGTCGGGTTGGCTTAGCTTTTTCGTCGGAATGACGACCAGAGCTCTGTTTATGTGTAGATTACACTCTATTGAATGATATCAAGCGTTTCTCAAATGAAAATGATCCGTGCCTTCGTCAAATGACTAAGCAACTGATATCACATATTCGAAGGAGGTCCCCTTTGATAGCGGATAGCTGCTTTTCTCATTTTAATCAAAAATGTTCAATTGATTTTGAAAATGTACAGCACTGTTAACCAGTAAATAAAAATAAGATAAATAAGATAAAACAAAATCGCAATTTTGACACGACTTTCTCCGATTTGTATTGAAATATACATAATTGTGTTATGGGCAATCATTTACATTTTTGCAAAAATTCGGCCATATTGGATTATGTATTTTTTTTCTTCAAAATAGCGTATTTGACATTTTTCAATAAAATTTTGCACAAAACCATTACTTCTGATCGAAATGACGCCTGAGACAAAAAGTTGTTTTGAAAGTAAAATCTTTCTGAGAAAAATACGCACGGTAATTTTTTTTACTAATTTTGAACTCAAATATTTCATATATTATATCTTCAATAAAGTCACCCCAGGAGTTATGGCATAATCATTCGCAAATTTATATTTTTTGCTTTCATACGCGTGATATTGGAGCAAAATATCATGCTTGATAGTGATTTTACAAGCTCCTTTGATATTGCAAGACTATTCAAAACGTGTAAAATTGAAGCTGAAAGTTGAATCGATGCAACAATGATTTCGTTGCACCTCGTTTTCTTAGAAATAGAAGGTATAATAATGCTATCTCGTTTTTCTCTTCACCAATGGCAGCCACGAAGCGACTGCTGCCAGCCGTTATGGAAGTTTCGGTTGCGGTCGGGTGTTAAGCAAAAACTAACTAAATCTCACTCCAGTTTGGTGTAATTTGAAGCTGGCGAGTTTGATATTCCAAGCTGCGTACACACTTAATCTAGCTCGGTAAAATCTCCAACAGCCGATTGCCTCGGCATTTGCTTTTGCTGATATATCTGTTTGTTAGCTGATATCTCAGCAAAATGATATTTGTTAGCTTAGTCTCGGCAATTGTTTTACTGAATCTCAGCAAAATAAATTGCAGAACTGCTCGGCTGTTGGAATCTCGGTGAAAAAATTTAAGTGTGTAAGCTTGGTATTCTGAGCTGCGATATCACAATCACGCATGATCTTGTTCTTCAGTGAGATTTGATTTTTTGATTTTTTCCCAACACTGCACCCCAGTATTATGGGCCACCCACAATTATGGGTCACTTCCATCTGATTAACACGTAGAACGACTAACCCATAATAGTGAATAGCTGGCCCATAATACTGGGGTGACTGTATGTATAATTTATTTTTAAAATATAGGTCATAAAAAATGTAATCTTTTGGAGTTGTTTAAACAATGGACACGCAAATCGTAAAACATCAACTATTGGTCATATTGTCGAACTTGTTTTTAACAAGCTTTTAATGTAGTTTTTGCACAGGTAACGGTTTCAAATCTTTCAAATATTGTATTCAGTTTAGAAATTAATTTTAAAAGTGTACTAGCAAAAGTTCAAAAATCTGTCCAAAGTTCTCGTTCAACGATTCTTCGTCAATTTTCAAGTGTCCATGTTTTTTTTTTGTTGCTCCAGGCTAAGACCATGGCTGGTCCATCTCGCCGTGTCCATGGTTTTAAATTGTAGTTGGGGTTAAGGCAACTTTTGCTCCAAAAACCCGTATCGGAGATGAATTAGCGTATGGATAAAAATCTCCTTTATATAAGTAGTTGAAGACAAACCTTATTCTGTAAAAATAATTCTCATAGCTTGTTATTATGACGATGAAACTAAACCTGGTACGGTTCTTCCCTATGAATTTAAGAGGTTTTTCCGTGACTCACATTATTTGGTAACATTGCTTCATTGATTTTTTTTTTAAATTATTGTGAACATGGTAATCGGGACAAAAAAAGGCTAAAATGGCAGTTTACAAGTTGAAACCATTTTTATTTGATCCATAGGCTATATCCCAATTACAAGGATAAATTTAACTTGCGGTTGAAAATGACAGATGGGATTTCATCAATTATCCCTGATATCTGAGCGTGGATATTACTAACAGACAGTAAAAATCATTCGAAATGTAATTTTTCGATTCGGGTTAAATTTAGCTTTCCCAATAGGTCATAGCCCGACATATTTTTCTGTTGAAAATAAAAAGTATGAGGTTGTATCCAAAACACAACCGTAGATTTGACGTATGATTACATGCTCGGTATCAATATTCGGCGATGTAACCACTTTTCTCATCACGGAAACACCTCGTTTACTGATGACAAAATTTCGCATTTTCGGGCACAAAACGCACAGAATTTTCGCTTTATTCAATAGTTAATTAAAAAGCGAAAACAGATTTCAGGAAGTATTTGTTAAAAATTTCAAAACACAAAATATTCGCGATCAATCATATAAATTCGAGATTTTTTTGCTTTTTTTCTTTTGTCGTCATAATTGAGTAATGCTGAACTATTAGGGTGATCAACACAGATGAGGCTGGCGAGCTGTATGTTGTTTGGAACGAGGGTGACGCGCTTGGCATAGATGGCCCACAGCGATTCACGAAGAGCCACTGAATCTGATCAGTAGCGGTGCGGCTTCTTCCTCCTTCTTCGTTGAATGGACGCTCATGTGGGCTGCAGCTCGCTGCTTGCGGACAGCCTTTCATTGTGTACTGGAGTACAATATTCAACACAACATGCCAAAAGCACCGATCGACACGACCACACACGGTGATTGAATAAGCACCGTTCGGCGAAACCGGATGTAATTCGATTTTGAAATCAATGTTAGAAAAAGCGCTTTTCGCAGGAAATCGGTAATAATTTCAATCACTATTGCAACAGTTGAACTTTTGCGTAATTTTCAATAGTAACCTTTTGAAAAAGGATAAAGTGTTCATTTTGGCAAATTTGTAGCAAAAATTCCAGTCGATTGGATTGTTTACAGTTGAAATTCATCCGCTATTGACAGAGTTATAAGTGGTTGAAACCTGACCACTTTTCGTAACACGGTAGATTTTGTTTTTTTAATTGCACTCTCCCAATATGTTGCCGATAGACATAATCCTACGTAAAAGACCACCGTGCAGTGTTGAATTGCGTTTGGCAATTTTGTGAAATCAATCCCCGTAACAGGAGCATGATTAAAAGTTTAGAGAAAAATGCACCGTCACAGAAAAAGTTGAGGCTACAACTAGGTAACTAGGTGGTTTTTATTTAAAATTCGATATTGTTTCGTTAATACCACATGAAAAAATGTGAAACGCGATCATACCGAGAAATAAGATAGTGATATCATATCAATACAGCATGAAAATGTGTTTTGACGTAGGACTACATCTGTGATTTCTATATGGGGGTATACTTTGTGAAACCGAAAATGGAACATGTAACAAAATTATGAATGATTTTGAATGTTAATAACGCAGCTGCCCCTGAATCAATTTCAATAATTTTATCACCTGTGCATCTGTGAAATTTAAGACTTTATCATTTTTCAAAATGTCACTATTGAAAATAACACGAATGTGCAACTGTTGCAATGATAATTATAATTATCACTGATTGCCTACGAAAAGTTTATTCAATCACCGCGTGGTGAGTGGTGGTGTTCTCCAGTACACAACGAAAGCCTGCCTGCTAGCAACGACCTGCAGCCCACATGACCATCCATAGAAGAAGAAAGAAGCCGCACTGCTATTGATCAGAATCAGTAGCTCTTCGTGAGTCGCTGTAGGCCATCTATGTCAAGCGCGTCATACTAAAGAGTATAAACAGAGAGAACCCCGCTCAAATTCCTATCCCTACACAAAACACAAGCTTTTGCTGCAGTTAACAAATAAAATTTATTCTATAAGACCACGTAGTCCTACGTCACCATTGCGTACAACCCCATAGGGCTATGCCTTGTAGTTTTAAGCTATATTGAACCTTATGCCATCGTCTTGTAAACGAGCGGAATTTTCAAACTTGTTTTTCTCGAATCTTCAATATTTGAGGTACCTAGCTGTAGCATTAAGGGGACGAGCTCTTCTCACTACACCGTGATGGCATTTGCGGGGGTATGAGAGATTAAACTAGCTCTAGTTGCTCTTTCATACCAACGAAAATCCCATCCGGCCCGAACACTGCACGCTGTAGTGTGCAGATCACTTTCCGCTGCTCCTCTTTTCCTTCTACTCTGACGTTAACTGCTAGCTCCGACCAGTTCGACTATCTGGCGATTGGCAGACTCTTTTGTGGACGAACATGTTGGCTACTCTCCTCTTGCTCTTCCTCTATTCTGGCGTTATTACCAAGCTCCGATCAGATCGACCGTCTTGCCAGAAAGCGCTGTTGTAGGCAAATTTACACATGATGGAAAATGATGTCCGTGCGAGAGAATTTAGACTTATCCTATCCGTCCACTCTTCTGATTAGTTCGCGAAATATTCCCATTTTGTTCGTAAAATTTCGTATTTGGTTAACTATTTTCACTATTTATGGATGTATACATTCTCCGTCGAAAGATCTGACAGACAGTGCTCCAAACGCGAGGGACTTCAAACGCATCCGACAGCAGGCGGCAACCAACAATCAACGGAGGAGGACGCAAGAATGACATAACCCCAGCATTCAGGACGGAGGATTTCCCGCCTCTACGTGCTCCCCAGCAAAGGCAAGCAAATTCGCGGGTGCAACCCACCCCCCTCAAGGAGCACCCAGTGATTCTACTGGACAAAGATCTGCACCCTCCTGGATTCTGGAGACAACCACCAGCGCTAAACAACAACCCCAATCTGTTCTCAGCAGATGAACTGATGGAAATCTTCGTCAACATGACCGGTGCTCTTCGTAAGTGCCGCAATAAGCCCAGATCCAAGTCCTCGGTAAGTTTCTCATTCAGTATGGCGTCTAAAGCGCTAACTATCGTCACCTAGAATGCTTGCTCTGTAAGAGCAAAAAAAAAAAGATTGAGCTTGCCGACTTCCTCCGCAAGCACAGCATCGATGTGGGCCTTCTAACTGAAATCCACCTAAAGTCCGGTGACAGCTTCTGGTTGCCGGACCACAACATTATCCGGCTTGATCGTACCACCTCTAGGGGGGGGGGGGGGGGGTGGGTGTTGCGGTCGTCACCAAGAAAGGGATAAAATACCGCAGTCTGTCCCATATCCCCACCTCTACCATCGAGGTCCTTGGTGTGGAGGTGGAGTCGTCGACAGGATACGTCCAGTTCATCGACGTCTACTGTCCACCATCACCCGTACCGGCTCCCGCTTCGTTGTTTTTTTTTAAACTAGTTTGTTTATTTGGAATGCTCAATCGCGTTAGCTTTACGGAGCCGATAGTTCATTGTTCTTTGTTTGTAACAAAATTCACTTAATTGTATCTCTAGTAGGAGTTGGGCCGAATACTCGCGGCTTACTCGAGGTTAGAGAGGTACATTGTCAAAGGATAGGATCAGGGGAGGAGCTTGGGGGTAAGGTTTCGTTGTCTCATCAGAGCGTTGTCGCCAGTATGAATGGTAGTGCGGTTCTAGTTTCGTCTGGAGTTCAACCGGCTATGGTGGGTGACCAGTGAGCGACGATGAGACTCATCGAGACGAGAGGACAAGACAAACAAAAACTAATAAATAGAGACAAAAGACAAAGGAATTAAATTCTTATACTAGACATTTGAAGAAACACATATACCGACTGCAAATAGCAGATATCGCGAGTTCCCAACACGTCTCTGATAGGAACATAGGGTTGTCTTCCTTGGGCCTCAAGGGTATTCAAAAGTCGCTCTCTGGCGGCGTCATTATCCGTACATTGCCAAACTGCGTGATTGATGTCATCGTAACCGTTTCCAAACTGTCCAAGATTTCCATTGTCCCAATCGGTTCGCCAACTCGAAAGGGTACTCTGACGCACTAAATGGTAAAATTCATCGTGTGAAATTTGTTTGTCATAAAATTTGCCTTCCTGCGCGCCCACCTTTGCGAGAGAGTCCGCCTTCTCATTGCCTGGGATTGGACAATGTGAGGGGACCCATACAAAGGTAATCATATATGATCTTTCGACCAGCACACTCATCTGCTCCCTTATCTTTGAAAGGAAATAAGATGAGTGCCTACCTTGTTTCATCGACCGAATAGCCTCGATCGAACTGAGACAATCCGAGAAGATGAAGTAATGGTCTGCGGGCATGTTGGAAATCGTCCTCAATGCGAAGTTGATTGCTGCCAGCTCAGTAACAAAAATGGAACAAGGTTCCTGGAGTTTGCGGAAGGCGCTGAAGCCAGTGGATCCACTGAGACGAGACCCGTCTGTAAAATATCTTTTCACGCAATTGACGTGTTGGTACTTTTCAGTAAAAATACGCGGGATAATAATAGGTCGAAGTTGATCGGGAATCCCATGAGTTGCTTGTTTCATGGTCAGATCATATTCAATTGAGGAACTGCGATTGGTGAAGTGAGCACGGTGTGGAGTGTAACAAGGAAGACAGTGGTAGATTCTCATAAATCGAGATTGTGTGTTCAGCCACAAGAATTTCTTCAAAATTTTCAATTATAAGTGTGTTCGTCACTCCGCATTCTGTATTCTGAGAGAGAGCTCCGAGAAACGGTTCTGGAGGGGTGTTACTCCTGCCAGAACCTTGAGACTCATGTTATGCGTTGAGCGCATACAGCCAAGAGCAATACGCAGACAACGATATTGAATTCGTTCCAATTTTATTAGGTGACATTTTCTTGCCGAGAGAAAGCAGAAAGAGCCGTACTCTAGAACAGAGAGAATTGTTCTTTTATAAAGCGTTATGAGGTCTCCCCCGGATTAGAACCCCACCATGTGCCGCAAATTGAACGGAGAAAGTTGATCTTCTGCTGACATTTTTGCTTCAAATACGTAATATGGGTATTCCAAGTGCACTTTGAATCAAACCAGACCCCAAGGTACTTGAAAGATAATGATTGAGTAATGTTTCTACCCAAAAGATTAAGATGCATTTGGGCTGGGTACCGCTTTCGAGTAAACACTACCAGTTCAGTTTTCTACGGCGAGAATTCGATCCCTAGATTCCTAGCCCAAGACGACAAGTTATCTAAGGAACTTTGCAATGGTCCTTGCAAGTCCACGGCATGTGGACCTCTTAAGGAAACCACACCGTCATCTGCAAGTTGTCTTAGCGTGCATTGTTCTGCCAAACAGTTGTCGATATCTTTGACATAAAAGTTATAAAGAAGAGGGCTGAGACATGAGCCTTGTGGCAGGCCCATGTAACTAATTCTGGAAGTTGTCAGTTGTCCAAGGGAAAAGTTCATTTGCTTTTCTGACAACAAATTGTACAAGAAATTATTTTAAATTCCAGAAAGTCCACGTCTGTGCACATTGTCTGGCAGGATTTAAATTGAAACTGAATAAAAAGCCTCCTTAATGTCCAAGAATACTGAAGCCAATTGCTCCTTGTGTGCAAAGGCCAGTTTAATATCTGTGGAAAGCAGCGCTAGACAATCGTTTGGTGTTTTGCTTCGTTGTTGGAGGAAATTGAATGCTTGCTATGAGGCCTGGCGGAACTACCAGCAGAACCAGAACGGTAGTTTGCTGTTTGACCACTCGCAGCAGGGCTGTTCTCCGTTTGGTTCTCGGACGAGCCAACTTTCATCTCACCGGCGGGCAACCCATCGACGCTAGACCTGTTCCTGACAAATACCGGCTTGTTCAAGCCGGTAGCCTTGAACGAACTCAGCTCCGATCACCAACTGTTGGGGCTGAACTGCCCAACAAACATTGGAAGCAAATTAAGAGTTTATTCAGGCAAAAATATTCATATATAGCTTATTCAGCCTTTAATCAGCACAAATTGTTTGTTGGGTGGGCTGCAACGTGGCCCCTGCTCCAAGCCTGCGCAAGGACTACCACCGCGTAAACTGGGCCCAGTTTTGACGCATCCTAGACAGGCAAATTATCGACAACCCGCGGCTTTACACCGCGGAGGACATCGAGCGAGCGTTGGAGGGACTCCATCAAGCCATAACCGTGGCTGACAAGGCGTGCGTCCGATGAGTTTCTGTGAGTGGTAAGTTTATTGTCATTCCCAACAAACATTGAATGTTGAATAAGAGCTTATTCAGGCAAAAATAAGCTTCTTCAGCTTAAAAATAGCTTATTCAGCTGTTGATCAACTCAAATTGTTTGTTGGGATTGATTCCCACACCCAACTCTTGATTCGCCTGAGAAATGCTCGTAGACGCCAGTTCCAGAGAATCGGCGATCTAGAGAGAAAACGTGAAATGGCCGATCTGAACAAGGAGATTGCTTCCAGAATGGTCTCACTCCCGAACAAAAGTTTCAGGCGGCTTGTCCAGAATCTGGACGACCACTCCAGACCATTCTGGAAAGTTGCCATGGTCCTAAAGACGCACCCCAAACCCATTCCACCACTCAAAGATGAATATGATGACGATCGGCTCATAATCATCCCTCAGGAGAAAGCAAATGCGATTGGTGAGTATATTGCCAAATCGCACTTGCTTGGCTCCAACATCCAAAGTCCGCTCGAAGTTCAGGTTGAGCAATGCGTACTCAAACTTGATTCCTCTCCTTGTGCTAACCATCCGGAGGATAGAATCACAGTGGAACAGATTTGCTCAGCGCTGAAATGCACCAAAAACATGAACCGGGTTCGACGGAATATTCAACCTCGTGTTGAAAAATCTCCGAATGATGGTTCATTCTCTGCTGGCTGCTGCCTTCAATAGATGCTTGGAACTGCACTACTTTCCAAGTATCTGGAAGACTGCGAAAATCATACCTATCCGCAAACCCGGGAAGGACCCAAAATTAGCTTCAAGCTACAGACCGATCAGATTTCAGCGCTGAACAAATTGTTCGAGAAACTTATTCTCAATCGTTTGCTCAAGTTTGTCGAGGAAAACAACATTCTCCTACCGGAACAGTTCGGGTTCAGGAAAACGCACTTCACAAATCATCAGCTAGTACGGATGATGAATAACATACGAAGTAACAAGGTTAGACGTTGATTAAGCGTTTGACAATGTCTGGCACAATGGGCTTGTATACAAGCTTTGTAACTTCAACTTTCCTTTGCATCTTGTTAAAATCACCCGTAACTACCTCCAGCAAATGACGTTCAGTGTATCGCTGAATGATTGCAAACACGCTTTCCATTCCAGCAGGTGTTCTGCAAGGAAGTCTGTTGGGCTCTTTGCGTTACAGCATCTACACTTCCGACATTCCTTCCCTCGGAGATGGTTGCGTGTTCTTCCTGTTCGATGATACCGCAATAACTGTCAAGGGAAGGATGCCTCACGAAATAACAAACAAGCTTCAACGATGCCTTGATGCCTTTGCTGATTATGCCACCACGTGGAAAATCAAAATCAATGCCTCCAAAACACAAACAATCATGTTCCTCTATCGGAAATCGACCAAACTAAAACCGGCTCCCTCTTGTACTGTAATCATGGATGGCACAAGGGTTGAGTGGTCCGCCGAAGTAACTTATCTCGGGATGTTGTTTGACGAAAAGCTCCTATTCCGTTCGCATGTAGAGAAAACCGTAGTCAAGTGTTCTGCCTTGGTTAGGTGTCTGTATCCGTTGATTTGCCGCATATCCCGCCTCTCAACAGTGTTGACTTTGGGTGGGCTTCATCCGCCTCTTTTATGGGTTAGCTCACCTTTTGATTCCCAAGGTTGGCCTAGGAGGACTCAGAAACAACCGATCACTTACCTTACAGAACAACAACTAACCACCGAACGGACTATAAACCCTCATCTGCCGAACAGGCTCTTTCGTAAAAAGGAATATTTATCAATAGAGAGAGAATTTAATTTCAACGCGTCCTTCTTTTGCTCATAAACTGACTGCGGCTGTGGAATAGTTCTAGCGACGTTTTCATCACTACCTAAAGCCCCACGTTGCGAGAGCATTTCCAGTCGATGGTGTGTTATAATGCAATTCTTCTTTACTCAACTATTGTGTTGCTCCTCTCGTCATGACCAACTTGGTCATCTCAGAGAGAAGGCAGTAGGGTGGTTGTTGCGGACTGTTACACGCTAACTTGAAAGTACCCATTAATGGTTGAAAAAGACCCATTTTGAAGAAAAGTGGCTTAACTCATTAAATGAGTAAATTTTTTACCCATTAATGAGTATCTGTTACCCATTAATGAGTAATTGTTAATCATTAATGGGTAACAGATACTCATTAATGGGTAAAATTGTTTAATCATTAATGAGTTAAGCCACTTTTCTTAAAAATGGGTCTTTTTTTACTCATTAATGAGTACTTTCAAGTTAGCGTGTATGCCGCACAGGACAGTCTAGGAGTATAATAATATGTACTGCGCTAACTTCTGACGGTTTTTCTTATATTCGAGAAATTTTCCTGGAAAAGCTTGGAAAATTTAACACACTTTGTGAGCAAAGCTACTTATTGCAAAATTGAGTCGAATTCAACTCAATTTTGAGTCGTCCGTGTGCGATGTTTGGAAAAGTGAAGAATTAACGAAACTAACTCAAAGAGTGAGTCACTTTTAATCAGTTTGGAGTCACTTTTACTCAGTTTTGAGTCTCTTTTACTCATTCGTATGGACACATTTCTAATACGGCTTTAGAAATTTCTCCAGGCGAGTCAGTAAAAGTGATTCACTCTCTGAGTAAGATTTGTATTCTGTGTATATTGTTGATATAATAAATTTGCTTTAAAGGCACATGTTACAAAATCTTAATGTCAACCATATTTTACCTTAATTTATAATACGAAAAAAAGGCGAAAGATGATAGACAATTGTGAAAACTTGGTCCTCGAATTGTTGCTATACTGTTTCAGTTTGAGCCAAAATCTTTGCACATTGAAAAGAGTGAAAACCCACTGTTCTCTATTGTCATCGGTTATCCATTCAGTTCACAACCTTCACAACCAATGCTAACATTTTTAATGAACTTGACCAGTTTTGGCCATGTTTAAAACAAATGCAGCTCTTATCCCATCCACCCTACAAATGCACTTTTTATGGTGCATCGAGCTGCAGTGATTGAAAAATGATGGAAGCCTCTAGAAATATAATGCAAAAACACCAGTCGGATGTTCACCTCAAAACCTCAAATGTTGCATGTATTCTTTGGCCACAGTGGTGACCGAGCGTCAGGTTGATACATACGAAACGTAGCCATGCAGATCCCCGTAACCATGTGCCAACAACAAAGTACGGGCAATGTGATAATGCCTACCGTGAGTCGATTCGAATAACGCTCGCTCCGAATCAAAATCCTCCGGATTCATGTGCATACCTGCATCATCGGTGTGTATTCTCTGGCAACATTTGGCTGAAAAAAGTTTCCCAAATGATGACGATGACAACAATCGGTAGAAGTTGAATGGGGACATTTTGCTTTTTCATCCTTCCATCAGGTCTATCTCCACTTTGCTCTCGTTTATGGATGTGTACTCATAGTTGTATTTTTTTGTTGTTAAGTCATGAAGATGTACTGCGTGACATTGTATTTGATAGGAATTTTTTGAGGGCAGTTTCTACTTTTCGTATGAAAGTCTTTCCAAGAAAAATGGAAACCTAGCAGAAAAGCGCCATTTAATAATCCATCAATATTTACATTTCTGCTGCTATTATAAAATGTGCTACGCTGGAGGTTTTTATATTTTTTCTTTTGTAAACGTGTCTACCTTTTTAAAGCGTTATATTGTTCATTGTTCCTTTTGTTTACGTTGCACATTATTTACCACTACACCCAACCGGTGGATGTAAGATTCGCTTACAATTATGTGGGATTCATCATCAGAGGATGTAAGTGGAGACCGCATGAACCGAGGATGCGATATACCTAGCTGCGGTCCGATGTAAGAAAATTGGAGACCGAAAAGTGTGGAGTGTATTAGTGAGTGAAATTAATTATGTCGAAAAAAATAGAAAAAAGGTTGCCGACTGGACTCGAACCACGGACGTTGCGACTATCAGACCTGTGCTTTCTCCACTGCTCTCTCTATGCTTCTGATTATGGACAGCCTAAAAGCAAACATGAAGCGCTCATTTTCTCGCATGCTCGACTTCGTATGCTTTTTCTGCAGGAGAGATTCGAGACAAGTGTGTGCGTCGTTCTACAATGTTCTACAATGTACGTCGTTCTACAAGCTTACTGGTATAGTCGAAAGCGTAGATGGAACACGAAATAAAAAAAGACAAAAAACCATTACATCGCCTGCATGGTCAATTTCTAACATTCGTTGCGATGTTCATGCACAGAGGATGATAGGAAACGGTACTAACATTCATTGTAATAGATTTTTGGTTTGCGTGTACTTCTAAAACTATCATCTTGTTGTTCGATTCGTCGCCGGCGGTGTTCAATTCTTCCTATACAGTGAACGAAGTTATATCTTACTCTTACAACATGAATATTTTCCCTAAAGGGTCTGGGTTTAATCCCAGTCGGCGCCACCGGGATTTTCTGAGGTACACCCAACCGGTGGATGTAAGATTCGCTTACAATTATGTGGGATTCATCATCAGAGGATGTAAGTGGAGACCGCATGAACCGAGGATGCGACATACCTAGCTGCGGTCCGATGTAAGAAAATTGGAGACCGAAAAATGTGGAGTGTATTAGTGAGTGAAATTAATTATGTCGAAAAAAATAGAAAAAAAGGTTGCTGACTGGACTCGAAACCACGGACGTTGCGACTATCAGACCTGTGCTTCCTCCACTGCTCTCTCCATGCTTCTGAATATGGTCAGCCTAAAAGCAAAGATGAAGCGCTCATTTTCTCGCATGCTCGACTTCGTATGCTTTTTCTGCTGGAGAGATTCGAGATAAGTGTGTGCGTCGTTCTACAATGTTCTACAATGTGCGTCGTTCTACAAGCTTACTGGTATAGTCGAAAGCGTATATGGAACACGAAATAAAAATGCTCGACTTCGTATGCTTTTTCTGCTGGAGAGATTCGAGACAAGTGTGTGCGTCGTTCTACAATGTTCTACAATGTGCGTCGTTCTACAAGCTTACTGGTATAGTCGAAAGCGTATATGGAACACGAAATAAAAATGCTCGACTTCGTATGCTTTTTCTGCTGGAGAGATTCGAGACAAGTGTGTGCGTCGTTCTACAATGTTCTACAATGTGCGTCGTTCTACAAGCTTACTGGTATAGTCGAAAGCGTAGATGGAACACGAAATAAAAAAAAGACAAAAAACCATTACATCGCCTGCATGGTCAATTTCTAACATTCGTTGCGATGTTCATGAACAGAGGATGATAGGAAACGGAACTAACATTCATTGTAATAGATTTTTGGTTTGCGTGTAGGAATCTCTGATCACGCCTTCCTTCGGAAGGGAAGTTAAGCCGTTGGTCCCCGGTCCATGGGTCGATAGGTAGGGTCCAGGTGTAGAAGCTACCTCTGTGGCGGCGGTAGCACTGGACGGAAAACAAATCAAGGATACAAAAAACACGGATATTTTTCCTAACGAAGGAGTCGTCTAGAGACTTAAAACAGATTTCTGACGCTATTTTTGAATTCAAGATATGATGACGTCTGGATTGTGGATAGCGCATTACACCTTACAATAATGGATATTTTCGGAATGCTGGAAATATGAAGAAGCTAACGAGTGTTCAATAAAAAATGAAAATGTTTTCATTTTCAATATACGAATAGTACTGCTAACGACGACGATAATAAAATTTCGAGCTTACCTTTTGCTAGGATAAAAACACCTTGGCACCTACACTGGATCCTCGTGTGCATCTAGTTTCAATTCTTGTTCTTTGTTTTCTTTCTCTGTTGGTTTCTGTCTAACGCCGTGCTTCGGTTATCGTGCAAGTGTTCGCGCCGCACCTCCTCACTTTGCTAATGTCGGATTGACAACATTGCCCGGGCTACGCCACCCAGCTGTGTCCATGTTTCAGCTGGTAGTCGTTTGAGGCACTCGTGGAGGCATGAGGTGGGGACTTGTAAGGACCAGAGCTTCGTACCACGCTCCTTCAAGCTTGTCAACTCACCATTTTGTAGCCCTGAAATCGGAATGACGTATAGGGACCGGAAACCCATGTCTGATGCCAGTTTGAAATCCAATATGGTGGTATCCGGTTGGAAAAAAAAACTGAAAAATATTCTAGTACCCGATATATCGAGGGAATGCTTTGTCATTGTCGTTGGAATTATTAGTTAGATCTGAAATTAGTGTACATAAATGGCATAACTATTTATATTAGCTCCTATTGCTAGGGAAGGTGTCCAAATTGGCTTCCAGCAGCCATTGAGAGTGCTTTCCTTCACTGCAGAACTCACGATTCCAACAAACTGAACACAATGTCAGCTTGTAAAAGTCTTCCACGCTGACGGTACTGATAGTGTCTTATCGGAGTCTAGTTTGTCCAAGAGTAAACTAAAGGTCTGCTTGATGTATTACTTTTAAAAAACGGATATCATTCCTTGGTCCAAGTGCTGAATAATGGATGCGTTCGGTGGAAGAAACAAAATCTGTACATTCGGGTATTCAATTCTAAAGTGACTGGAGACGTTAAACAAAACGAAAAGAAGTTTAAATGGATTTTTTTTTACGATAAATACTCTTTGGCATCAGGAATAAAGCAATTTTCAACCCGGATTTTGGAGTATATCAGAGTATCTCCTAGTTTTTTTCTGAAATCGGAAGGCGCCATCTTGGATATCAAAATAGCGTCAGGCATGGATTTCCGGTCCTTAAACGTCACTTCGGTTTCAAAAATACCCATATTTAACAGAATTCCAAAGTTTTTCGGTAACTGGAAGCAGCCTTCTTGGATTTAAAAATGGCGTCACATCACCCGATTCCAAAAATAGCCATATTGTTGGGTATTTGACAGCATTTTTTCGTTTTTCTGATGCTGATTACACATTGGATTTCAAAATAAAATGGTGTCAGATATCGATTTCCGGTCTTAACTAAACACCCATATTGTTGGGTATTTCACAGTATTTTCCAGTTATTTGGAATTAACTTTATAAAAAACCCACGTTATTTGGGATTTACTTCATTAAAAAGAGGACGTAAACTGAATACTGCATAAAAAGACTTCGTAAACGGAGGTTTCAGTGTACTTTCATTGAAATACTGGTTCTTTTTTTCCTTGATTTGTTTTCCGGCGAACTTGTTTTCCGTGCTGAGCACCCCAATGCTACCGACACCAGGGAGGCAGCTCCCACACCTGGACCCTACCTATCGACCCATCAACTAATGAACCAGGGACCAACGCCGTTTAGAAGCCGCATTTCCATGGTGAACAGACGCTCGGGTTTGGTGAAACATTTCCTCTATCACCGTTCCTTGGTTACCGCGCCAGTGTTCGCGTCGCACCTCTTCACTTTGCTATTGCCGGACTGGCAACATTGCCCAGGCTGCGCTTCCCAGCTGTGTCCATGTTTCAGCTGGTAGTCTTTTGTTATCATATGACTCGGGGAGGCGTGAGGTAGGAACTTGTGAGGACCAGAGATAGGTATTCCGCTCCTTCCAGGTTGCCAACTCACCATTTTAGAGCCCAGGTTTAAATAATTGCACCTAAAAGAGTTATTGGATTGATGTTACAAGACCTTTTAAATGACAAATTATGGTATCTGGCTGCAAAAAAAAGTATTGGTTAGCCATCAGCTGCTATAATCACTGAATTATTTACTAGCTCGTTATTCATAGAATATTTTAGAGGTATTTTTTTGGTATTTTACTTCTCATGTCAGGCTCGTCAATACAATATTCAGGTTGCCAGTTACGCTGTTACCTATCTGAATTTGGCACTCATCCCTAGCAGGAGAAAATAACTAATGAATACCTCATTCTGATCTGATACCAAAATTTGGTATTGACCAGCATGACATAAGAGGTAAAATACCAAAGAATAATACCAACAAATTACATGGAAAATACTTTGTAAATACCAAAAATTGATGTTTGGATACCAAAAGAATACCTGGGTGGTATTGTTTTGGTATTGTATTATCATAATTTGGTGTTGAAATGGTATTGTGGGAACATTTTTTTTGTTATTATTTTTTGGTATTTTACCCCTTATGTCAGGCTCATCCATACCAATTTAAGGTATCGAAATATTCGTTCCTGCTCGGGATAAGTTATTTTCTCCTGCTCGGGTATTGGATGAGGCTGTATAGTGCATCGTTTGAAAAATTCATGTCAATTTCTGCGAGATATAGCGCACATAAAATTAACGCTAGATTTGGCATAAATTTACGCGATATTGCGTGTAAATTTAAGCGCTATATTGCATAAATTAGCAATATTGCATGCAAGCTTGTAAAAGATTTAGCTGTTTATGCCAAGTATAGCTCAAAATGAAAGGAAGGGAGATTTAACGCGATAGTTAAAATTCAGATTTTTTTTCTGTGTGGAGCTGGTGGCGGAAGAGGTGGTGGTGGAGTCCTGCATTCCTTCAACATCTGTACTGGAGCTTACGGTTCGAGGTGTGTTATGTATGTGGAACCATTCCAGCATTTAGTAATCGGGCTGCAGTGATGGATCTATCAATTTGAGCTAATCAAAACCGGTGTTGGTATGTTACGCAGTGATCGATTGCCGGATCGATCGTTGGATTTATAACATCCCCTGTATATGTTTCATACAAAATATGTATTGCCAGTCCTTACAATGGACTGCAGCGTTCAAGAAAGTTTGACCAGAATGTATATTTTTGTATTAAACCTTTTTATTTTTTTCCTTTGGTTAGTTTTTTTTTCCGTCGATCTTGTTTTCCGTGCTGAGCACCAATGCTACCGACGTGCCACAGGAAGGCAGCTCCCACACCTGGACCCTACCTATCGACCCATCAACTCATGAACCGGGGACCAACGGCTTTACTTCCCATCCGAAGGAAGGCGTGATCAGAGATGTTATGCCTCAGAACATCCCGGCGGCGCCGACTGGGATTGAACCCAGGCCTGCTGGGGTGAGAGGTAATCACGCTTACCACTACACCACCGGTGCCGTTGTATTAAACCTTCACAAGATGATATTCTAATCGCAATGCATTTGGGAAAACAAACTTCGTTCAATTCAAGTAATTATAAAAATTACAACATTATTTAAAAAAAAAACCTTCCGGCGATATTACAGAATCGGTTCATGCGGTCAAACATTGCAAATTTTGCATACTTTCATACACATCTGTAACAGAGCATGCATTAAGTACGCCACGCAAAATTTAGGGAAATTAACCCTCCTTCCATCTTTCGCCACGTTCTTCTTATACCTAATATAATATAATAAAATATAATTTAATATAATTTCACATTTCTCGGCTGCGTGTACCATTCGTACCATTCGAGTAATCGTAACGCAAAATGGTGGAAATTAGGGAAGCTTTACTGAAAAGTTAGTTATGTAAACCCCACTCATCGGCCTTCTATGCTTTTTTTTTCCCAAAACTGGTTTTCGCGATCCACAGGTTGGATCACTCTTAACGATCTTTAATGCATCCGCACCTAACTCCATCAACTTGAAAATTTCCTATAGTCTCATACAATTATGCGCGCTCCCAACTCGCAACAACGCCATCTTGGCAACGTGATGCACTTTCAACAGACTCATGATTCTGTTTCTGTCTGCATACAAATGAATGGTACCATCTACCCGGTAGGCACGAATAGCGTCTAGCACAAGTATTGAGCCATCAGACATGTTCAACTAACTGCCAAAGCAGTAGCGGTGCTCCCGAGGGAAAACAATGTGAATCGCAAAAACAACTCCGATGCAAACGGCAATAGGGTTAGAATCTCATTTTGGGCTAACTTTGTACAACCGACACTTAATCTTTCTTTTCGAGCGAATTTGAACACAAAATGGAATCTTTCAACTACAGATGACTTCGAATTGTTTTACCTTTCCATAAGATTTGATAAAGAGTCACACACTGTTGAGATATTGATAACAGCGGCGCCGGTGGTGTACTGGTAAGCGTGCGGGATGTTCTGAGGCATAACATCTCTGATCATGCCTTACTTCGGAAGGGAAGTAAAGCCATTGGTTCACGGTTCATGTAAAGTAAAAATGGATTCGACTGAGAAAAACGCTCTTATAGACTTTGTGTTGTATAGGTTTTGAACTAAAGCATCGTACCACACATACAATTCACTCGTTAATGCTGAGCTCATAGATATGTGATGTTTTCTACTCGACAGGCCCAAAATGAGCGATTTGGCTGAAATAGTTCTCTGCCCTACTTCGAGAACGAGGAAAAAATAACGAGAATCTATTTTCATGTCAAACGAAGTGATAATGGAAAAGAGATTATCGATGGAAAATTTCTCTTTTCGGGGAACTGCGTATCTCGTTTTTTTGCTGATAAGAGCTTCAAGGCCTCGCGGAGAGACGATACAATTCACGAAATAACTCTTCTTCCCCAACGAACTTTTGTAGCGACTGAATGTTTCGATAGATAGGTTGAAAGTGGTGGGACGTTTTTTGTGCTGTAGAATGGTCTTGTCTAGGGTTGACTGTTTTTTTTTGCTTAAAAATACACCCATGCAAAGTCCACAATCGAAATAGTACCTAGTAAGTTGCTAGGAGCGCAGCTTTTGCCTTCAGCTCGATAAGAGAAGAATGCACTTTCTATCACTGTTTATGTGGTGTGCTTTGTTCTTTAGAATTAATATTCTGTAGAGCGATTTGCAATACCGGATTACATTTTCACTTGGAGTCATGCCGTGTCAACACCCGCTGTATGCTGCCTAGTTCTTGCATTGAGAAATATTTTAAAGCTATAGGGTAGGATGGTGCAAAACGCACCGTTTAAGCAAAATCGTCAATGGCTGGCGAATGGAAGCTAAAATCAAGAAGAAAGTAATGGCGTTTGGTTCATTACCATGTTTTCTACAAAGATCAAGTGATTTAGAACTACAAAAGGATGATTTTCCATGACTTTCAAGGTATTTTTTAAATTGCTTCCAAAATGATAGCGGGGCAAAACGCCTGATTCATGATGCAATATGCACCACAACATTGGGACAAGACGCACGACAACAAAGGCCAAAACGCACCACAACGTTGGGGTAAAATGCACCCCATGGTAAACAAACCATAACCCCTGCAAGTAGATAATGCAAAGGGATGCGGTATTTCAAATGATTATTTCTTTATGTTACATTAGAAATAAGGTCTCAAAATCTCAATAGAATGTTAAACTGTGATTCATCAAGTAAAATATCTAAAAAATATACGAAACGTAAATTTTTTAATTTTTTTTTGTTATACATGATGATAAAAGCTTAATTTACAGTCGATGATTTTAACCACTGTGTCTTGCACAAAATGCAATTTTTTTAAGGAATCAGTAGGTCAATACATGATTTTATGATCAAGAATTATTTGTTAAACCTCCAGTTGAAAACAATCACAAACCGTTACCCGGAAAATGCATCTGAGGAAAAGTTATCGCTGTTTTTCTATAAGTGGGCATTTTACCCCAGGGGTGCATTATGGGCTGTTCTCCCTTACAGAGCAACAAACTCATACATATTTTGCTGTAGCAACACGCCGCAGCTCTTGTGCGGTTCACAAAATGACAAAATATGTATATTTAATACACAATGGTGAACATAGGCGGAGCCAGCTTTCTGATGATGGGGCACCTGCAGTGGCGTTGCTTGGTGGTGGCGGGAGGGGGAGGGATGCAGAGTGGGGAATCGTTGGACAAACTTTACAAATGGAAAATCCGTATTGTCTCCTCAATTTTATTGTGTTGATCATCTTTTACTACCGGAGTGAATTTGGAATAATTCAAAAAGGTTCCGAAACATTATCATTGCGATTTCATGCTCAGAGGTACCTACTCCATGCGATGCACAGAATTTCAATTCACGGGCATAGCATTATTACCGATTGGAAGAATGACGAAGGTGGTTTAAGGTAACCAAGTTATTTATAATAATAGAGAGCATTTCACCCGTAAAAATAAGCGTTAAAAACAATTGACCCATCCTGTGATTCACACTTATTTTGAGAAGTAAAATAATAATAAGAAAAGTCATCCCAATGGAGTAAAATTTCTATTGAACACACAAAAAAACTAAACAATTGGTAATGATTCAGAAGAAGAAGATATTGATGATGATGATGATGATGATGATGAATCAGAAAATGAAGAAGAGAACTAAAATTAATAAGAAGAATAGTTTTGATTTTTTATTTGTATTAACGATTAATTTCTAATAAAAAATCGATACTTTTATCTCATTTTCTTGAAAATAACAGAAACAGTGTCTTCCAGGATTTTTTTTAAATATAAAAAAAAAACTTCCTTTATGACCAGTCTCGCCAGTCTGTTGTCGAGTAGTGAGCATGTCCTATAGCATTTCCAGGTAAAATAGCAAAAAATTAATTTCAGACTCGACCTTCTCCGATTTGCATGAAACTTTACATAATTGTTTGTTATGGTCAATCATTTGCGTTATTGCTGAAATTTGGCCGTTTTTAATATCACAAAAAGCTTCAAAATGGCGTAAAATGGCGTAAAGAAAAAAAAAGTTTGGACGTAGTATTACGTCTTTCGGCAACATATTGACGGTGCAATTTCAAAAAACCAAAATCGTCCACGTTACGAAAAATTGTCAGGTTTCGACCACTTATAATTCTGTCAATAGCGGATGAACAGCAAAAAATAAATTTTAATATTACATCCAATCATGTCGGAAATCTCATGTAATTTTTATGGCCACAAAAATAAACAAATGCAGTAAAAGCAGCGTAATGTCAGTTCATGCACTGTAATAATGATAATTTTTGGCAAGTAATATTACACCATATTTCCATATGCATCGCACATGTAACTTGATTAAAGATGTACAACAGTGAAACCAAATAAATTTTAAAATTTTCCCTTCATTACAAAAGTCTGTAAATATCTGTGAAAAAATAAAAAGTTTTTAAATGTCTGTAACGAAAAAAATGTCTGTGAAAAAATAAAAGTCTGCAAATTCACAAACTTAACTTGTCTGAAGTTCTATGAACTTCTTGATTCTATGAAGATATTAAAATAATCAAATGATCTTCAGGTGATCATAGATCTTTATACAGGCTGTTCGGCTCTTTAGTGCAAATAATATAAGGGGCGATAGAAGATTGTTTTACAGATATGATCAAATCTCAAACATTACTGAGTTATTGAACTTTTTATGTTTTGGTCTATGCTTGCCATAAATTGGCTCTAGCCAGGAGGAACTTTAGGGATCGAGTCTAAGCGAGTCTAAAACTTATGTTTCCCTACGGGTTTTTCCTTATTATTTTAAAAAAATACGTTATAAAGTACATGTTTTTGTTTAACAAAAAGATGTTTCTCAATGCGTTCTACAACTCTCTATCTTGTTTAGTTTTGTCGCAATTTCGTACTAAACACATCATGTTGGGTCGTTAGTTAACGGTTGCGTGAAACACGAATTCAACCCCACCGTGCGTTGCTGTTGACGTCTGTTTGCAGCGCGCATAGCACACTTGATCGCCACACGGAGTGATGGTACGACAAGTGTGACAAGAAAACAATGCTGCGGACGGTTCAATTGAAAATGTTCTGGAAATTGTATACTGTGTACTCACTTTTAGGTGGATTAATCTTTAATTTTCTTTTACCATAAGAAGGAGTGATAAACATCTCAGAAGACACCTAGTACCTTTAATCAACCATTTCAGCGTAAATAAAAAAGCGCGTGTTTTGATACCCTTGGCACCACTGTGCAATGGAGGCAAGAGTTTTGTGCTAAATAGTATAGTTTTCCAGTTAAAGCCAATTTATGGCAAGCATAGACCAAAACAGAAAACGATCAACAACTCATTAATCTTTGAGATTTGATCATATGTGTAGAACAATTTTTTACTTCAAATATGATCTTCTATCGCCCTTAAATTATTTGCACTAAGGAACCGAACACCCTGTATAGTCTTCTTCGACGATCTTATATCGATTGTTCAAATTCAAAGCACGTCTCTCAGATATTCTCAGAAGAAAAACCCATTCCATTTAGTTCTTTGCCATGACTTTTCAATTACTGTTCGTGCAAATGGCAATTTCCGCCTCTATCCTGATCATAAATTTACTACTGTACCTACCCATAGATGTCATCATTTGTCTAAGTATCATTTTCATTGCTTTTTATGTGCAGTTCTTGTTATGTTACAATAAATAAACGTATATAGTTTCCATTCTTCCGCCATGGCAGGACGGTCAAATAACCGTTCTTGTTTCAATATTTTTTTTCACACAACGTACAAATCGGGTCCTAATCGTGCGCGATCAATAACCTTTTCGATTTTCTATGTTTTTATTACTTTAAATTGTAGTAAATCATAGTTGGTTGGAAATGATATCTAACATTAAGCTTTAGCGTGATAATTTATTAGCTAGAGAATGGTCTTAGAAGAGGGTAAGTAGATAGTTCCGTTAGAGTACGGCAGAATGAAAATTGGAAAGAAGTTGAAAATGAGCGAAGGGTCATTAATGTGACAGTACAAGTCAAACGCACACTTCTTTGTCGAACCCGTACGCGGATATTTGAAGCATGTCTTCAAATCTACAGGCTAAAAAAATCTCTAGATAATAATTTATCACACTAAAGCTTCAATAAGCACTTTAATGGAAAATATTTAAAAAAAATTGTTATTAAAGTTTTATTTTTTTTTATGTTTTACTCATAAATACTTGAATTTTTACCATGTTTTTTTCCTTTAAAGTTTTTTTTTGCTATAACTTTGTCTCAGACGTCATTTCAATGGAAAGTGATGTTTTCGAGTTATGATTTAATGAAAAATATAGAATACACCATTTTTAATTTTTTGTAGGATAAAAATGGCCGAATTTTAGATCAAATGTGAATTATTAACTGTGATGGCATAACCCTTCCTCTAATGATATTTATTTCACTCTCAAGGGCTCTCAACGCGTGATATTGTAATAAAATACACTGGAGTCCTTTTTTAAGCGGTTTTTTTACGCGGTTTTTTTACACGGTTTTTTTTTACACGGTTAGTGCCGCTGAGTCGCAATTCACGCGGTACGTTTTTAACGATTTCTCGACAACGATACGACCTATCGACTTGATTCCAACAACATTATCCGTTTCAAACTATAGGTAATCGAATGGCATACTTAAAAAAAAAATTCAAAATTTATGGTGTAAATACAGAAATTTTTAAAATATGTCGGTATGGACCATAGCATGCTATAATAACGAATGGCATCAAAATTCGATTTATAAAAAATATTTAAGTATGTGAAAAATCAAAATCTCCTTAGTTTTTTTTACGCGGTTTTTTTCACGCGGCACGTATCCCCCGCGTAAAAAGCGACTCCAGTGTATAGAGCTTCTTCGTGCATTTAAAGCAGATCGCATATACATATGCTTATTGCGTGCTTTTTTTTATTTGATTTGTTTTCCGTGCTGAGTACCAATTCTACCAATTCTGCCAGAGAGGCAGCTCCCACACATGGTCCCTACATATTGACCCATCAAACTCATGAACCGGGGACCAACGGCTTTACTTCCCTTCCGAAGGAGGGCGTGATTAGAGATGTTATGCCTCAGAACATCCTGGCGTCGCCGACTAGGATTGAACCCAGGCCTGCTGGGGTGAGAGGCAATCACGCTTACCACTACACCATCTACACTGGGCTCTACCATAGGAAGGTTCGAGATTTCGTTCGAACTGGAGAAATGTAACCATCTAATACCGTTCCGATTCAAATTTCGGACGATTCAAATTTCGGACACTTTCATTTTTAATTAAATATTATATCCAGTTAGAAACAAAGTAATAATGTTAGATGATCGTGGAGGGCACTAGTCAAAAAAATTTTAAATTTACAAGACATGTGGATCATATTCGACCGAGATAATCAACTTTTAAAAGTGTCCGAAATTCGAGTTTAAGTGTCCGAAATTTGAATCGGCACGGTACCCCGTTCGCATAACAGCGTATATCACGTGATATACGCTGTCTTGCAATGAGCACTCATACATCTAGTATTCACTGGAAATCCTATGTATGAGTGTTCATTGCAAGACAGCATAAATTACGTGATATTGAGATTTTCACGTCCGGTTGTATTGGTGCGATATGTGAGAGCGTGTTAGTGAAAATCCGAGGAAAATGCATAACAAATCTCTGTCAAACTCATTTTGACAGATTTAATTTCATACATTTTCTAGGTTAGCCAGAGGAAAAAAAAAAAAAAAAAACAACATTACACGGCCATGCTCCCGCTAGTGTGTGTGTGCGTTAAACGTCACTAATCTCTATAGGCTGTAGTGTGAACGGGGTATAAAGCTGTAACTTTGAAATTTTATTAAAAGTACTGTAAAGCAACCATCAATAGACTTTTTAAATTTATTGAATCACGAATTACAGGTCGTTTTGTACGTACCAATTTACTTCTAGTCAGCCTTTAGAATGAACTGAAAATGTCATTGAAACTTCGTAAGAAGAAGTTGTAAACCTTAAACTAGGGATCATGTATATGGTATTAGTTCCAAATGCTTGATGTTGTGAGATATTTTAATTTTACAACCAAGGTCGAACTTTTGCCCCACCTTACTCTACAACAAAAATCTTAAAGCTGAAACTCACCACAGTTTGGTGAGAATTGTAGCTGGGGAGTTATGTTTGCCTAATATAAGAGCTAACGTGTCACAGCTTGTTGTTTGCATGTTGATTTTTGTTTACAATAATCAAATGAGATTATGCTCATTGTGGAGGCGAACCAGCCTAAGGCTGAAAGCCTCCTTAATAAAGCTAAATAATAATAATAATTATGCTCATTGGTAAGATTTGATCATCTGATATTTTCTCAACACTAACTTTTATTATTAATGCTTATTTAAAAAGTAGGTATTCCACAGACCACATTACAGAACCTGCATAACCTGTATTTACAATTTATACAATAGCGCTGAAAAAAAAAACACTACGAGTTTCATTCATTGAGCAATTCACACACGCGATAAAAAGCTATAATATTACGCTAAACAAATGTTTACCGTGCTCGGATTGCACTTGGCTATGTGCTCTGCTGTGTGAGGACATTTGTTTCTATTTATTCGAAATTTATCTCTCGTGAAGTCCCGTGTTGGTGCCGCTGAGCTATACAAACCGGTTGTATGCCAACCGAGAAAGGAAAAATTTATGAGCGGAGGTTGTCGCCACAATAATCGCAATGTTGGAAAGTGAGGGAAAGCCGGGAAACTTTTTAATTTTTGCACATACTTTACACGATCATTATCTACATTTCATGTCGGTAAGAAGAGGCGCAGGTAGGATTTGTCGGATCAGGTGGAGGAAGGAGTGGTTGTAGCAGTTGGTGAGTGGAACCGTGGTGACTACAGCTAAAGCGGTAGAAGAAGCCTTCCGAAGTAGGTACCAGATGAAGCACGGTGACGCTGGTGCTGTTCAAGCGTAATGTGCATTTGTCGTACTTTTGTGGCTACGTCGAGTACGTAAGTTGGGAAAAAGTGTGCTTCATAATTCATAATAAGAAAAAGACGAAGGAAAATAAGAGAAGCAATAACCGAGAATGCACATCCCCCTGGCCCTAGGTGGATGTTGTTGGTAAGATTGTGTATTGCTTACCAACTCGGCAAGTCTGGTGCGGTGAGATGTAGGTACCTACCATACAAAGGCTTTTTAATAATTTGCAACCATGTGGCGTGCGAGAATTAAAGTGCCATCATGTGATTCATAGAAATGAAAGTGCTTCTAGGGAGTAAGTTGGAAGTTTATGAGAAAATGAGTTGAGATGAAATGGAAAAAATTGACCTGCAGTCTGGTAGTGCAACGGGTGTAAATTTAAGAGTCAGTATTCCTATGGTTTACGCAGCATACTTGGGATTCGAAATTGGATAACCTAGCTGTAGAATGTAGTTCCCTTTGTCAATTTGTGATTTTCTTTCATAAGAAGAGATGTCTTGAGTTGGGGGGGAGGTAGCTCATCGATTCTTCCGGTTCGCCTCCTAGCATCGTGCTATAAGGTACCAGGCGATAACCAGGGTAGTTGATCGATAGCTCGATGACGTCATTTCGTTGGCGTCTGCAATGGGAAATTTTCATAGCAGGCGTTGACGATGGGACGTTGTCGAGTTGTTGAATAGCAACTATCGTGGTAACTCACCGATTACCTGTCGATCTGCCAAATTTGGAAAGACGTCTGCATTGAATTGTCTCATATAATAATATTCCGCCCACTATATCACAAGAAATTGCGAGTAGCTGAGTGGAAAGGAGATAAGTTAAGCATTGGGTACAGGACCAAGTCTCCCCTGGGTGGTGCAAGAAGATGAGCGCAATAGAATCATCAAGTTGCCATAAGGCACGGAATGAGACTATTGCATGGCTGGGTAGTCAAAGTCTTCCATACGTTAGTCATTTCAGGTGGATTAGAACAGGTTTAGGTTTAGGGTGGGCGTTGGCCAGATTTGGATTTTGCAGATATAATCCTAAATAGGACCTAGATTATTTAATACACTAGTAACCTCAACTTCTAAAATAGTAGTAGTTACAGTGCCGCATTATCTAACTACCACTGCCTGCAACTAATGTTGGAGGGATCAGCAGGGCTGATTACGGATCAAAACTAACATAACTCTAACACTGAAATGATCCCGAAACTAACGCTCATTCATTGCACTTTGAGTCATAAAGTAGTTTTATTTATTTTCCTACTAATCTATCTACACACTTAGTTTTTTCTACCGAGCTCGGCTGTGTGGGTCTCGGCGGGGAGGGTGTTTCGCTGAGATCTCGGCGGGAGTGACATTTGATTGCCGAGTCTCGGATAAAGCCTTTTCTAAAAATCTGCATACGTTTCTTTTATTTGTTATCTACTTCATCCCTTTTTTATTTGTCTGCTTCTCTTCTTTTGTTTTGTTTGTTTACATATAACTAATACTAATACCTCCTTGTTTTCTCTCTAATTTGTCTACTATGTCCCACCATCACGATGAGAGATGAGCTACCGTACATGGTACACGCTCATATACACTCCCAAAATAGTATGCCGCAACAGCACTACACCAGCCAGCAAAGTTCAACAATCCATCGTTGCTTATGCCTTTGTTGTCGTTTAGAACCAGTTTTGCGAGGTAGGCGACGATTGTGCGTATTTCTCGCGTAACTTTTGAAAAGAGCCTATTTATAGCCTGAACAATACGTAAAGAGCAAATTGAAACATTGAACGTCGCGTGAAAGTGGAACTTAATGAAGGCCTAAGTACTTTTTCGTAGTTTTTAGTTTTCGGATTTGAAAGATCGTCGGTTACAGTGTCCTGCTTACTGAGCAGAAAAACGCGGTCCCAGGTCCTTACATATCAAAGAGATTTATGGTAAAATCGCTTGTGTATCGTGTATTTTGCGAAACTCGTTGTTGTCGTTGGTTCCGGGTTTGAATGGATACAAAAATTTGAGCAACGGTATTATGTGATATGAGGGGCTCGGTGGCCTTAGAGCAACCGTTTTTGCTTACTGAGCAGAACATCATGAGTCTAATCTCAGGCCCATCCACATTCATGATTCGTCAATCGTTTTATTTGTTAATATGACTACATGGTAATAACAGCAACTCGGTGATTAAAAAGGTGCTCGTCTGCCTAGTGGCAAACGTTTTTGCCCAAGCTCCTTCGCGTTATATGATCGTTAGGACATCAATTCAGCTTATCGTTTACCAAAACGAACCCTGCTGCAAACCCAACCGTCTTATCCAACATCCCAGTGATTCCTCGTGGAAGTGCAGAGGTGTTCTCGGCTTCCATCAAAGCGAGTGTCATGTCAACACAATCCTTCCCATTCCTTTCTTGACCTGTGTTCGGGCGCGGCCGGCGCTGGTATTGCCTAATTTAAGATCACCAGTTTTTACACATTGAGGATGATTGCTAGTCGCAAGCATCGTCTATTGGTTCTCTGTGTAATTACAGCTGATCTGGCAATAACAGAGTAGCAACCGTGGGCGGTCAATCAAGCTCAAGCTCAAGCTCAAGCTCAAGAAGAAAAAAAGAAAAAAAGATGATGATGGTCCCACCTCTTACCCCTACAAAGGTTTGAGCTGGACGATTTATCTTTAAGATAATTGAATATGACATTTTAACCAGGTTGGCAAACAAAATCGAACTGGTTTCAGTTACAGATATAGATTCCCTCTAAAGTTTACAGTTGCTTCACAGCGATATAAATGTGGAAAAGCTCAGGCGTCCACCTCTTAGTTCGCCTTTTTGTCCACCTAAAATATTCATAAGTATTACAAGCAATCAAGAGTTAATGAACAATCAACAAAGCATCCTATTACACTAGTAACCCCGCAATTTGATGCTATCATAATTTTCAGCAATGTCAGGAATGCTCACGAACCCCCAACATTTGCCAGAAAACTTACTACTAACTCAAAGTATCTTCCAAATAAGCTTCAAAATTGCATTTTTTTTTATCAAATGTTAAATTCAGTCCTCTATATCCGTAATACGCGCGCGAGGCTCAAACCTTTGTAGACTACTTTTTTTTTTTAAATTAATCTACTATAAAATCATATATTAAAAATCCATCATCACCCTCGTGGCGAACAGAAATAGTTTTTGCAGTGCTACAATAATTATTAAAAAGTCGTTATGACAGCTATCCATATAAAATAATCCGTTAGAGATAACTTCGTCAAGATACATAATTTGTCAATTCATAAAAAAATCACTGGATAACTGTTCAAAAGACAGTTTTAACGTGTGAAATGCAGTGTCTTTTAAATTCTGTAAGTGTTGCTAAACGTTTGATATGTCTAGGCATCGAATTGAAAACATTTATTCCTTTATAATATAATGAATTTTGTGAAGCACAAGTCAAGAAATGTGGTGTTCTTATTTCAACCGCGTTTCTAGTATTATATCTATGAAAGTCACTTCCTCTTTCAATTCGATCACACAAATATCGAGGCAGCAAACCGTTAACTACTTTAAAAATGAACACCATAGTCAAATATACAATTCTTTGCTTCACCGACAACCATTGTAAGGCGTCTAACATCAAAGTTGAGGAAGTGAATCTATTACATCTCAAAATCAAACGCATTATTTTATTCTGCAAGCGCTGTAATCTCGATATTTGTGTTGCATTGGCCAGAAATAAAATGGAAGGGCAAAAGTCAAGATGAGGAGAGATGATTGATTTGTATAGCTGTATTTTACTGGCAATAGTTAAATCGTTTTTCAGTCGACATAGAATTCCATACTTCTTGGCAATTTTCTTGATGACATTGTCAATGTGAGAGTTGAACTTAAGTGTGTCATCAATAATCACGCCAAGATATTTAATCTCCCGAACGCGATCAATAGTCTCATCATCAATTACAACAGAGACGTTCTCATTTACTCGATTTCGCGAAATTACCATAAATTTAGTTTTACTTGTATTCAATTTTAACTGCTTATACTTCAACCATCTACTTAGAGAAGAGATGTCTTGAGTTGGAGTCGATGCATTATAACTAGTGATCATTAGGTAGATTTTATATATCATTCATACTTCAACATCCGATATCAGTTTTTATTCACCCAAACGGGAAATGTAAGATTCTATTTTAAATTAGCATAAAAAGTATGCAAAATTTTTAATGTTCCAACGTATGAACAGATTATATAATGTGGTCGTCAGAAAGTTTTATTACTAATTTTGAATATTTTATATTATCTAAATTTTTGAAAAAAAGATTGTTTCCTCAAATGCAAACCATCTCGTGAAGTTACCAATATTTGAGAGCTCACGACTAGAAGGGGCTGTCTTGGGGATTCTCGGCTCTTTCAGTCCTGCAAAAGCAGCAACAAAGTTGTATTGTCCCAACTCTCCGATGTTTCGGTTATATATTTTACCATCTTCTGGGATTCAGAAGCTACGTTCCTTTATTGTGTGTATGTGTGTCTTAACAAAAATCCGTTTGTGTTTCTTAATGGCGTCCATCTACGATACGCGCGTTTCCACAATTTTGTACCCTCCAGAAATTTTCCACTATATTATAGTGGTGTTAGTATGCGTAGGTGAGCTACCAGTTACGCCAAACCGACGAACAAATGCATTGTTTACAAAAGCTTATAAGTCCCTTCGAAAAAAAATTCGAGAAATGTTATTTAAAATAGTATTTTAATTTTAATTCGATATTACACATTTCATTTCAGTATTTAATCTATATAGCATGGAAAAAAAAACTCCGATTACAGCTATCCCCCGAAGAACGCGTTACCCACAGAGTTGCACCCACCGCTTTTTCTCGGCTGGGCTTCAAACAGTCGGTCTGATTTTTTGCTTGTGAGTAGTGTCAATGGATAACTAGTTACTCGCAGAAAATCAGAGCGCTTGGTTGAAAACCCACCGAGACAAAGCGGTGGGTAGAACTCAGTGGGTAACGTGTTCTTCGGGGGAATCCTGTACTTTTAAATTCTATTGTACCAAAGTTCATTTTCACCAGTAAACGATACAGTGATATTCCCTGAGCTGAGAACCACACGCACGCTTAAATCTTTGAAACCGGATTTCTTTCAACCAGGAAATAGAAAAGTTTCCCAGCATTCCCAGTATTTCCAACAGCGGAACTATGAATGACTCGAGGAAAACCGCGCGCTCGTTTTCGATAACGAGGAAAGCACACAGCAGCAGCTTCCACATAAATGCAATGTTTGAAATGCACTCGAAAATGCAGCAACAGGGCACACAGTAGAATCCGATTTCGCGCGAGATTACAAGGATCCGTACTTTCTATCCAATTCAGTTCTCTCTGCCACTACCAGCTCCCTCCTTCTTCCCAGTTGGGTGCGTTACGGCAATCGACGAGCATGGAATTGGAAAATCGAGCTATACGAGGTAAGAACTTGTGCGGGTACCTACTAAGGGGTATTAGAGATAATGGGGATGAATTAGGCTAGAGCACGGATTGCGCTGTCGCTCGTTGCACACGATTGCATACATTCTAGGGTAAATGTAAATATCTTTGGCAATTAAATGGAATGATGTGCCATACGGTTGATGTTTAAAGAAATCATTTCTGCTCTGGGAAAACATGAGATTCCTGCACAATTAGACTGTACGTTTTCAGTTTTTATTATCGTCCAACAACAAGCAATACGTTAGTTTATGCACCTCGTTATTGGTTATGTACTCAGTCATACTAATTGAATTTACTAAACTAAATCCTTCATGTGCCATTACCTTGATACGATGCGATTTCAACGCATTTTCCATAGATTTTATGATTTGGATCTCGGTCTTGCCAACAAAGGGTTTCATTATTTCTGGTCCTTTTTTCACTGAGTAACGCTGATTAAAAGCTTGAAATCACTTAAGATGCTGAACAGATACTTTAATAAGGTTTTTGATAAATACGTATGGTTACTGGGGGATTAATCAATGTTTACTAATATTTCTCACCGTTCAGTATGTTTAGTGCATTACAATGCGTGAATACGTCCTAATGTTGCATAATAACAAATAAATAAAGATATATAACATATATTCATTTCAAACATTTCTTTTTTTTAATTAGAAAATCAATAGATGATCTTATTTTTTATTTCGAAGATACTAGAAAAGATTAAAAGTATCTGTTTGACACATAACTCTGTTCAATTTCGCTTTCTTAGAGTCACAATCAGCAATTTTATAAATTTTCACGCACTCACTTACTTGGCGATCACGAAATCACTGATTGCGAATCTTAAAAAGCAATATTTCACGTTTTATGTGTCAAAAACGGAGGTTGCACCCACCTTGTAGTTTACAAGTAAAACATGTATACTTGGTTGGTTGCGGCTTTACAGTTCGGTAAACCAAGATTAGAACGAATGAATTTTAATTCTTCCCTACGTTTCGACTCTGAATCTTGGTTACCGGATTTCATAGCCGTAACTAAGCAAGGTTAAACATCACAGTCGATCTCTCCAAACATGTTTTCATGCGAAAACCTTGGTTAAAACTGACATCGACTAGATTCCCATGTATCTTTAACTTACCTTACCAGTCAGGCTAAGACATCGATTTTAAGCTTGCGAACCCCCCACTAATCACAAAGCACATACAAATAAGCGATATATAGCGAGTCTTATCGCACGGTGGGGCAACGTTGAGCTAATCTAAGATAGATGGACTAAGGCCTGGGCGTCCTTTGCTGTACACGTCAGTAGTCGCGCTGACTAGAGTCGGTGTATAATGAGTCACGTCAAGAGAAAAACAGTTGAACTCGCATCACGGTTTTCGAAAGATTCCCTTTCTTTTAACTTGGCAACAGAGGACTTCTGCATCAACTTCAAATGACTTCTAGCGAGGATAAAAATTAACGGCTGTAGTAAATCATTATACACAGAAAAAAAGTTGTTGAATATTACGTCCAAACTGCTGCAACTAGGTCAACCCATCGGTTGTGTAATATAACGGTGTACGATGTACATCGATTTTGCGAACAAAATAACATCCATTGATGTAATATTGTATCTGCTTTTTGCTATTACATCATTATTTCATACATCAGCTTGAATTACATTGATCGATATTACATTTTTTTTGCTGTGTATCAGTGATTTTGTCGAATTATCTTAAGGAAAAATAGTAGAAATTGCCATTATTGATCATTACAAAACGTATCCCATGACAAATGTAATGCTCACTGCGTGTCCAGCATAAACGCGAACCATAAATTGACCTTACCTAAAATGGTTAAAAATTGTTTATAATGGGTTGTTAAGAATCATTACCGTTCCAAGTTCTTGTTTTCTCCATACATTTTCAGAAAGAGATCTATATAAGAACGTTTTTACTTATGATGTGAGAACATTAATGGTAATGGTTATGGTATTCAGTAAGGTCCATTAATGGTTTTGTATTATCGCTCAACTTTACGTGGAATATATCGTGAATTGGTAATCAGTAAATTACAGGCAACCAATTCGCAATATATTCCACATAAAGTTGATCGATGTTACAAAACCTTTCGTGGACCTTACTGACTACCATAACCATTACCATTAAAGTTCTCAAACCATAAGTTAAAAGGTTCTAATATAGTTCTCTTTCCGAAAATGTATGGAGAAAACAAGAACTTGGAACGGTAATGATTCTTAACAACCCATTATTTGTAAGGTCCAGTTCCAAAAAACCATAATACATAAGGTTGAAACTTTATCATTAAACGTTCATGTAAAGTTCCATAACCATTTCACTTAAAGTTTAGCAGGGATTATAAACAATTTTTAACCATTTTAGGTAAGGTCAATTTATGAATCGCGTTTATGCGGGGTATATGATCATTTCTTCGGTTATATTTAATATTTAATTGCAATACCTTTCGTAGACCTTTCATAGCATCGTAATGCTTGTTTACTTTGCACGATAGGTAGCCGATTTGACAGTTCAATAGGTAGACTTGGCTTCACTCTTGGCGTGACTCATTATACACCGACTCTAGCGCTGACTACAAAAGTTCCACCTGGTCTTATTCCAGTTGGGTCGTGATCGAGATCCATATTTCCGGGCTTTCGTCCAACATTCTTACAACGTGCCCGGCCCACCGTAGTCGCTCAACATCTGCGGTATGGATGATGGGTTCGCCTCCTGCACGTTCCGTCTTCAAAATGCATGCAGAGGTTTCTGATTCATCCTTTAATATCACTCGCCTTTGTTCTAACCTTTGATTCACTTTTATTTATTACCGCCGTGGACTGATTTATGACCGTTCTCGTCCGTTCACCAAGCTTGAATCCCCTTTCCTTTTCCTCTTCTCTCCCTCACGCCATGCATGCTATCAGCGCCAAACGCCAGCGAACAGGAAAAACACGCAACCGTCTACCCAGGACATGGTTGTGGACTTGATACAGCTTTGTTACTTCGGATGTTATTCATCACCCGTACTAGCTGGTGATTGGTGGAGTGCCCCTTCCTGAACCCGAACTGTTCCATAAGGAGAATGTTGTTTTCCTCGACAAACTTGAGCAAACGATTGAGAATGAGTTTCTCAAACAATTTTCTCAGCGCTGAAAGGAGGCTGATTGGCTTGAAGACAATTTTGGATTCTTACCGGGTTTGCGGATTGGTATAATTGTTGCTACCTTCCATGCGCTTGGAAATTAGTGCAGCTCTAAGCATCTGTTAAAGATAGCGGTCAAAAGAGACTGCACTTTCATTCTGAGTCTCTTCAAGTTTTAGTTGAATATGACGTCAAACCCGGGAGCTTTTATATTCTTGGCGCATTTCAGCGCTGTGCAAAACTGTTGTACTGTAATCATATCCGCCAGAGGCACGACACAAGGTGAGGTTTTGAATGCACTGCGCAACGTGATCTTCGAGCGGACTTTGGATAGTCGAGCCAAGCAAATGCGATGAAGCGGCATGCTCACCGATCACAATTGGTTTCTCCTGTGGGGTGATAAAGAGCCGATCGTCATCATATTCGTCTCTGAGAGGTGGAACGGGTTTGGGATGAGTTTTCAAGACCTTGGCTATCTTCCAAAATGGTCTGAAGCGCCCGTCCAGACTCTGGTCAACACGCCCGAAACTTTCATTTCGGAGTGAGTCCATTCTGGAAACAAACTGTCTGTTCAGATCCGTCACTTCACGTTTTTTTGTCCAGATCTACAGTCCTCTGTGTCGTAACGGGAGCTTCCACCAGCAAAATTCTCGTCCAAACACTCTGAAATTGCTGTTTACGAACATTTCTCAAGCGAATCAGTAATTGGGTATGGGAATCAATAGCAACAAACTTACCCCTCACAGGAACATGCCGAACACATGTCTCGTCAGCCACGGATATGGCCTAATAGATTCCTTCCGACGCCCGGTCGATGTCATCTACGCTGTCGAGCGCGGGATTTTCTTCGATGTTTCTGTTCACCATTCGTCCAAACTGCACTCAGTTGACATGGTGGTAGTTTTTTCATAGGCAGCTTCTAGCAGGAACCACGTTGACACCGACTTCAGTCGGTGGTCGGAGCTGAGATCATTGTGCGCCTCCGGCTTGAATAGTCCGATTTCCGACAGGAAAATTCTAGGGTGGAGGGATTAACCCAACGGAGGGATGATAGTGGATTAGTCCGGAAACTGCACAGCGTGGCCAGTACGAGTGATGGTGGTAAGGTCGTTCTTGAATTTGCTTACTAATCCGTTGTTGGCGGTACACTGCCGAGGGCAGTAAACATCGAGTAAACAGTGATGAACAGGATATTTCCAGTTGGCGATTTCACCTCCACAATAAGAGTCTCGATGATAGATGTGAGGGAGGGTGTAGAACTTGATTCTTTTCTTTTTCCTTGATTTGTTTTCTGTCGATCTTGTTGTACCAATTCTACCGACGCCAGCTCCCACACCTGGACCCTACCTATCGAACCATCACAACCGAAGGAAGGCGTGATCAGAGATGTTATGCCTCATAAAATCTCGGCGGCGCTGACTGGGATTGAACCTGCTGAGGTGATAGGTAATCACGCTCACCACTACACCACCGGCACTGCTATCGCATATTATAAAAAAGTTGTTGAAAAAACGTATAGTATGTTCTAAAAAGCTAAAATATACAACTTTGTAGAACATAGTTATTTTGTATAGGGAGGGTCAACCAGAAGTGAAAGAACTCAGCAGGCTTGATGAAGCCTCAAGGTCAGAGCTGGTAAATATCACGGCCGTCATGTGACGATGAGAAAACAAGTCCTCTCACTATCACGAGACGAAACTACCTATCATTAGCTTTCCTGTCATTTTTCAATGATCAAACACTCATGAGAATAATTCTTATGCGGATTTGACATCAACATTTTAACCGATTTAGATGAATTTAAGCAAACAACCGTATTTAATCGGTAGAGTGAATATATTATTAAGATATCCTCGGTACAAGTAACTTTAATAGCATTAAATGAGCTAGTAATTTCGATGATCACAACACTGCTTTCTGTCATGACATAACATTCGATGAGATTTTGTCGTTGTAGACGGAGGAGATTTCAGCAAATTCCGGTGGAGATTTTCGATGCTGCCAACGGAAGTTCCGGTATTTTTTTTTCTATAATAACCATATCAATTTTATTAGGGTTTTTACTAGTCATTTAACACAACTCGACCAACACATTACTATAATATTATGAAAGGCACCACTTTTGGCTACTATCCTAGAGGTTCTTAAAACAAAAAAATCTAAAAATATTGTCTATATAATATGCGATACATTTTTGGCAAAAAAAACTGTAGAGATCTCCCAGAAACAAAACGTAAGAGCGTACAGAAAATTATATAGTTTCTTTAGCAAAATTCCTTGCAACAATGTTTTCTTCAACTTCCTCGAAGAGCACTTTGACTTACAGTAAATTGTCCCAAATACACCATATATCCACCATCATCACTCAAATCTAAATCGGTAACGTTTTAATGGTTTAGACTGCTGTGCACTACCTTAAACACGTATCGTCGATGGATACACGTATTTCGTTCACAACACAGCTCTTCAAAAGTCTAGAACTAAAACCGCCGTCGAGTGAATGTAAATTTCACCATTTACCCTATCGACAAAAGCATATCCTCTTAATCCTCCGTATCCAATTGTTCTCCAATCAATGACGGGTTGAATGCGTTTGAAAGGAACAGCAGACGATCCGAGCACACTCTGGAAGATGGTGCTCATTAGCAGCATCTCTCAGGTGTAATAATACATATCTCAAACTTGACGTCAAAGGCAAAAACTTCCTTTTACGAATCCCGACATAGAAGAGAGATGATCGATGTCATGAAAAGTTTCACACAAATCGTAGCGTGAAATTGCAGCTGAAGCTTCTGGCTTTAATCAGAGACCATTATTCTTCATCTGAAAGCGATTGTTGTCATACCAAGAGGCTGCTGCAGTATACATAGAATGGCTAATTAGTTTTCAACTTTCAAACTATTGACTTGATATGAGTAATTAATTAAACTATATTACAGCGTTTGCTGTTGGATCAGGGCCCAACATTTGCATGGAACAGGCTGAATAGGAAAACATAAATGGGTGATCCAAGATGAAGATGGAAAGGAAGCGGATGAGCTGCAGTTTATGGTCGGAGTGAGTGGCGGTTGCAGTCTTGAAGGAGAGATGATAAATTGCCTCTTGCTGGGGGGATAACGGCAATCATTCTCTGTTATTGATCGTCTGCACATATGGTATTACAAATCGAAGAGCATTCTGTAGTGGTGTTTTGTAGACTTTTCCTTGTTAATGAACCCCTTCATCATCCTGGAGCCAGTGCAAACAAACAGTATGTAGTGAAGGAGTCAATTCAATTGAATTGAAGGTATTCTTTTGGTGCATGCTTTTGTAAGGATTCAAACATGAAATCATCCTTTTTCTTGAAGAATGATATCAATATTCGGGTATATTCAGCCCAATATGTTTTGGGTGTGTGTGTTATTCCGTAGTCATTACTCTACTACAGCAAGGATGCTCATTGCAGAATTTTGATTCTTTGATGAAAGTTTTTATTTCTCATAATTTCTCAATACTTGTTTCTAGAATGTATTAGATGATGTTGAAAACATGTGTTTCTAGCATACTACCCATAACGAAAGCAAAATTATTTAAATTTATTTTTAAATCAACATTGATTTGCTATGTAACTACATTTTTGCAGTGCACTTCTACTTCTTGCCACATGGATCTCAATACATGGGAACATCATCACCGCAATCACTTTTGTATACTTTTTCCTGTTTTGCTTTATTTGCTAAGCTGTATGCTTTCACCGGATCAGTTTTCTGCTCCATTTGTGAACATTTTCGTACAAACAATGTATTCTCCTAGCCTGGCAAATAAAGTTGACCTTCTAGCATTTACGAAACACATTCAATCGAGTACGTATGCAGTGGACCACCACTGGACTCGAGTCTCGAGTGCACTTTTTAAAATCGGCTATATGGCTGAACTTTCGCCGAAAGTTTCGATGTTTGTTTGCGAATCTATAACTCTTTGTGTGCATTCGTGAAGAAAGATTCTTCCTCACACTTTCGTCTTCTGAGACGAAAACGAAAAATGAATCGCATCACAATGAATCGTGCATTGTGGATACATCTGTATCATGAAAAGATTGTCAAATTAATTATTTTGACTGCAGACATACATGTTTTTGTGAGCAATGGGAAGCATTACTGAAACAAGTTTTACAGATTTCACGCCAATTCGACCAGTAGTTGGCAGCACCCTCTCAGACTCCAATGGAAATTTGTGGGTGTACAGATTTTGTCTAGTTTAGCAACTATGCATACGGTTAGGTTAGGTTATCTTTACTAGCGAGACTTTCAGCCAGAGGCTGGTTCATCTCTTAACTATGCACACTTATTTTCTTTGAATCAAATCTTGACTAACATTCAAACAGGGCCTAAAAAAATGCGGTCCAAGAGTAATTTTTAGAAAATTATTTAAGTTTTTACAAAAACATTCTAAAAGCATTGAATATATCATTCCTACACTGAATAAACCATATTTTACAATATAATTTTTTTTCCGGAAATTATGTTGTTTTTTTTTAAGACAGTCTACATCACAAGATGGACACTTTTCAGTAGATTAATTTCACCTCAAAGCGGATAAATTTCATCCAGATCCAGATAGAGTGATTTCCCCGGTTTACTTTTGTTGTGGAAAAAATTAATTGAAGATTTTTAACAAAAGAAAAGCAGTCTTCATATAGGACATTAAAAAACATCTCGGATTGTTGGTTGTTCTTAGTAACGTTCAACCTGCTTGCAAACGGGGTGATTGGGTTAAGAATCGAAAAAAAAAATCGGCGTGGAAACTACCTTATTAAAAAGGGGAAGCCTGGCTCAAAGTTTCCCCATGAGACACGGCAATGAGTCTTAAGACCTGAAATCTGATGTCTGTGTTAGGGAATCTGAACTTTTTTTTTTTTTTGTGCGCTTTGTAGTGACTACTCCATAACGGTTGAGTTTGCAATAATTTCTACTTGTAGAAACAATTTCAGGCCAATCTGAAGGTTGGGGTTAGAGATAGAGCGATTTGCCTGTTTTACTGTTGTGTAATAAATCTATTACGATTTTTTTTTAAATTAACGGCACAACTTATCAAGCTGAAATTTTTACAGCAGGCAGTTTGTAATGACTTCTACTTGTAGAAAAAATTTCAGGCCAATCTGATGTTTGTTGTTTGAGATAGAGTGATTTCCCCGTTAATGTTTATTGTGGAATAATTATACTTTTTTGTGTAATAAACCTATCACTATTTTTTAAAAATTAACGGCACAACTCATCAAGCTGAAATTCTCACAGAAGGCAGATGGTACTGATTTCTACTTGTAGAAAAAATTTCAGCCCAATCTGATGTTTGTTGTTTGAGATAGAGTGATTTCCCCGTTTTACGTTTGTTGTGGAATAATTATACCTTTTTGTGTAATAAACCTATCACTATTTTTTAAAAATTAACGGCACAACTCATCAAACTGAAATTTTCTCTGAAGGCAGATGGTAATGACTTCTACTTGTAGAAAAAATTTCAGGCCAATCTGATGTTTGTTGTTTGAGATAGAGTGATTTCCCCGTTTTACGTTTGTTGTGGAATAATTATACTTTTTTGTGCAATAAACCTATCACTATTTTTTAAAAATTAACGGCACAACTCATCAAGCTGAAATTTTTACAGAAGGCAGTTGGTAATGACATCTACTTGTAGAAAAAATTTCAGGCCAATCTGACGGTTGGGGTTAGAGATAGAGTGATTTCCCCGGTTTACTTTTGTTGTGGAAAAAAATAATTGAAGATTTTTAACACAAGAAAAGCAGTCTTCATGTAGGACATTAAAAAACATCTCGGATTGTTGGTTGTTCTTAGTAACGTTCAACCTGCTTGCAAACGGGGTGATTGGGTTTAGAATCGAAAAAAAAAATCGGCGTGGAAACTACCTTATTAAAAAGGGGAAGCCTGGCTCAAAGTTTCCCCATGAGACACGGCAATGAGTCTTAAGACCTGAAATCTGATGTCTGTGTTAGGGAATCTGAACTTTTTTTTTTTTTTTTTTGTGCGCTTTGTAGTGACTACTCCATAACGGTTGAGTTTGCAATAATTTCTACTTGTAGAAACAATTTCAGGCCAATCTGAAGGTTGGGGTTAGATATAGAGCGATTTGCCTGTTTTACTTTTGTGTAATAAATCTATTACCCATTCAAATTAGAATAAAATATTGTTGGAGCGAAGACTTTGGCTAATTCAGCAAGTTAAGATAAGTTTTTTTCAATGTAGGTAAGAAAAAATTCAAAATGTTGTGAGGTGTATTTCTTGGCAACCACTAACCGAATTGGACTCATCCCATAGAAAGCAATTGAATATTTTTGGAATGGGTCATCTGGTTCTGGACATATGATCGCAACATTAATCCAACTTTTTAGTGAAGGAATGAACTTTTATTTTTTTTCTTATGAAATTTCACATTATTCTCTACAATTCAATCATTGTATCAAAATTTTAAGATCTATTATTTTGCAATTACACTGATCTCACAATTATGATTATGATCCATGATTGAGGGGAAAGTGTATATTTTTTGTTTGAAAAAAAAAAGAGTGAATACCCCTCCCAAATAGGGGACTTTGGTAAAGAAGATAATCAACCTGATTCGTGCCTTCCTCAAAATTGACCTTTGCTGGATTTCTACTCTCTATATACACTTATCACACTCTCGTCCCAAGTAGCACATTTGTCGCAAATCGGTTGAGGAATCAGAAGCGATCAAGTTGCTGCAACTCTTTGAGACTGAAGGGTGCTACTTGTGGTACTCTAATGGAACTATCAACTCTCTACTTTCATCTTCTCGTATATCGTATAAAATGACCACGTAAGTCTGATTTTTGACATTAAGCATCTCCAGCCAAGTAAAACAATGTTCTGCTTATAAAAGAATATGGTGTATTTGTATAATTTCCCTTGAAAAGTATGTAAAGTCACTTAGTAAACAATGGCTTGGGTAGTGAACCGAATATTTTGTGCGATAAATTTCGTCTCGGATAACTGCAATTAATATTTTATTCATGAATCCGATGTTCATTCATGCTAATAAATGATCAAGAACTAGCTGGGCGAAGAAATTAGAACCTTGCGTCAAAACACCATGGCAAACCGCATGTAAGAATTTCGTGGTTCTCAAACATTTACCAGTCGAACAAGAATCGAATTCATAAATAAATCATTCATTTAATTAAACTACGATAAAAAATGTCCGGGCAACCTCGGTGCACTACCAAAATCTGGAACTATCTTTTCTTTTATACTTTACTAGCTGAGAGTACCCGGCCTTGCTCAGGATTCATTCATTTCAAGTCCCTTACTTGTTTTTATTGTTTCTCCTTCAGCAGCGCCAGCCGCTTGACTTCCTCTTTGTCCTTTGCGCCTTCTCGGTATAGTCCACTATCCGTAATTTAAAGTAGTAAAACGCATCGTTTTTTAACTTGAAAACAGGCGGCTGATGTTTCTTAGCAGCTCTTGTTTCCTCTCCACTGTTCTTCTCGGCTTCCGGGGACGTCACATCCATCACTACCACCTCTTCTTCCAGAACCTCAACCGCTTCATCGTTTGGCGATACACCTCCAGTCACTACACCAGCGAATGTACTGGTCTCTTCCTTATTCCGTTGTTGGTTTTCTTATTCCGTTCGTTGTTGTACTGGCTGCTTCCGGTTGTTCTGCTTGGGACAGGAATTTATCCGATGCCCATCCTTCTTACAAAGGAAACACAAACTTTTGTTCCCTTGATAGAATATGTTCCCCTTTCGATTAGAGAAATGCAGCTTGTTGGAAATCTCCTTTTTTACATCCATATATAGATCCCGCACACCTGTAAGCATATCGAGGCTCAAGACGGCTGGAAATTTATCCCGTAGTACATACTTTACATCACCGCGTTTGTGATCGTTCTCGATGACCTGACGACTTTTTTTTCTGATCTTTGCTTCCGATCAACATTCAGACGTTCTTCGAACCGTTTTATGATTAACCAGACACCGTGGAATTCTCGATTCCCAACTTTTTTTCCGATGGCACGATGCGAAAAATCCTTATTCTCAAAGTACTCGTGCAAAGCTTTTTTGCGCACGCACTATTCTTTCGTCGCCATTTTGAATACTTTTGCGCACCTGATGAAATCAACTCACAGAGTTTAAACAATACACATTAAACTATGTCTAGGCAAAATTTCAATTAATTTTACTCTATGGATCAAAAGTTAGAGCAATTTGAGTGTGTGTGGATTTTAAACGGTACACCCTTTATTGAACGGTGCCCCTCGCAGGCGACTTGCGTACCTTTACTGACTGGAAAATTAATTGTTCACGGTAGTGTAGCAAACAATAAAGCATCGAATCCAGTCAGCATTTTGCTTGTTGCTGAAGGAAGTGTTACCATAGTGGTAGCTCTAAGACTAGAAGGTCCCGAAATAAAGTGCTCAACTTTTTGGCTCAGCTCTGGTACTCTCTTCGGTCCCAAGTTAATCGATTCACCCCTCGAAACATAGGAAAATCCACGAACCCCTCATTTTATCTGTCAAACTTTCATAGCGAATCAAAACAAACATTGCGTAGTACTAAAATTTCGACTAGAATGGAGTACGTTAATCGTTTGCTTGGGACCAATAGGCTAGTCAAGTGGTGAGCCAATTTAAAATCGTTTGTTTCGTATTGATTGTTGGTGTTACTGCTACTTAAAGCTGCAACAAATTTAAACAGCACTTTTCAGTGCTCAATATTACCTGCAAATTGTCTACCTTGCTCGACTCTTATTCCTCTTTGATCCTCGTTTGGATCCTACCCAAGGTAATCTTGCTTTGACATCGACTTTTAAAATTCCTCTTAGATGCTTCGGATTCTTATAGTAATCTGCTTGGTAATCGATTTGGAGATAATTTATAAATTTCAATTTTATTGTTCCTCATCGATCCTTGTTTGGACCCTGCTCGAGGTAATCTTGCTTGGATATGTATTTGGAAAATTCCTCTTCGATTCTTCAGCTTCTTACAATAATCTGCTTGAAAGAAGATTTTGAGAACCGTTTTACTGCCGCCAGGCGCTTAAACTCAAAAGAAAAGGGCAATCTCTTGATCCCGCTTCTGATGAAATTTATTTGAGCAATCAATATGCTATAATCACGGATGATGAGAATGATCCGTCATCCAGGCAAAATTCCACGGCTTAATGCCAAGAAGGAAAAGGTCCCCCTATTGAGATAATCACTTCTGATTTGCATGCTCTTCGCACGGAACTTTTGAACTTTGTTAAATCCACGTTTCCTGTCCTGGCGATTCGCGCAACGGAATTTCTAATGATTTTTATCTAAATCACTTCAAATCTAGTGAACTGAACAACCTAAAGGCCTTAGAATAAGTTAGCCTATGCTCCATGTCTGATTGAAGTGGGAACACTCAGGAAGACTGGAGGATATTTCCAAAACCTCACTCAGTGCCATATGTGCCAGAGATGGGGTCACGGAACAAAAAACTGCTACATGCCAGCTAAATGCATGAATTATGGTGATCTCTCACGCAAAGGACAACTGTCCTATGAAGGAAGATCCGATGAAATTTAAATGTTCAAATTGTGGTGAAAACCACAAATAACATTTTTGAGAATGTAAGACTTGCAAAGCTACAATCTCGTTCTAAGCTACAGGTAGGAAACGCTCCACGTTCACGACCAGGTACTAATTCCTCTACTGTTAACAACGGTCAGCGAGGAACAAATTCTACATTCGTACCTGCAGCTCCCCTGCTTCAAATTCTTCATCTATTGGAGTGTTATATCTGTGCAGATTTGCTAGCGATAGTGTACTAGCCAACTGGACTTTGTTTAAGAAATGATAAATTCAGCCCTTTGTATTACTTTGATATACGGTTTAGCGATTTTGCAGTCAATTTAATTGTTTATAAGAAAGTTTGAACATACTGAGAGGTAAGCACATATCATAGGTAAGAGACGTGTGTGTGAGAAAATTTGCAAAAACATCTAAGGGCACCGGTGGGATGCGAACCCACAATTCCCGTTCAGTACACGGGTGCATTGCCAATTATACAACGGTGGACCTATGGTCTACGGATGTATTTGGCTAACGACATTTGAGTTGCGAATCCGAGCCATGCGCATGGTCTTATATTATATCAGGCCTGATAGTACTCACGGCTTTACAGCGTACCTACGCTTTGAGGCATGGCGGGAATGTCGTCGTCGGAATCACAACGGTCACTACTACGCAAGTAAGTGCACCGCTGATCGAAGTCGCGTCGATGGATGATGATGACGCTGATGTCGATGCCTCGTGGTTTGTGATCGAGGTTTGACCGTTGTGGCATCGGGGGTGAACTTCGACGTTGCAGATGGACTTCCACCAGATTGTGTCTCCACGTTGATTGGCGCACGAAATGGCGAACGGATGTCTTGCCAACCTGCCTAGGGCGTGATATTGGCAAACGCAACCCTCTTCCGGTCACCGTACGTCCGGGAACTCCGTAGCCAGCAGATGGGGTCAGAAGCGATCGGTACTACAGGTGTGATGTGCTGGTTGCGCAAGACTGCCACAAATCTATAGATACACATGATGCCGTTTGGCAGCGGAATAAGCACACGCACAAAGAACACAATTTGATCGCACTGTTACCTGTTTTCCCAAAACCACTCGCACACAATTTTCCAGCAACGCACAAACTTGTTCGAGAAGCCTATTAACTGCTAAAGGGAAAGCCTAAGTTAGTCACAGAAAGGTAACACATGTCAATTTAAATCACCTCCAATTACACATCACGGCGCGAACTAAAACTGATCACTCCTGCCTCTTCCACAAGCCAGAACGAAGTGATCGAACCAAGTCCCAAATCCTCAGATAAGGCGCGAGATTCAAATCATCTCCACTATCAGTTTGCGACATTTCCCGAGAGAAATGACGAAGCTCTGGATTCGTTTATTATCACGAAACGTGACAGGATAAGGGGAAGTGGGGTATCCTTTATCGAGCAACTTTGCATTATCCATTCTCTCGTTTCCCTCCCAAATTCGAAGAGAGACAAAGGCTACGACCGGGTCAAGGAAATCTGAATATGTACGTTTTGCTTGGGTCAACGGTCAGAAGCAAGCGCGCAATTTTTGGTGATTTTTCCTATCGTTCTACTTTTTAGGCGGCGGATTACATGTGCGCTATAGGCTTAGCTAGAGAACTCATTATTTACCTTTTACGTGGTCGTGTTGCTCCTGAACCGAGTGAATGAAGTGAACTCTATCTGAGTGATCGCGCTTTAGGCTGGTTCATAAATATTTATTTGAATATTAATTAATTATTTAACAAGAAACAAATATCTCATAATTAACGACATTCATGTTCGTAACATCCTTAGCTGCAATGAATAAAAAAGAAGCCTTAATACACTGCCATGGGGCACTTCAAGGTTATTCCCCACGGGACTTGAAACAGAATAATTAAAACAGTCCATTGAGTTCTGTCACACAAATAGCTTTCAAACCATTTATATGCAGTACTCGTAATTCCAAAGCGCTTGATTGATCTTAACAATAAGGGCCTTGAAATTGTTTCAAAATCACGTTTTAGATCCAAAAAACAGCAACAATCGTATCTTTGCACTACATGCTATTTTTCCACTTCGCTAATACCAAATTTAACGCGGTATCACAAGAATGACCTTTCCAATATCCCGATTGTTCTGGTATCAACAAACTATTTCTAGTTGATTACTCCAACAGCTGGCCTTTAAATAAAAGTTCAAAAAAATTCTCAAATGTGTGCAACATGTCGATGGGACGAGTTCCAGCAACTTTTTGAATAGGAACCATTAAGGATTCCTTCTCAATTTGTGGCACATGTCCAGTCTGCAATGATTCATTAATAAGGTCCAGCAAGATGTGGCCAATGACATGAAAGCAATCATGAATAACTCTAGCATTAACATTTTCTATTCCAGCCGATTTTCCTAATAAAAAGCAAATAACTCTAAGCTCAGCTAAGAAATTGGGTGAAAACCTTCAAATCTACAACTACTATTAAATGGCTCTTTTATTTTGTCAGGTTCATCGACCATTTCAATGGATTGAATTAATCACTGTTGACAAAATAATGATTAAATTTGGATGCAATTACTTGTTCTGACTGTTCTAATGTGTCATTAAAAGTTATGGACCGCGGTTTGCAATACAATTCAAAATTTTGCATAACTCTTTGTTGTTGTTTTGATGCTGATCAATCTTCTTCTGAACATATTCACAACGAGTTTTATGATCGATTGTGACTATTTATTACGCGCTATTGTGTACGTATTCCAACACGCAAACCAAAAATGTTAGTTCCATTTCCTATCATCCTTTGTTCATAAACATCGCAGCGAATGGTAGAAGTTGACCTTGCAGACGATGCAATGATTTTTAATCGTTTTTTTTTTATTCCGTGTTCTGTATATGCTTTCACCTACACAAGCAAGCATTTGCCTTGATTTTTATGTAAAATTCTCTCCAGCAGAAAAAGCAAACGAAGTCGAGTATGCGAGGAAATGAGCGCTTCTTTCTTGCTTTTAGCCTATCCATTTCCCGACGCATTGGATAAAGCACAGGTCTGATAATCGCATCGTTCGTGACAATCGCATCGGATCTTTTTTTTGACATGATTAATTTCACTTACTAATACTCTTCACATTTTTCTTTCTCCATTTTCTTACATTGGACCACAGCTCGGTATATTGCATCATCCATTCATGTGGTCTCACTAACATCCACTGATGATGAATCCCACATAATTGTCACCGGTAATTGTCATTCACCAGTATGGTGAATGATTGTCACTATTTGATCTACAACACTTTTTGTATCATTTGTCCCTTTTCTGTTTCCGGGGCCATCTCCCATCTTGGCATTGAAATTGAATTGAAAGCAATAGTGGAATTACTACAGTATTACACGTTAAAAGATTGGTAATACTTGCAATACTTCCCTTTTGATTAATTTGCAATGCCAAGTGATTTTTGTGCAATTTATATTTGGATATATGTAGTTCGAACAAGTTTGGAGTCAAAATCAACGGAATAGCATTGATTTTCACCTTATTGTATTGTTTTGTAGCTTTTTAACTAAATTATCGTACCAAATATCCATTTTAATCTTAAAAGCCAAAATCATAGATAAATTTGATGGTTTCTACTCGATAGGACGAAAATGGGAGTTTAGACCAATGTAAATGTTCACCCTATGTTTAATACTTTTGAATTTAAAATGGAACGTGGAATCACCGCTAGAATTCAGATTTTAAAGCAGGTTCAGGTCTCACCAAAGGTGGATCCATTCAGTTTTTCAGCATTGCAATAAATGCAAAACCTGTCTGTTTTTTTTATTTCTTCTTCGAAGTTCAGCCAGTGATGCGTGAAATCGAACCGTTGTGAAAAGCGAGATACTCCATCATGGCGATGGAAAGTGCAACCGTGATAATTAAAAGATACTCAAAACAATGCTTTATCCGTGAACGATGGAGGTGGAAATAGGAACGGAAAACAATAACAGAAAATGAAAGTTTTCATCCCGAACGAAATGAATTTCTGGTTTCTTGGTGTTGTGAAAGAAAAAGGTTTCCTTTAAGTTTTTTTTTCAGGTTGTACTTTGTTGGAGTTTAGGTTGATTGAAATATGATTCATGAGTATTAAATGGTGTACCTAGAAAAAGTTGTTGAATAGGATATTTCTCCGGTATTTAATTTCTGTAGGTAGTCAGCAACAAAGTAGGGTGGACTATTGCATGATCGGAAATTAATGCATTTTTATTATAATTTCATTCAATTAATTTACTATAAGCAAGCTCTTCTTATTCTTGAATACTGCATCCCAGCTGAAACTCTACGCCAGCTCTCAACTAAGCACTATTCGAGCACATTAAAAGTTGACAATTGACATCTTTGCAAGCAATTTAGGATTTGAATTATAGTCCAACGAAACATCATCTGTAGAATTAATACAAAAACAAACAATAGTAAAGTGATTTAATAAACAGTTTGAGACCATGTATTAATAATTTCATGCGAAATGAGGGAAAATTTACTGCCCTCTCCCCTTTCGTCACGCTTTTCTTACAGGCAATGCAATGGTTGTCATAAAATCTTACACCCCCTTACAACCCACTCTTAGAACTCGACATAACAAATGTAAAACCCCCTAGGCGAAACAGCCCTATTGTTGCTGTACATTAGCAGCATTAGAAGCCTATTGTTGTGTATGGAGACCTCCATACACAGCAATAGGTTTCTAACGCTGCTAACGTACCGCAACAATAGAGCTGTTTCCCCTAATTGGCATTTTTAGTTTCCCGAAAAATGACATGATGATACCTATACCTATATTCTCGACGTCCAACAATGCCATGGCAGATGTATTGGAAACGGACTTGTTCCGCTTAATGATGGTAGTAACCCGTGCGAATTGGTGGATGGTAGAGTGGCCTTTCCTAAACCCGAATTGCTCTTTGAGAAAGATGTTATTATCATTTGAAAACACCAGCAGACGGCTGAGTATAAACTTTTCTAATAACTTCGAGATGGAGGACGAAAGGCTGATGGGGCGATAGCTTTTGGCACTGGTAGGGTATTTGCCAGGCTTGCGGATTGGAATGACTTTGGCTAACTTCCAGTATGTAGGGAAGAAGCCAAGCACCAAACACTTATTAAAGACCACTGCAAGGTGCTCGAAGAAGTCAACACTCTAGTTTTTCAACTCGAGGTTGACCACTCCATCGACACCAGCGGCCTTCATGTTCTTGGTTGATTTAATTGCTGCTATCACCTCATCAGCCGATATTCTACTTTCGTCAGGGACAACTACGGGGGTGGCAGCTACTCTAGACATTGCCTCCGATACTGCAGGCTCGTGGGGACTCACCATGGATTGGCCAGGGTTATGTGAATTCACAAAGTGTTGACCAAGAGCATTGGCCTTTTCAACTGTGGTTATGAGTAAGGATGAATCCGAATTCTGATGAGGAGAGGAAAAGGGAGGGATGGGCCTCGGTTTATTTTTTAAAATCTTTGCTATTTTCCAGAATGGCTTAGTACAGTCTGGGAGAGAGCGAATCTTGTTTACAAAAGCGGTATTTCTGAGATCCACCATCCTGGCATGGATGATTTTGGACGGTTGCAATTGGTCTTCGGGTTTGGTAGCCCAGTACGCTGGTACTGCCTACGAATCGTGTTGCTGAGTCTAATGCAGGCATGGAAAATCATTTGCATTCATTTCGTGCATTCATTTACATTAATTCGCCTTTTACTTTTTTCTTCAACAGCATTCCGCAAAATCATGCATTTAGCTTTTGTATGGTTTATTATTAGCTACAACTTTTGTTAACAAGTCAAATCCATATCTCTTATGCATGACGAGGCAGAGCGAGCAGAAGCCACTACTGTTTTTCAGTGAATGTATTTTACATTCACTGAAAAACAGTAACAAGTTCTGCCCGCTCTAGTTCGTGATGCATAAGAGATACAGATTTGAGTTATGAGCAAAACTTGTAGCTTATAACAAAACCTACAAAAGTTCTACACATCATTTTGCGGAATACTGCTGGTGATAAAAGTTAGAGGCAAATGAATGTAAATGAATGTATGAAATGAATGCAAATGATTTTTCATGCCTGGTCTAATGAGGTCTTTAATGGACCTGCCAAGGTTCAGAGTATTACTCACCTGGAACTGGATACTGGAACATGTTGCTCCCTGGCCCGAGAAATCGATGGAGCGCAGACATCGGTCGATGTCGTCGGTCGTTTCCGGGTGGACGTCATAGTCGATACTGGTGTCAACGCAGTGTTGGAACTACGACCAATCTACCCGATGGTAGTTTCGTCGCGATGCTTGGAACTTGTTGGAACTTCCAGTGGCTGGGGTGTTGGAATAATTCTTTAGAGAGAGTGAATGTTTTTCCCATGTTTATTAAGATTATTTTGAGCACCAGCTCCGCAAATAATCAATTAATATAAGAGATTTGCATCTTACTGATACCGGTGGTATATTGGGAACTCTTTCGCTCGAAAGCAAAAAATATTACAAGCATGATGCGCGCTTGGATGTGCGATTTTTTTTCTCAAGTGTTTCTGTAGCGTATAAAGTATTAATGATTGACAATCGGAGCAATCACAAACAAGTAAGAATCTTGCTATCGCAATATAATGATGATGACTTCGAGGATGATATCGTCTTCTTTCCTCGTCCGCGTTGACATCTGTCACGCTGACACCTGTCAGTTATTGAGCCCTGGTGGTGAAGTTGGCAGGGAACTCCCAACAGTTTCAATCTGCACTCAACAGATGACACTGCGATCACATAAGGGTAGTCATTATATGCCTTGTATGAAGAATTGATTAGTGGGATATCTTGTTAATTAGATATCTTTGGTAGAGCGTTACTTCGTCGTAAAGGCCCATTTACGTTCTATCGATCAGAAAAGATCAATAATATCAATGATTTCACCGTGCACAAATCAATAATAGGTTTGTTCCGATGCGTTAGTTCATAAGCTATAACATAAATCCTGTTAGAGCGCATTGTATGAATATTTACGCTCATTGTTCTCAAAACAAAAGAAGCGCTCCTAGAGAATCCCCCTTTTCTACGTTTATCCGTAGGACGAGGAAAATCTAATGGCGTTTCAATGCGTTAGGACGGAATTGAAACTCGTAGAACGAATTTAGAATCAAGAAGCAGTATTAGATTTTAAACAATATCTCAACAATTTGTGATTCTTTATCAAATCCAACGGTACGTATGGAAAGGTGAATAAATTTAGCAGTCATTTCGAACAGAAATTTTCCATGTTTTGTTCAAACCCGTTAAAAAAAAGAGAGGTAAAGCACGGGTTATGCTTAGTAAGACGGAAATTAGATCAAGAACCCTGTATAAGCTTGCAACCAAATTCGTTGTTTGTGGCAATTCTAGCTTAAAATTATAAGAGGGGAGCCCAAGGCTGAAAGTCTCTTTAATAAAGAAAAAAAAATATAAGAGGGGAGATTTTACGCGATGGTTTGAATTCAAATTTTTTTCTGTGTGATATGTGATGTTTTTCCTTGATTTATTTTCCGTCGAATTTGTTTTCCTTACGGATTACCAATACTACCGACGCCGCTTTACTTCCCTTCCGGGACCAACGGCTTCAGAAAATCCCGACGACGCCGACTTGAAGTAATGTGAATGATTGACCATAACAAATAATTCAAGAACAAAATATGAAAAGGACATCCAAACTTATCATAGACAAACATTCTTATGCCCTTTTCTCGCCACCACCATACGGTTTTGAAACCCACAGTAAACCATCAACATCATCGGGTAGGGGAAACTTTCTCCTTGCCGATGATGTTGTTGGATTGCGTGGTCGACCTTCGGTTGGCGAGAAAAGGGCCTACAAAGGTTTGTTTACTAAAAGCTGGAATACCGTTTCCACATGTTATTCTTGAATTATAGAAAATTTCACACAAAGGTCTTGGAGTTCGATTCGCCTTTTGGCGTGCAACTGCTCAGCAGTTGAATGACTTTTTATTTGCGGTCAGTAGGATTTATAATGTATTAGTAATTATTTAGCTTATTTGCTGTTCACCTTTGACATTTATTTCGTATTTGATTGATCTAAGTTTTTTTTTTTGCTTCTATTTTTTGTGAACTTGGTCATTGTGTGCTTGTACGAAAAGTATCAATTGGAGATGTTCACAATCACTTTCCAACGTTTGTATTACTGTTTGACCTATTTTGTCATAAAACAGTTCATGGTGTATAATTGTATCGGAGTTTCATTCGATGACAACGTTAATTGAAGAGTTCACAAAGTTCAAGGGAATGCAAACTTTTACGACAAATATTTTCTACTTCCATGCATATGCACAATTCGAACGAAACCACCCGAAGGAACAGCTGGTAACGCGAACTTTTAACTTATTTTCCACCCAGTCACGTGGAAAGCTGATATTGGTTTGCAAGCAATATATATTGAAAATTGTTTCTTTTTCGATCATTCCTTGAAGACAAAGAAACTTTGTCATAAAGTACAGTACGCCATACATTTGTACCTAAGCATTTTTATTTATTTTTTAGATACTCAAAGTCTTCATAAATATTGCGAGAGGCTGTCATAAACGGATTATGTAATATTCGATAGCTGTACACCTTATATTGTAAAACAACAGTTTTTTTTCTGAGAGACTCTTGGCTCTTGGCAATTAATTTTTCCGGTTGGACAATTTCTCTACTTCCCTGGGCATTGTACTTGCAACACATTATACCAATGCAAAAATTGTACAGGCTTATAAAGCTTTCGACTAGCAGCTGTGGGAATGTTCAAACAACATGATTTAGAGATGCAATACACATTTTTTGTTTTTTTTTTGCAGATCGTAGATTGCATCACTCCTTCCACAATGTATGCAGCAAGGTTGTAGTTGTAGCAAGAAGCTACTAAATACCTTGAAAGGTGTCGGACACTAGCTTAGCCCATGCCGAAATCTCATCGAGTCGAGAGAGTCTCCAAACGAATCATCGGATAAGGATTTCCAAAGCTTGTTAAATGGAAAAAAATGAAGGTGAATCGCAAAAATATGTACTAACCGAATTTAACTCTTTTGCCGCCATATTGATGCTACATATATCCCAAACTACACAGCAATATTGAATGTGTCGAGTGTGGAATTTGTTAAATCAGCAAGACATTAATAACGCTCATATGTGAGCATCGGATAGGATCGTACTTTTTTCTAACTCAAACTCGAACTGATGCATAAAAAATTTGCGCGACAGAAACATCCAACACCAGTTCTCATCTGGATGGAAGTGTATCGGTCGAATGGAGCGTTAACGCAAAAAGAATACCAGAAAAACATTAAATATACATCAAACATTTTTTGTCATAACGCAAATTCACTTCGAGTGTACGGTTTCAGTCAGTGGACAAGTTTTTGTTGACCTAGAAAAAAAAAAACTGGGCCCTGCTAATCTCATCGCTTCCCTTTTTTGCCAGTATAATCCTTTTGCTTTTTCTGACCATTAACGACTGGCAGTAGATGCAACGATCCGGGGATTATTTGAAAAATGTCGGATTGAAAGAAAATAAATTTAATAAAATGAATCAAGTCAATTCATTGGATCTCCGTTTGTTTCATTCGCTTTGTGCCAATGAGGATATCGAATCATCGATCGAAAAATATTTTTGTTTCGCTACAGAATGTAACCAAAAATTATTACTTTATTAAAATTAGGAAATGGAATCGATGTTTTACTGACGTTACCTGTGTCAAATCGAATGGTATCCGAAAAAATGGGAATTAAATGCACGATATTACATATCCTCCTCATTTAAGCTTCTTGAGTATTTTATTTAACGTCAGTCTCTGTTCCGCAATCTAGAGCCAATCACCAATGGCAATCGAATGGCGATGGAGGCGGCTTCCACAACTAGGTATATATCGCACCCATCAACACAAGGGCTGGGACCAATCACGAAAAATAAAGAGCCAGTCTCAATAACACTACTAATGTTCAGTAGCTTTTGCGACAAACTACTTAAAAAGGTAATAGCAAGTACTGCATTTTTCGTAAAATAACAGATTTAGAATAACTAAAACTCAGTAAAATAGAGTAACGAGTTTTCAGTTTTCATTATGTTTTACAAAATAAATTTCAAAATTGCTGATATCATCAGTAAGTCAACTTGCTTGCATCATCCTCCTTCGTTTTACCTCGCTCACCTGACCTAGGAAATCTCTGTGTGATAACAGAAAACCTTTGTAAAATTAGTGAAACATCTGGAAGCCATCGCACGGGTGCAGAAACTGCCACGGAACTGGGCAGTTTATGAACTCCTGCATCGACTTCCAGATGTTTCACTGATTTTGAAGCAAAAACATTCACTATCATTGCCTGTTGTAGAGCTTAAGACATGGACACGCAATTCGCACACCGAGAGAGCCACCAACCGGGCAAACCACCAGGAAGCGCTAAACATGTTAGCCTTATTCCCAAAAAATCGTAAACAATTAGAATCATGTTAATCTTAGTCATCGACAGTAAAAGTAAAAACTACTGGCTTGATTACTGAAACTCAGTTGTTTGAAAACCCAGTAAAATTTTACCGACTTCGGTAATCTAAACTCTGTGTGTACTTTTGGTGAGAGCCTAATGCGCTTTGTTCGGTTTTTATTTTTACGAACATACGAATAGCAATGTAGCATTGGTTTAATTTTTCTGTTTTACCATGAAATTGGCTGAAATTTGCACAGTAAGTAGACAAATGTTCGAAATTATGGTCTACTGATAATTGGAACAGATCGAACAAGTGGTTCTGATTGTATTCCGGGTTTCCGAGAGGCCACCGTTAGCTCAGTCGGTAAAGGCGCAGCTACAAAGCAAGACCATGCTGGAGGTGGCTGGGTTCGATTCCCGGTCCGGTCTAGGAATTTTTCGGGTTGGAAAATTTCTCGACTTCCCTGGGCATAAAATTATGATTGGACTTGCCACACAATTATACCAATGCAAAAATGGTACAGACATCGAAAGCTCTCAATTAATAACTGTGGAAGTGCATCTAGAGCAATGAGGTACAGAGAGAGGTGGCGCAGATCGTGAAATAGGGTTGTATTAGTAAACCAAAAAATCAACGTAAACGCAAGTAGTGACGTCACTACTTGCGTGTATCGTACAGTGGTTGTGTGAGTGATTGCTTCACCTCGGTAATCCAGCTCATTGCATCTAGAGCACTAAGTTGAGAGCACGTAATAAGCTAATATGCGATGTGCAATAAGCTTGAAATTCAAAGAAGATGAAGAAGAAGAAGTAGAAGAAGAATGTCTTGATTTGTATCTGTATCTATTTAGAATGTAGTAAAATGATTATATTAACAGGTCATTGGCCCCGAAATGCCGCAAAATACTGAACATCCGTAAAACTAATTGCTGTGTAAATTTGGCAAGTAAGCCTTGATTTATATCTGCAACTATATACACAGCAGTAAAATGGTGATTTTTGATATATTAATCATTGGTTATGAGAGGTCCCTGGATGACCCACCGGATGATTGGGAATATCCATAAGATTGATTGATGCGTAAATTGGATCAAAGTAGGCCTTGATTTTTCACTGGAACTTTACTAGTTGTAGTAAAAAGCTGGTTTTTGATATATTGTCTGGTCATTGTCTCCAAGTGGTCCCCAGATGGTCCACAGGAAGATCCATTCAAACTTTTGGGGTCTTAGGCAGTAGCCTATCTGGAGACGGTGGTCCCGATTTCCGGAGCGGTCTAGAAAATGTAGAACCCTATACTTACCAAAAGATTCTACGCTGTTTTGAAAGATTAGATGCATATTGTAGCATGAGTACGTAGAAAAAAATATATGATTTTATTAGATTCACAAACTTGTGGATTCTCTTGAGCTAGTATGGGAAAGAAAGGGTTAACACTAAATAAGACCATTGAAAATTGTGTATGAAAACAGACTTTTCGAACATTTTTTTTATGATTACGGTTAACGACTTGTAGTAAATTTTATTTGTTTATTTTTAAAGTTAGAAGATATTGAGAGGTAAGCACAATTTCTCACACACACGTTTCTTACCGATGATATGTGCGTACCTCTCAATATCTTCTAACTTTCATATAGTTTTTTTTATGTTCATAAGTGTGTGGTAGCTCCACTGATAAAGCTGTTTATTGATCTCTCACATTTAAATTAAATCAATTTTAAAGTCATTTATTTTTCAGTTATATACTTCAAGACGAGCGAAACCTCTCTTTCGATATTAACAAAATGAAAATTTGGGTTCTTTATATGTTTTAAGAGCAATTGTGTAACCTAGTGAAATTTGTACACCAGTATAGAGCTATTCCAGTGTTTATTGATACACACAGTTTTTTACGTTTATGTTTATTATTATATTATTATTTTGAACTTAAAATCTCTTTAGGTCTTTCATTAGGTCATATTTGTTGCAGGATTAGATGTGAACTCGTGACCTTCAGCGTGAGATGATTAATGAGCTTTATATTAGCGAGTTTCTCTCTCAACTACATACCAATAAGTCAGCGCTATGAGACGTTACAAAACTAATCCAATGAAATCGTCACTGTGATACGACGCCAAACAGTGTATGCATCTTTTTACGAGACATTTCTGATCAGATAATTTTTCATCTCCTGAATGAGCTTTGACAGAAGGCAGCAACCTAAAAGCTATTAAAAGCAACTTCAACAGCATCACAATCTGTCTGACAAACTAAATCGTGTCGTTTCGTAAAATGTTCTATAAGAACTGGCAAACGTGGCCAAAGTGGCAAATGATTAAGGCCTAACTCCTTCGATCATCTTCTTCAGATTCAGAGAAAAATCAGATTAGGCCAAATCTACGAAGCAATCAATTTTACGAGTATTATAGATTTTCCAGATAACCATCCGAAAACCGTTTGAAACTTATGGTTTGATTATAGTAAAATTGTAGGCACTTGCAAAAATATGTACTAACCGATCAATTGTAAGGATGTTCCGTTAGAACCGCGTTATGTTGTTGCTTAAGCATGGCCCACTTACTAATTGTACAACATCATTTTGGACTTTTTCGGATTTGAAAACGGTTTTCACTGAAGTGCATACTATTCCTTATATTTTAAGAAAAAACAAAAATACGAAACGAATTATTCGTTGCGGTTTCGAAGGAATTCTCAAACGACCCATCAAGCGACGCACGTTCACTGTTTTGAGGATTTTATCCAACCAATTTTTCATCTGAGCTGCCGTTTTGATAACTGTACCTTTTACCTTCATAATTAATCATGTTTTGTTGTTTTTGACATCATCCACATCCAGAGGGCCAGTCACTTTCGAATGTATGGGAATGGTAGGAAACCATTTGGAAATGCATGAAAATTTTCAGTTTTTATTCATTATCGTCTTTATGAGTATACCCAACCGGGGGATGTAAGATTCGCTTACAATTATGTGTGATTCATCATCAGAGGATGTTAGTGGAGACCGCATGAACCGAGGATGCGATGTACCTAGCTGCGGTCCAATGCAAGAAAATTGGAGACCGAAAAATGTAGAGTGTATTAGTGAGGTAAATTAGTTTTGTCGAAAAAAATAGGAATCAGATTGCTGACTGGACTCGAACCACGAACTTTGCGATTATCAGACCTGTGCTTTCTCCACTGCTCGCTCTATGCTTCTGATTAAGGACAGCCTAAAAGCAAACATGAAGCGCTCATTTTCTCGCATGCTCGACTTCGTATGCTTTTTCTGCAGGAGAGATTCGAGACAAGTGTGTGCGTCGTTCTACAATGTTCTACAATGTGCGTCGTTCTACAAGCTTACTGGTATAGTCGAAAGCGTAGATGGAACCCGAAATAAAAATGCTCGACTTCGTATGCTTTTTCTGCTGGAGAGATTCGAGACAAGTGTGTGCGTCGTTCTACAATGTTCTACAATGTACGTCGTTCTACAAGCTTACTGGTATAGTCGAAAGCGTAGATGGAACACGAAATAAAAAAAGACAAAAAACCATTACATCGCCTGCATGGTCAATTTCTAACATTCGTTGCGATGTTCATGCACAGAGGATGATAGGAAACGGTACTAACATTCATTGTAATAGATTTTTGGTTTGCGTATATAAAATCTCAATAAAGCTTGTACTGTTACTTGGTTAAGCCAACATTTCGGACCCCAGACAACCACAAGTCGTATTACAATCGTTTCGTAAATTGCTACAGTTTAAGTCAACATCGCATATAAGAATGACAGACATCGCATTATATGTAAGTTAATTCGTATAGAATGCAAGCTTTCAGACTTATTTACGGTGAATCATTTTTCCATCGTTCTGTATCACAAATTAAATCGGATTGCATCGTAAGACTTTTCAAATTGAATTTGTCATTACACATTAATTCGTATAGGGTAGAGGACTACTTCTGAATAATTGCCCATTTTGGGCCTATCGAGCAGAAAACATCAAATAAATCCATGATTTCAGAGTTAACAAGTCAATTATGCGTTTGGTACGATACTTTAGCTCAAAAACTACCGAACGAAGTAAATAAGAACGCGTGATATGAATGTTTTGCACCTATTATTCTTAAAAACAAAAGAAGCGCTCCGACCGAATCAATTTTTATCTTCATCCGATAGGCCGAAGTGAATTCAAATGCGTTTGAACGGCGTTTCAATGCGTTAGGCCAAATTTAGAATCCGTAGGGCGAGTTTGGGGTCAATAAGCAATGTTAGATTTGTAACAATATCTGAACAATTTGATTCTCTTTGTCAAATCTTACGGTACGTACGGAAAGGTTAATAAATTTAAAAATCATCTGCAGTTAAAACATTCCATTTTGTGAAAAAAAAAACCACTCGAAAATAGAGGCAAAGGGTGGGTTGTGCTTAATAGGCCCAAAATAAGATCTAAGCCCTATAATGTCAAATCAACTCGTTTAAAAAGGAATTTGTACATATAAGCCATTTTTTCGCATTCAAAACGATTTGTTTGCTTGTATATATGTATATATATATATATTTGTAAATCACAAAAACAACTTTGAATATACGTGCATTCTGGTTGTCTTGGGCATTAAACGTATTATAGAAATAGAGAAAAATGTGATTTTGGATTGGTGCTCAAAGAGTTAAAGGCAAGATAAGTGCATGCTTCTAGGCTTTTTTTCCGCTTCGGTAACGAGCGTTTTGCCAGCTCTCAGTTAAGTGTTCTATGTAGATGAACTTCCACAGTTATTAATTGAGAGCTGTCTATGCCAACCTATGCATTATGTGGCAAGCACAATAATTCTCTATGCCCAGGAAAGTCGAGAAAATTAGCAACCCGGAAGTATTCCTCTACCGGACCGGAATCGAACCCGCCGCCTCCAGCATGGTAATACCGTTTCTTTACTGATTAGGTTATCTGAGGCCCCTTACGATAAGTGCATTAACCAAGACTATTAAGAGCCAACGGTCCAATAATCAATCTTTGTATAAGTTGATCCATTATGGAACATATCACAGCGACATAGTAAAACTTAATTACATGTTAAACATTGCCTCACATTTTGGTCAGTATCATGCGGTTATGCAGGATTAAATCAAGCGACAAAAACATTGATCTGCCATGTAACATCACAAAAACCCGTTGACCATAATCAGACTAAAGGGTACCACCGGCAGTGAACCAATTGGTGTTGCACATTCAGGGAGCATCACTAACATATGTGCTGTAAAACCTGTTAACCCGCAAATGGCACGGCCAGATGGGGATTTGTTGGGTGGAGAGAAACAGAAGGAGACGGAACATTTGTCCGTTGAACGTAATTTAGAGCCCTACCTTCGGTGGACCGGTTGGGATGGATTCAAATAGAACACACTTTTTGGAAAAGCACTCCCTGGTTACGTGTTGGAAACCCACATTAATTTTATCGTGATCACCAATGAGAAGCAAAACATTATATATGTGCCATTTTAATTCAATTAAAACCGGTTGCAAGAATCCAAATGACCAACTAATATAATTGTTTTTAGCGCGTGAACATGTTGACAATCCGAACGACATGACAGTTTCCCCTTTGAAACAGTTGCGGAAAATGTTTCGAGTGATGTAAAGTGCGTTTTTGGAGCGAGGTTCACAACAGCAGACAGGGTTCTATTTCAATGGGTAACGCTGGTGTTATTTTAATATATGAAGTTCAATATTTTGAAACAAAAGGATTTCCTACTCCGCTCTGACCTGCGGTCAAACACCACAGCTAGCTCTCTCAGGGCAAACTAGGGCAAAAAACGATATATCGGCACTTACCTTATCCAAATAGACCTCACAGTATTCGGGTTCTTAACGATAAGCGAAACAAATGATTTACGAATTCATGAATGTATTAAGGGAAAAAAACGTGGTGGAATTCAACTATTCATTATTTGTATAATTTCACATACTATTACGATGTGCGCAAATACATTTTCGTTGGCTAGCATTCGTTGCGGCCGTCGGACGGGTGGGCGCCTTGAAGATCTCGGTCGGACTGATGGACCGTGCGTTAGACATGGGTGGACATACCTTAGCGTGTGACTCGCCGGTCACGATGGTGGTGGTACAGCTGCTTCGAACTTGATCTCGTGGTTATGGTGGTAGTGAGCGATGAACTTACGAGTACGATTCGCCAATCGCACCTGTACTGGTGAGCGGTCTCGTGAACGCTGGGGTGGTGGTGCCTTCGGGGCGGATCCGGTGGGGAATTGCCGGTGGTGGAGAGCACTGGAACGTCTGGACTTTATCACTCTTCGTCGATGATAGCACGTCCGACGAGGTATCGTCACCCCCGTGGGATGATCGAGGACAGGGTAGCGGGACCGTATGTTCACGTACGGTCGTGGCGGACTCAAGCGGACACTAGTTTTTTGTATCACTGGTGCACAAGGAGTGGGTTTTTACGAGGGGAAGTCGCACAAAAACTGAATCGGGCATGCGTCACGCTACCGGACCTCTAACGGTACCAGACAATCACTGCCGGTCCAAGTAGCCGCGCTTTTGGTCCAAAGGACACCACTCCGCGATCTTCCACCTCACCAATTCGCTATCAACGGATTCTGATACACTTCACTTTTTTCGCCCGATTGTAACTTATCGGTTTATAAAAATACTTTTAATAAACCTCGCTCGAGTTTAACCGCGTACCTGTCACACTAGTGTCTTTTCTATGTTTGGTAGTTCCCAAAAGAGACCTCCCCACATGTGTGGCACTCCTTTTATATCTGCGACTCTCCCACTCACATCCAGCCAATCTCTCTCACCATACAACGCATCTAGTCCATTTCCTCCAAATCGGGTATTCAGCAAACGCACGGTCCCGTTGGTAGCGATCAACCTCGTACGTATTCAGCGGTGAATTTCGTAGTGACGGTTATTCTACCCTAGCTAGTTTCTTTTCTTGAGAGTGATTTTTGTATGGCGCGTTAGGATTAGTTGTTTTCCTAGCTGTAAGGAACAGAAATTAAAAGTAAATTTATTTGTGGCATCCACCGCCATCTTTTATCACAAATTATTTTAATTTCTGTTGGGGTTTTTAGTACACCCAACCGGTGGATGTAAGATTCGCTTACAATTATGTGGGATTCATCATCAGAGGATGTAAGTGGAGACCGCATGAACCGAGGATGCGATATACCTAGCTGCGGTCCGATGTAAGAAAATTGGAGACCGAAAAATGTGGAGTTGTATTAGTGAGTGAAATTAATTATGTCGAAAAAAATAGAAAAAAGGTTGCCGACTGGACTCGAACCACGGACGTTGCGCGACTATCAGACCTGTACTTTCTCCACTACTCTCTCCATGCTTCTGATTATGGTCAGCCTAAAAGCAAACATGAAACGCTCATTTTCTCGCATGCTCGACTTCGTATGCTTTTTCTGCTGGAGAGATTCGAGATAAGTGTGTGCGTCGTTCTACAATGTTCTACAATGTGCGTCGTTCTACAAGCTTACTGGTATAGTCGAAAGTATAGAAAGAACACGAAATGATTTTTGGTTTGCGTGTAGTAAAATAAATCTGTGTATTTAATTCAAATAGTTTAATAATTCAGTTTGCCCAATAAATGTTTTTTTTTTCTAAGTTACCCTAATTAAATAATCACTCTCACTTCCATGATCGATTGTGCAAACGGTTACAGTCATCAGGACCCGAGAATCCAGCCGTGCTACATCACTAGCATTGGAAACGCGTCCTGTTGTCGGTCGGCGACAACATTCGCCTGTATTGTACAATCGACCATGGGATTCCATTGGAATGGTTGCTTGAAAGGAGAAAAGGAGCGAAACAAAACATGTTTCTTTTTTTATGTCTTCGGGTCTATCTGGAAAGGATTGGAATCCGTTGGATACAATTTATGAAACTTAATGATTTGGACGGATTTCACACTAACTAGACTATGAAGTTAATTTCAATTAGTTTATTTGTAATGTTCTATTGTCCAAAAGGACTCCACGTATCACGTATCCACCGCTGGACCATCCGGAGTTCTTGCTGTCAACAGCCAAGGTGAATATTGTACATATTTAAAAAAAAATTATTTACATTGGTAGCCATGAGTCAAACGAGCATGACGTCACATTATAGCATTCTGAAAACTTTGTAACGTCCGGCTCGAATGTAGTGTAGTGTTTACAGTAATGTCAAATATATTTTTTAACTTCATTTTTAGAGTCACTAGAAGCACCCAGCTTACAATCGATCAGAAATACTGACAGTGTGTCTACTACAAACGATGATGAAATCATTCAGCAACTCAAGGAAAAATTTCTAGAAACTCATGATAATAATGAGAAGTATCGCATTCTCACGACTTTACCTAGATGCTGGTCAGCATATAAAATAACGAAGGAATTCGGTGTTTCTCAATACATATGGCGGATCGGACCAAAACACTACACAGCAAAAAATATATTTTAATATTACATCCAAATGGATGCACTTCAATCATGTCAAAAATCTCATGTAATTTTTATGGCCACACCAATAAACAAATGCAGCAAAAGCAGCGTAATGTCAGTTCATACACTGTATTAATCATAATTTTGTCCTTTTTGTCAAGTAATATTACACCATATTTTCAACACGGTTGAAGTGCATCAACTTTGATGTGATATTAAAATTAATTTTTTGCTGTGGACAGGAGGAGAAGGGGATAATGACGACACCAGGAAGAAAGCTGAGCAGGGCGTCTTTAGCAGAAGAAACTTTATCACTCGTGCGTGATTTCTATACCAGTAACGAAATAAGTCGAACCTGTCCAGGAAAACGCAGCTATGTTATTACAAAAAATGTTGATGGTAAGGTTTATTTACAACGAAGATTAGTATTGTGTAATTTGCAAGAAGTTTATGTCATTTTCAAGGATCAATATTCCGCAACTAAAATAGGGTTTTCAATGTTCGCAAATAACCGCCCTAAGCATTGCATTCTGACAGGAACGAGTGGCACACATACTGTTTGTGTGTGTGTTTACCACCAAAATTTTAAATTAATTTTTAAAACTCTTCAAGATAAAAAGTCCCTTCCAGTTGATGTGAAATCATACCATGACTTGTTTTTTAAAATTATTTGCACCAACCCCACAGAACAGTGTTGGTTAAAAATGTGTGAACATTGGCCAGGTATACACAATTTGACTTCAGAAATGGTTACTATCCTGACCGATGGAAATGTGGAATCCTTAAAATTTAAACAATGGCGTCAAGCTAACCGTTGTATCATGGATTTAGTGGAGTTGGAAACTCAAGAGTTTATAGACATGTTTTTGGAAAAGTTTTCCGATTTATCACCACATAATTTCATAGCTGAACAACAAGGTAAATACTTGCAATATGTCAAAAGTAACTTGAAAGTAACGGAATGTATAATAATATGTGATTTTTCTGAAAACTTTCCATTTGTTGTACAAGACGCTGTACAAGGATTTCATTGGACAAACGCACAGTGCACTATACATCCATTTGCTATTTATAATAGAGATGATCATACCAAAGATTTAATGTTTACTAGTTTCACTGCAATCGCGGAGTTTACCAAGCACAACCATGTTTCAGTTCGATTATTCGTAGTTAATTGTATAAATTTCATCAAGAGTAAGATACCCAGCCTTAAGAAAATTCACTTTTTCTCAGATGGATCAGGCAGTCAGTACAAAAATAAGATGACAGCTTTTAATTTGTGCCATTTGAAAAAGGATTTTGGTATAGATGCGGAGTGGAAATTTTTCGCCACATGCCACGGTAAAGGTCCATGTGATGCTTTGGGAGGAGTCTTGAAACGAAATGCTGCTAAAGCAAGTTTGCAGGGGCATATCATTACAACTGATAAAGAGATTTATACATGGGCAATTTCTAAAATCGATTAAAAAATGCACTATGGCTTTTTTTCAGACGCAGATCATAAAGCGATGGAAAGAAAACTTAAAACTCGTTATAACCGTGTCAAACAAATTTCCGGAACAGAGTCATATCATAGTTTTAGGCCAGAAAATGAAAATTATATTAACAAATGAAAAAAAAAACATTAAAAAAAATGAATTTTATTTCAAACCAGCCATGTGCATAGTTGGAAACCATAAGATTGTCTTATCAAAGCATTGATTCTAGTCCAAATATGGACTAGATATGGAGTTCCAAACAGTCCGTGAAAGATGTACTACCCAAATTTAATATAAATATATTCTATTTGAATTCCTATGCAATGGATCACTGTAGTAATTATTATTTACAAATAACGCAAAAGCAATCAATAAATTTGATTCAAGTTTCTATGAATGTCATGGTAGTCTAGGATCAGAAATTGAAATAAGTAAGAAATGATAGAGACGCAGGGTAATCTAGTCGTATTGGAGTAATTAGCGAAATTTCTAAACATGATAATTTCAAAAAATCGTAACTCAAAAACGATGACAAATACATTGCTGATTTTTTGATATGTTGTGTAGAAAAGACTAAATTTGAAAAAAAAAACGTGTTACGCCCATTGTCTACAAACCATGAAAACCATAAAAAAAAACAAATACAATCAAAGTTCTTCTATACAAAACTCCAATTTTCAAAACAATTTATATTTTTTCAGAAAAGTATTTTTAATAACCTTTCATTTGATATTTTGATCATTTAAAACGCCATTTTTGGAAAAAATAGAAAAAAATGGATTTTTTGAACCACCCTAACAGGAAAATGGTCACCCTAATGAGAAAATAAAAAAAATACGGGTCTAATATTTTTCGATAAGGAACAAAACTGCTAATTGTTACGAAATTCTGAAAACCACTCGATTATACTGCCTATAATCGCATATCGGTCCAAAATGGATTTTCGTCAATCTTGAGATAACAACGCTATCCACTATCAATTGGCATGTACTTCATATTACTTGATAACACTACGGCCATTGATCATGAAAAATGTGAAAGCAACATCAAGTCAGTTTGTCCCATCAAGCAAAGTAATTGCATATCAGTCCCATCCTTAAATTCAATCGTCCAGAGGTGACGTTACAGTTTTGATTTTCGAGTAACCATATGTTTTGCAGATATAACAAAACATGCCAGTTTCAATGCAACTGATATAGGACCCCGGACTTTATGAAATATTGTTCGATGTGTACACGGGAACATCTTCGAAATGAGAAAAATCACTCATGCGTAGCGTATTTTCATGTTATGAAAATACACCATAAATAATATTCATAATATAATGGACTATTTTTGCGTAACGCAGCTAATATTCCCGAAACCATGAATCATCCAAGTTGAAATCATGAAATTAAATGTTAGCTTTTAAACCAAATCAGGTAAAAAAGATAAAATAAAGCATCAGATCAGACTGGATTCGAACCAAGAACCTTGCGATCATTTAACCCTTACTTTGACCACTAGACTAAGATGGAAGGCGGAAGGCGTATAAGAGATACTGTGTAGTGCTTTATACCATCACGGTTTGCCAGGTACGTGTAGTGCTTGTAGCGGTCATGATTCCGTTGCATTATGAAATTATGAACTTACATCACGAAATCATTTTACATATATATTTCGTGGGATGGCAAGTTTTTTTTTTTTCATTTCATGATTTTTTATTCATGAAAATGGAATCAGATTTGTACCCGTGCTATGCCGCCATGTTATTGAAACTAACATCTGAAACGTCACAATTCAAGTGTGAACTGCAAAAATGGCGTGACTGAATTGTCTTATTTTTTTCAAATGAAATTATTTTCCCTTTCATGCCATATAAATGGTTGACTTCGTGGTAGAAAATCAGAAAATAATATTTGATGAGTTCTAAGTTTATTTTTCACAAAATGTAAGCAAAAATATTAAGAATATCCAAAATATCAGTCACGACTTTTTTGAAATTCTGGCTTGAATCTTCTATTTGTTTACAAATTATGAGCTGTCAGTGGGGCCCACAATTCACGGGCCCGCTCTTTTCAAGGCAAGGCAAACAAGATAGGGATGCCACCTAGCTGAATGCTACCGACACCAGGGAGGCAGCTTCCACACCTGGACCCTACTTATCGACCCATCAACTCATGAACCGGGAACCAACGGCTTTACTTCCCTTCCGAAGGAAAGCGCGATCAGAGATGTTATGCCTCAGAACATCCCGGCGGCGCCGACTGGTATTGAACCCAGGCCTGCTGGGGTGAGAGGTAATCACGCTTACCACTACACAACCGGCACCGCTAATCGATTGACTTGATTCGTTTTCTACCGCGACCAAAGAGGTATTATCGCAATAATGATAAGCACATTCTTCAATTTAATCTTTGAACATTTCATTACATGTATCAATATTGCAAATTTATCACTCAGTCAAGGAATAAAAAGTCAATCTGCAATTCATGTTGCTGCGATTCAGTAAAACAATTGCCTAGACTTAGCTTATAAATTAGATGTTTGCTGAGTTCTCAGCTAAGAAACAAATATTTTGCAGAGATATCAGCAAAAGTAAATCCCGAGGTAATTGGCTGTTGAAGATTTTACCGAGCTAGATTGAGTGTTAGTGTTTGTAGATTAGGGAGCTTCATTTAAAAAAGAATGCATTTAGCAAACTAATTGGCCGCCCTCCAATTTGACTTATAAACCAAAAATATTATTTTATACAAAAATAGTAGAACATAAAAAAAGATTTAAGGTTTCACAAACGATTTGAAGATTGTATGGAGATTACTATTAAAGTACTTTAAATGTCACCAATATCGATAGTTGCTCAACGCTGTAAAAATGAATATGTGGCTATAACACTGATCGACAAGTCTGTTTTTTATACGGTCAAATTGCTAGCAATTCTTAAAATGTGAAATAAATGACAAAATAGAGTAAATTAATAATTCAATATGTGCCTGACACCATCAATTTCAACACAACAATGACAGACTTGATAATTGTTGTCATGGCAACCCCCAATTTTGACCGCATTCTGAAAGCTTGAACCAAAGATGGAGCGATAGAAGTAAAATTGAAAATGGTCCATAGTACTGTAAGTGGGGGTGACAATGGGTCAACAAAATTATATTTTTCGTTCTCTACCATACAACATTCACATTTTAGAAAGAAATTATATTTCAAGCATGTGAATATATTTATCAACGATTATATACGGCTGCCATGGAAATGGTTGATTGAAATTGATATCACCTTTAAAAAAAATAATAATTAAAAAATACACCGATAAACCTTATGTGGGGTCACATTGAGTCATTTGCCGATTGCTAATACTTTTTTTTTTCAAAATGAAGCAGCATATTATAAATTCCGTGAATTCTTTTAACAACTTCTCTAGAAAGTAAAAGTTTGACCATCGTTCATCTATTCAAAAAAAAAAACACGAGTAGGTTATTGATCATAACCATAAGTAGCTACACGAATTCAGTGTGTTAAAAAGAAGGAACTATTCCCCAAACAAAAGAAACACTTTTCGTTTATTACAAATGTTAAAATTCCAAATGCAATAGAAAATGGGTGGATCGTTATGTATTAGAGTGATGCAAAATTTGAAATGTTCGCTCCACAATACTTAAACGATTCCAAATCGGATCCTGACTAACATCTCAAAATTTGATCCCATTTGGTGAGAAACTGAGATGGCACAAACCATTTGAAGTTTGTATGGGAATTACTATGGTAAAACCAAAATTTTTGTTCATGTCTATCTAATAATTCACCATATCAGTCTACTTCAAAAGCTTTCAAATGCACTTGTAGGAAATTTTCCCAGCTACAACTTTGCTCAAGACTTTTTTGATTAAATGCAAGGATCGAAAGTTATCAATGGTTCAATGCGCTGATGTCTTATGATCATGCTCAATCAACTGCTCAGCAGGCAACATTGGTGTTCCTGGGGCGTTGAATAGGACACAAAAATCATGGCTACTATGTCACACTGCGAAATACAGTGTTGCCTACAGAGCAGCTGCTTGATCATGTTATAAGTTTACCAATCTCTTAAATAATTAATAACTTTTTCCTGTCTCGTTTTACATAGAAACAATTTTCAGCAAAGTTGTAGCTGAGAAAATTGTCTATAAAAATGCATATCGAACTGTTTCGCAGCTCAATATGGAAAAAGACAAGAAGGCAATGAACAAAAAGTTGAGATTTCCCATAGTAATTTACATGTAAACTTCAAATGGCTTGTGCGAAATCTGTTTCTAACCAAATGAGTTGTTACTTTGGAAGGCTAATCAGGACCCGATTTGAAACCATTTAAGCACTGTCGAGCGAAAGAGTCAAATTTTGCATCAGTCTATTATGCTTGTAACAACTGCTTATAAATAGTACAGACTTGAACATTTCTGGACAGTTAGTGGTGCCGGTGATGTATTGGTAAGCGTGAATATCTTTCACCCCAGCAGGCCTGGGTTCAATCCCAGTCGGAGCCGCCGGGATGTTCTGAGGCATAAAATCTCTGATTACGCCTTCTTTCCCAAGGGAAGTAAAGCCGTTGGTTCCCGGTTCTTGAGTTTATAGGTCGATAGGTAGGGTCCAGGTGTGGGAGCTGCCTCCTTGGCGTCGGTAGCATTTGAGCTTAGCACGGAAAACAAGATCGACGGAAAACAAATCAAGGAATTTTTTTTTGGGCAGTTAATGTGGCAGCTGCTCGTTTTGTTCTGCATGGACTATGTATCATATTTCAAATGTGAATTCAATAGCATATGTGTACTGACTTTAAACAAATGGTACGGAATCACAATTTACACTTTAAATTTAAGAACTAATTTAAGTTCTCGTAGTCCCACGTTAAAACTGCTTGTGAATCCCTACAAACGACACCTTGATTTTTTTTTGCAGTGATTATAATTATCTTACTTATTTCATTACCCTGCAGAAACTTATATCATGTTGTTATACCAGTTTGCTGACATCCCTGACAAATATAATTTCAAAACTGAGTTAAAAAACTAGCATCATTCCAGAGCCACTGCTAACATGGATGAAAGCAACTGCACCATCGACGCCGAGTAGCTCTACCATTATCGGTGGACGCATAACTGTCCCATGATCCTTAAAATTTTCTACTCACGTGGAACAGTTGCGCGTCCACCGGTAGACCGTCGAGTCTGGGTAAATTGTTCGCGCCACCACTGTACGTGGCATAAGTTCAATGAAAAGGAACGCATTCGCCATTGCACAGTCGGTGTATGTCGTTGTCGTCGTTGTCGTCGTCGGTGACCCAACCCATGTGGTAAACCAGACAAAGTGGACATAAATTATGTTCACGTGCCACGATCGCGCTGTCAAATAAATCAGTGATAGTGGTAGCACTAAATGACACTCTGTCCAGCCGAGAGGTGCCGAGAGGATAGCTGAAAACTTTCACTGTTCTCATTTTAGCACCGCAATTTCCAACGTGCAGTACACGGCTCATCTGCCACGCTGATATCGATGAAAAGTGTGTAGTTTTTAGGATGGGGATTGTCATGTATCAAGTGTGTCATTTTTCTGTTAAAACGCTAGCACTTCACTTCGAAATACAGGTTTTGATTCAGCGCAGTACTCGAGCACGGACCGGGTCTTTCGATACGTGTCTAATAAATGGGATGAATAATAAAAAAGAAAAATGCATAATCCAATGACGCAGAGTAGATCAATGAAAATATCATGCGTGACATGATAAAATTAATTGATTCCCACATAATGATCAATCATTATCCTACAACTGTAAGATTCAAACAACTTTCGGCCCATGGCAAAGTGAAAGCTGGTGACCGAGATTTCATTTATAATTGTTATTTCTTTAGCTGGTACAACTCGGTCACCTGCTTTTACTCTGCCAGGGGCCTTGAGAATTAAGGATCCTATGTATGAAATTAGTTTTGGTTCAAAATGTTTTTCTTTTAATATTGAAGTTTTACAGTTTCATTCACATTCGCATAGGGGAAAAGTTGGCTTCGGCAATACCTTAACCTATTATCGTCAGGGGGGTAAACAAAGTCCTAGAGCACTCAAATTTGGCCAATAGTTGCTCTGAAACACAATGTATCCACATGCCAAAATTGAGCTCTCAAGGACGTTGTTTACCCCCTGACGATAATAGGTTAGGGTATTGCCGAAGAGAACTTTTCCCCTATATGATTTTCCACAAATAGAGTAGAGCGCTACTTCGTCGTAATCGCCCATTTCCGTTCTATCGCACAGAAAAAATCAATAATATCAATGATTTCACCGTGCACAAATCAATAAGGCTTGTACTCGAAAAAAATGCACCATTTTTATCCGTGTGTAACTTTTTTATCCGTGGGTAAAAATTGATGAAATGTGCAAAATTTCATAACAATCGGTTCAGTGGTTATTGAGATGTCATCGAAACAAGAAGAAAATCGCCGGAGAATTTTGCGCGCCGTCATGGAAAATCCGACTGCGACCATCGCCAGGAAGCTGAACCGCGAGTGGTTGTTGCATCCGAAATACATCGTAATGTATGGTGAGAAGTACATTAAAGCGGACGCCAAGCAGATCCCCGGCCTGGAGTTTTTCGTCGGCAAGAAGCTTCGGAAGAATAAGGTCGACAAATTTGCCAAGAAGTACTTAGTGTGACAGGCGATCTGTGGGTGCGGCAAATTCAGAAAACCGTACATAACTACCAGCGCAATCAATGGCCAAATATATAAATAAGAATGCCTCCAGAAGTGCCTGCTGTCCTTCCTCCGGTCCCACGAAGGTGACACTCTGTTTTGGCCGGATCTGGCATCGTGCCATTAAGCGAAACCGGTGATGGAGTGGTACAAACCCAACGATGTTGTTTTTCTGCCGAAGGAGGCAAATCCGCCAAACTCACCAGAACTTCACCCAATAGAAAAATTCTAGGAGATTACGAAAACAGGAAAGGATTTGAAAAAAGAATAGATGAAAGTGTGTAAGAAAGATGGCGCGAGTGTTGCACAGGATTTGATGGGTAGCGTTAAGTCCAAGCTGCGGACATTTAGCCTAGGAGAGGTTTAATATACCAACTTTGCAAAAACATAGCTAATATGTTTTTATTTATTCACTGAGATTTTCAAAAATATCTTAAAAATGAATTTTTGGTGATCATTTTTGTCTGTTGCAGTTTTTTTTTTCGAGTACAGTCTTTATTATCTATACTAAAATTAATTTTGAGACACCACTAAACGAAATGCATGTTGAGCATATGGTATAGAATAAAAAAAAAACTGTTGAAAATCTACGTTTACGTTTACCTGAAAGTGAATCCATTATAGCAACTTTGTGGATTATTGCGCAACACCAGACATTGATCACTGAACTAAAACGAGAAAAAAATGCACGCTTACGGATACCAACTACTGAACCATTTTTTTTTGTTTATTAATTTATTTGATAAGGCTCAACCGAATTAACTTTACAGAGCCGAGGATTCTTGGTCACTATACAATACATCTTAAAACTATAGTCAAAAGGTACAACGCAATAAACACTTTATCTTCCGCTATCCAAAAAGCCTCCTCAATCAGAACTGGAGCCGCTTCCAGTAGTTTCATTGTGTGGCAAATTGTTGTACGCCAACAAGGGTCAGAGCGCGTCCATTGCAGCAATGGACGCAAAACGTGGTCAGCACTCACACACTCATCACGAAACGGTTGCTTTCCAAAGTCGACGACGCATCGACCGAAAGAACTACTGATGAAGAACAATGAGGAGGACCACACAATGGTTGCTGCCGAGTAAACAGACGATCGCGTAGCACACATCGAGAGTGGCCTGCTTTTGTCGACAGCCGAGTGAACACTGAACTACTGAACCATTGACGCACATGAATAATTGTACGTTGTACACGATCAAGTTGGCACGGCAGCACACAGCTTGTTCGATGATGTCACACACACCCAACATTACCGGGGTAATGCAGCTGATTGAGCTAGTTTCCATGTCTGGTTTCATCGAATATCATGTCTTCAGTTTTCTGGTGTATGTTAGACGATGACATGAGCCAACAAAAGAGACAAAGTCCAGCTGCCCTTAGCTGCCCTTACGAATATCGCACCCATCTAAAATGCAGGCAAAATATCATGTTTTTGAGAATATTTCACTAACACCACTATAAATTCCACAAATAGTTCTATGATAATTCACAATTTGATTTCATTAGAATAAATGCAAAAACCAGAGCAAATATATGAATATTGGGTAGAGGACTACTTCGGCCTAATCACCCATTTTGGGCCTATCGATCAGAAAACTTCAAATAAATTTATGATTTCAGAGTTAACAAGTCTATTATGCGTTTGGTACGATACTTTAGTTAATAAGCTACAGGTCAATGAGAACGCGTGATATGAAGGTTTGCACCAATTATTCCCAAAAACAATCTTCATCCCATAGACCGAAGTGAATTCATTGGCGTTTCAATGCGTTAGGCCGAGTTTAGAATCCGTAGGCCGAGTTTGGCGTCAAGAAGCAGTGTTAGACTTTTGACAATATCTCAACGATTGGTTTCTCTTTATCAAATCTTACGGTACATACGGAAAGGTAAATTAATTTGAAAGCCATCAGTAATAATAACATTCCGTTTGGTGCTAAACTGCGCTAGATTAAGAAAGACTAACTGCGGGTTGTGCTTAATAGGCAGGAAATGGTGTAGTTAACCCTATATAAAAAAAAAGTTAAAAAATAAGATTTTTGAGTTCATATTTTTGAATACACCCTATATATCTGAAACTGCTTCATTTTGATAGATAAACAACTTTGTTTAGACACCATACATCTAGGACGCTTTAATCGGAAGTTAGATCTGCGCGCCATCTCTATGGCCAAGTTGCTGAGTTGCTGACTAATTAAGTTATTCAGAAGAAGCGCTTAACTAATGCAAGCAACTTTACGGATAACAGTAATCTGATTGGATTCTTCGTTCACTGATCTGCCCCAGTGTGCGTCGATCTGTTTCCTATTTTGTGGAGTTCAAATCCTTCCAGTTTGCAATCTACAGGATGGAATAATGGATAACATAGGAGACATTTGCAGCCATTCGATAGCAAATCAATATAGCGGTTCTCAGAATTTAGTAAAAATTTGTAGTTTGGTTCCTTATCGCAAAATATAAGACGCGTATTTTTTTTGTCATTAGGGTGACCATTTCCATGTTAGAGTAGTCCAAAATATCGTTTTTTTAAACGACTTTTGATCCACTTAGCTGATTTCAAAAATCAATATATCAAACGAGAGGTAGTTAAAAATACATATTAGGAACAACATAAAGACATTAAAAAATTTGGATTTTATTGAAAAACATTTATTGTATTTTTTTAAGTTTTATGGTTCTTAGAGAGGGCGTAATATGTTTTTATAGTTTTTTCGTGAAAACAAATAAAAATATGAGTGATATGTTTTTTTCGTTTTTGGGATATATTCTTTCGATGTTATCAAGTTTTGTGTTTTCGCTCAATACTCGTATGGGCCCGAGGAAAAAAATTATCCCTCCCCCTCCCTCCTATCATTACGTTTTCCCTATAGGGCCTGTTCATAAACTACGCAGACAGTTTTTTTTTGGGATTCTTGACCCCCCCCCCCTCCCCCTGCGTAGACAATTGTCCATACATTTTTTTAAAATTGGTATGGTCCGTGGATAATTGTAAACCCCCCCCCCCTAAACTGTCTACGTAGCTTATGAACAGCCCCATACATAATGCATTGCTGGTCACAACATTTCAGACCTCCTCCCTCCACCCTTAGAGCGTGGCATAATATATGCATCAACCCTATGCGACTGAGCGATAGTGAAGTCGAGAAATGTTTCAATCCGAAAAAATCCTAGATCGGACCGGGACTCGAACCCAGCCACCTCCAGCATGGTCTGGCTTTTTTAGCAAGTGTTCGGAAAAAAATCATAACCTCAAATCTCATGCATTTATACGCTCATGAGTTTTGCCTTGCAAAATTCAACGGCGAAACGGCATTATGTTTGGGTAATGGCTCCAATTGAATTAATTCATTGTTAATATTGTTGTTGTTGTTCATGGGAATCTCAAACGATTGGTTTGCCACATTCATACACGAGTATATTGTCACAGGATGCTCAATGGATGAGATGTGATAATGATTTTCCGAACACTGGTCATATCTCCTGGGGGCCTCCATTAGCTCAGTCGGTAAAGGCGCAGCTACAAAGCAAGACCATGCTGGAGGTGGCTGGGTTCAATTCCCGGTCCGGTCTAGGAATTTTTCGGGTTGGAAAATTTCTCGACTTCCCTGGGCATAGAAGTATGATTGGACTTGCCACACAATTATACCAATGCAAAAATGGTACAGGCATCGAAAGCTCTCAATTAATAACTGTGGAAGTGCATTTAGAACACTAAGTTGAGAGCACGCAATAAGCTAATATGCGATATGCAATAAGCTTGAAATGCGAAGAAGTAGTAGTAGAAGAAGAAGAAGAAGAAGAAGGTCATATCACAAATATGCTGCAAATATCGATATTGACATGAAAAATGATTAGGCTTTATGTAACTTAATCATGTAACTTTCTCGTACTGGCTTCGATGGTAATAGGTTAGACTATATTAAATTAGATTAGATTAGATAGTTTGTTATTTTTAATGGTTAATTTAATAAATAAAAGATCGGAAATATTTCAACGATAATTCATTCCAAATAATCCTACACATTTAGATGTTAACGCTGACTTCGGTAATTTTTACCGAAAATTTCAACAGCTGAACTGATCGGTAAATTTCAGATTCTATTTAATTGTTTTTAAGTAACAACTAATCGAAAACTTTCCTTTCAATGACAATATTTGATCATTTGAATGAGGTGACAAGAAGCTCTGAGTGTGTGAAGTAAACATATCATATTCTCTCCCTTTTACTCTTTTTACTCTATTCGGAAAAAAAAATGAAATGAAATCTTGCATTTTTATTCTATACCATACTTTCCGAAAGGATCCTCTTCGCTCACATATAAGCACACTGTTTCGCTACCTAACCTTATATATGCTGTTAGTAATACACCAGCAACAAGGTGGTTGCACTCATTCATAATCTTGAAATTGAATGTGCTAAATACCGCAATAAACCACCTCCAAGCTCAATTAAACGTCCCAGAGGAACCGAAAAACAGGTACCCATGCAATGCACATGTCTGCTCTAAAAGTACCGAGAACTCTTCCATCGAGATAATCCTGACAAAATCCCCAACATGTGTTGTTCGCATAGAGCAAACCTCCAAAAGGAAGCACATCTGATCTGAAAGGATAGCAGATCCGGGGAGTCAGGAGGGACTTAATAGCAATGAACCAGACGGCCGCTCTTCATTGCTCCAGCAGGGCAGAGTTTGGATGTACCACAGCTGCTGTTTGTGCTGTCGGCCAGTGTTTCTCATTGCTAAATGCATTTTTTTATATCAATTCCCACCCCGGCCAAATCTCACAGCTACTACAGAATTCTACTTCAACCATTCCACATTTAGTTTTAATGCACTCCACCCGATGTCCAAGAGTGTGAGTTCTTCTACCGGACGACGTAATGAAGAGAATCATTTATACATTTCACAAGCATGCATGCAATAGCAGAAATATACCTACCACAAATACTGCTAACTGTACTACTCCACTATGTGTCCTGCCGAATGTGTCGAGTGTAAACGGTTAACATATGGCATATGGCACTTCTCGGATGACCTAACTATATCGTGACAAACATTTATAGGTTGTTTGTTGTGAACTAGGTGAGAATGTTTATGCTGGACTTTGTGTAGTACTGGGTCGTGATCGGTTGATTCTAGTTTGTTTGCTGAAGCAGTGTCAAATAGATAGAAAGTGAACGTGTAAACGACAGTATTTGCAATCATTTCACTGTGCTTAAAATGTCAACCGTCAGGAATGTTTGGCAAAATATTGCTACTGGCTGTAGAGTGTGGAAATGCGATGATGGGGAAAACAAATGGCCTTTTGCGTAGTGAGGGGTACTTGGGAGTCCATTCCCATCGAGAATTGCTTTGGCTTCCCCTAGAAATTCAGAAAATACTGATTACAGATTTCAGACTTCCATTTTGTGCAAGTTCTTAGTAAAATCTAATTCACCCCTATAACATTTTTTTGATCGTCTTTTTACTACTTATTTTGTTACTCAACATGTAAGTATGCATGTTTGTAAGAAGTCCGGCAAGATCAAATTTCTTAATTATCCTGAATTCAATATACTGTGGTATGAAGGGTCAACAGGAGTTTAGCGGGCCCTTGTGCAGAGACACTTACGGGAAACCCGCGGGAATAAGCGAATCTCCTTCCAACAAAACGAATAACGAAATTCTCAATACATGTTAAGCTTTCTACGGGATGGTTTGTTTAAGAAGGGATGGTCAAATTAATTCATAGCAACTGTTGGAGTGAAATTTAGCTATCTAAAATGACAGTAAACATTCTTTCGTAGACTCCTGTTCGCACTCCACTCCATTGTCCAGTTACAACTCCCTCTCGTCTCAATATTTTTTAAATATATATATACAGGATATACATGTATATATCCATTCCAAAGCAGAACTATTTTTTTTTTTTATCTTCATTATAGAGATTTTTAGCCGAAGGCTAGTTCATCTCTAGCAAAACAATATAGCGGTTCTCAGAATTTAGTAAAAATTTCTAGTTTTGTTCCTTGTCGTAAAAAATTTGACCCGTAGCTGTTTACTTTGTCATTATGGTGACCAGTTCCATGTTAGGGTGCTCCAACAAACTTTTTTTTTCTCCCGAAAATAACTTTTTTTTTACTTATAAGTTTTGATCCACTGAGCTAATTTCAAGGATCAAAATATCAAATGAAAGGTTATTAAAAAAAATAAAAACAATATAATGATATATAAAAATTGGGATTTTGTATTGAAAAACATTGATTCTATTTGTTTTTATGGTTTTCATGGTTTGTAGACAGAGGGCGAAATATGTTCTTATATTTTTCCATGAAAATTTAGACTATTTTTACACAACATATCAAAAAATCAGCGATACGTTTTTTTTTCAGTTTTGAGTTATATTTTTTTATTAGTTATCAAGTTTTGGGTTTTCACTCAATATTCCTATGTGACTAGACTACCATGCGTCTCCATTGATACATAGCTAACATAGTCATGCTTGTTTGTTGTTTGAAATCCACACATGGTGAAACAATAAGTTGGTTCCCCATAAATAAATACCGTTGCGGCGGTGAAAGACAATCCCTTTGTTTACGTTGTGTGGCAACATCTACTATTTGCAAGTGGATACGTGAAACTAAGGTTATCTGTCACCTTGTCGGGGACTTGGCGTCTACAAACCAATTTTCAATCGTTTATCTTTCTTTCTCCCGTCTCTTCATTCGTGTAAACAAACATGTGACAGTGTGTCGGTTAGAGAGATTGAAAGCGAACATCGTTTCAACTCGAATATTTACGTTACTTTCATTTCAAAATCTCGCCAGCCTGTCGTTTTTTTTTTTTTTTTTTTTCATTTTCGTTTTGTGTTAATAGGATAGGCGTTATAGAAATTATGCGTTGAACACGTTGCGAGTTAATTTTATAGCTTCGAAAATGTAGTTAAATGCAGTTCATTTTAGAGCTTCGAAAATTTTGGTTGAAACGAACTACCGCGTCTACGGAAAAACCGCAATGTTAAATCCCATAACCACTTGACGCTACAAGCGCGGCACGCAGTAGTCTAGAGCAAAAGCTGCGTGTCATTTTGAGCAAACAACTTATTAGTGTACAAAGTAGATTACAAATTAAAGTGAAACAATGCACACTGGGCACAAAAACGTAAGCATGTATCAAAATTCAAGTAGATCAAATATAGTCGTTCTTACAGGAAAAAGTCTCAGGAACCGAATAAAACTGGTTTCATCTTGATCAGGATAGTGCGAGTACGGGTTTATGTGGTTTCGTTGCAAAAACCCTTATTCTGAAAAAAAAAAAACACTAAACTTGTTTAATCGTTGTACATAATAGGTTCTTTCCTGCGAATTTCTGAATATTTTCCCCAAGAATAACTTTATTTCAAGATAAACATTTCAAAAGGTCCTATCTGCATTTATTGATTCTCTTCATCGACTTTCTTTTTCGTTTATAGCTCAGCTGTTAAACCTTTCCCTGTTGTATTTGACGTTTTGGACGCTAGATAAAAACTTTACTTCCATAGAGTATGGAATCTGTTTGCATAGCAGTGGTTATAAAAAGAGAAATTCGATGAAAAGAATCGATCAAAGCAGATAGGACCTTTTGAAATGTTCATCGAGATTTGATAATATACACTCATTTAAAACAAGACCTTCCAACAAACAATCGCTTATTGAAGAAACGACTTCTTGACAATTTTATTCAACTGCATGCTTAATAATACTTCTACTATTTTTAATAGTAACTTCTGTTCAGGCTTTGTTCACACAAATCTGGAGAGAGAATTTATTAAACTACATACGTTTCCAAGGAAAGGATGCTGAGATATTTTTTAAACTAGATCAATGAAATTGTTGTCGTGAGTGATGTGATCGATGATTACGATTTAAATTAATTAGGCGTAGAACACAAATAAAAAAGGATTGAGCTTGAAATCGAAATCGCGACCTTCTACACTGACCCAATATGACATGTTCCTGTTATGTGGAAGATTAATAAATTTGCACTATACGAAAGTCGAATGAATACGCTCTGATTGATAATGTATCAGGTAAATTATATATGCATATTTGATACATTTTCAATGTTTATAAGTTGATAACTTTTATGAGATCTTCAAATAATAAATGGAAATTAGTCAAATTAAAAGAATTAAGTGAAATGGGTTTGAAACCCATAAGCATAGGCTTTACTTTTCACTACAATATCTTATAGGGGAAATGGCTCTAATGTTTAGTCGATTGCTGAATTTATGTGGGCCCAAAAAATAAATCAATCTAATTAAAATTGATTTGAAAATAACATGAAATTTTCTTCTTGTTTTGACATATATATTTCATCGGTTCTAAAAATAAAACCAAAAATAAGCATAAGGCGTATTGGAGGTGGTGCCTTCAAGTGCTTTCACAGTTGCGTTTTTTTTTTTATCGTACACTCAAAAAAGTCACGAACACAGTTATATTTTACTGGATTTTCTTATAGTGCAAACTTATATGGCTATCTAATAGTTTCTACAAGTCTGAACAAGTCAACAGTTCTTAACTATAAAATATATCGGACAATATTCATATACATCGTACCCACCGCTAACCACATGTACCGTAAAACGGGGTAACAATGATGGTTTTTTTTAAGTATATTCTAAATATTTTTCACAGCAATGACTGTCTTTCAAATTTTATATTTTTAATACAAGCACTGAGGATCCAAGAGTTAATTCGTTAGTAATATGTTGAACGAAAATTAAAGCATTTGCACTATTTTTTTAGTTTTGTGACCGAACTTCAGTATTTTGATTTGGGGTTACTTTGATAATGCTCAATGAATGTAGAAAAAATATGAGTGAAACTCAAACAATTTAGTTCTTTAAATATGAAACTTTTAATGAGTATATAATCAGAAAACTTCAAAAGCAATAAGAATACGACATTGAATTTGTGATGGCTGTATCGGAAATACATTTCATAAGTGATGGTTTGATTGCTTTTTCAAAAAGGCGAAAAACACGAGAATGGTATTTTAATATTTTTGTAAAATATGTAACGCATACTTTACAAAAACTATATACCATATCAACGGAAATACATATCAAATTAACATTGGTTCCATATTGTAGCTTAGTGCATTTCCGTTGATATGGCAAATAGTTATTATATAGTATGTGTTACATATTTTACAAACATATTAAAAAAAAACAATTTTCTTGATTTTCATCTGTTTGAAAAATCACTCAAACCATCGTTTATGATATGTATTTCCAATACAACCATCACAAATTCAATGTTGTATTCTTATTGCTTATGATGTTTTCTGATAAGGGGTTTTGATCTAATTTCCGTCCTACTAAGTACAAACCACGCTTTACCTCTCTTTTATGAACTAGTTTAAACAAAAAATGGAATATTTCTGTCATTTGGTTTACCCCCCGTGAAGATAAACAAATATATTGGTAGCCACCAAGGCACTTTCATCGCTAAAAATTCGGTTCGCAAGCTAAGCGAAAGAGTGGATCATATTGTTAATAAAATATATTTGCAAATAGGTTTAAAAAAGTGCTACCAAGGCATACGCCGAATTAAATCGCACTGAATCTTTGATCCTTTTATATAACAAATATATTAAGATTTCAACAGAAGCTGATTTTGAATATCCCCACTACCAGATTTATAAAAAAAAATCGACGTATTTTCAAAAGGCGTTGTTTTTGGTTACCGTTTTCCCGAAAATTAAATTATAATCTGAAAAGGTAGCTTAACAACTGCCCCTCCCTCAACTTACTATGTTAACATGTGGTGTCGATCGCTTACAATATTTATTCAGGCATCCCTCCACAGTTTAAAAACTGTGTTATTAAAAATAACCTGATTTCCTCCCCTGAACTAATGTAAGGATTCCAAATTGGTTCAACCCTCACCAACAAAATCCCATGAGCTACACACACACGAACATACACACATACACTCAGACATTTTCCGATCTCTTTGAGCTGAGTCGGATCGAAAATGTGTTCTTCAAGTGATAGTATAGCCTTTCGGACATGTCTTCGCTTTCGGCACACGCCTTCGTGCACAAATTACGTAATGCATGAAGGAGGGAGGAGGGTCGAGCTTACGTTTCTAATTGATACATGGTAAAGGAAAATTTAACGTAACAGATTTACCAAAGTGACAAAAAACTGTTAATTGTGATCTTTCATTCAATCTTGAAAAAAGGGAAGAGAAAGTTATTGTTACGTAATTTTAGGGGGGGGGGGGTCTTGTCAAGTGTTACTTATTGATATTTAGGGAGGAGGGAGTCCAAATTCAGGATACTTTCCGTTACCTAATTTGACTACAGTTCCGTACAATTGAGGAAGTTTTCCATTTCCTCGATTTAAACGATGTAATACTTGTCTAACTATATATATTTTCAATGTATTTGTAATGCATTGTACATTACATATTTCATTAATTATGTCAAAAATATTAAGATGGATTCAAGCAAATAATATTAAAAAAAATCCTGAAATCACTGAAATTTAATCCTCTTTTTCTTTACATATCTATGTGCTAGAATGCTACATCTTATTTTGCATTTAGATTTAAACTAGTGATGATTTTCATATTTGCCTCATAATTTGACACACAGTACAATGCTCCTTCACACTGCTAGTGGTTCAAAAATTGTATTAAAAAAAAGTATGTCCATAACCTCTGGTAAATCGCAGCTTACTAAACTTAAAAAAAACTAGAATGGATTAATACAGAGAGGAAACTTTTATATTGATCGTCGTGAATTTTCTGGCCGCATATAACGCTATATTTATACTGTATAGCCTCCACCAAGTCATTCAACATACCGAACAGAACTTAATGGAAAGTAACTTACCGCTGCCAACGATTCGGGATCCGAAAAGATTGAGATGAAACCGTTCGGCAAAAGCTCTTATTTCTCCATCAAGCCAAAAAAAAAAAAACAAAATGGAGCAATCCGTTAAACTTTTGCTCGACGATAAACTTGTACCCCGCAGAATCCATTCCATTCAACACCATTATCCTTCTGGCAATACATTTCCTTCGCAATTTCCCCCCTTTTTACGGAACGGATTATGAGCAGCTCAGTTGCGGAAACAGAAAATAGACGAACGATTTCGGTAGCGATGTTTTTCTCTTCCATTTGGCACTAACTGCTGCTCGGTACGAGCGGAACCCACCAAGACGCTGTATAGTGATAAAATCTCAAAAATATTTTGCAAAACTAATCGAATGCCCTCCAGCCGCGAGATTTACAAATTTCAATTAAAAACTTTTAACTTGTTTTCGCCTTTGTTTTCGCATCGGTGTTCATTCTCTACCGAGGCTGCGGCTGCTGTACTTCATCCCGATTCAACCCTTAGGCAGCACTTTGAAGCAAATGCATCAATCCCATTCGGGAGCTTTTTCCATACATTTTGCATCCCTTTTCAGTGCTATATAACTGCTTGCTTCGCGCGATGGACGTTTGCCACCCCGAAAAGCGAGAAGAAAACAGAACACATTGAATCCGTTGTGTTTTCCGCAAAAGTTTTCCTTAATCTTTTTACAATATTGCTGTGTATCCCCGCTCCAATTGTCTCTCCATTGTCTTTGCGGTTTTGTCGAACAGTGAAAGCTACTTTTGCCCAACCGGGAGGTCGTGTTCTTTATGAACTTTAGCTTTTTAAGTTTTTTATGTTTTATATGCCCCTGTGTAATTTCAGTGCATTCTGTTTTTCACCATCCGCATGCTGTTAGATGGTAGAGACTTTGGAAGTTTCCGAGTCACGATTTGGACTTTGAAATTTATTGTCGATAGTTCTGTGGTTTTCCTTTCTTTGTCTCGGTTGACTGCATCGTTTAGCCCGAATTCAAAGAAGGTTTTTGAGATGCTTATCGGGTTAGGGAAAAACCAAGTCACCTATTATTGAAATTGCAATTCTGATGGAGAGAGTCTATGTTTGATATTTGTCCCACAGCGTATCATTCACCAAAGCCAATCTAGTAGGATAAGAGTATGGGGGAAAAGTCCAATATGCACTCGTGGGGTAAAATGGCCCGAGCTTTTAATTCGTCAATTTGACGTGGAGCATTTCTGCTTAAAAAAGAAAATTTCCAACCCGAAAGACTATCTCGATCGAATCGGGATTTGAAACCACCGCCTCTGGCTTGGTAGTACCGTGCCTAAGGCCTATTATTAAATAAGCAAAAAATATGGTCGATGCTACCGCCAACAGATTTTTATCTTTATGTTAAGATGATTTTAAGATAGCATCATTATTTATTTCTTTATTTATAAAACATAGTTTTGATGTTTCTTGTTCTTTTGTTGTGTCAATCACCGACGGGCATCGATTGCCATCCATTGATGGCAATCGAATGTGCAGGAATGCAGCATCCACACCTGCGGAGGATATCGCACCCATTCAACATACATGGGCCGGGACCAACGGCTTTACTTCCCTTCCGAAGGAAGACGTGACCATAGATTTTTATACCTCAGAAAAATCCCACCGACCTTGGCTGGGATTGAACCCAGACCCATTGAGGTGAGAAAGCAGTCACGCTTACCACTACGCCACCGGCGCCGCCTTCTAATCTTCAGTAAAAAACTATACAGACTGTTGATAAACTAATTAAACATTACGAATTAACAATTTAAACATCATAAAGGGAGTACACATCATTGAAGCTTTTGCAACAACGGTCTAACGGCTTGTTCTGACCGGAGTGTGGGAGCCACAGTGATGGTTGGTTACGAAGCCATCTTGCCGGAACATTGAAGTAAATTCTACACAGCAGGTCGGGGAAATCAATTTATATTTCCAGAGATAATGTCGCCGATTCAGTAAAGTCCTTCTTCATGATACAGTGTTCATTTCTATGAGTTGGTATCTATCCGAACTAGATAGAAGTACAACAATTTCAGCGTTTAAATATCATCAAAATCAGCAGCAGTACGCTGAATATAACCTTACACTGCGAATGATTTTGCTGTAGTAGCAGAGATGTGTTCAGAATACCGAAGCTTACTATCAACGATGACACCAAGGTCTTTGATAGACGTAGCTTGCTCTAGTGTTTTTGAGCGAAGACAACATATCAAGAAGACTGGCAACTCTTCCATTTTCTGATACGAACGCTATGATACAGGTACAATCGCGTCATCTGTCGCTCAAAGGTAAATGCTTCGAACGAATTTGATAGCAAAGATTACATCCTCAGAAGAAAGGTTTGGGTATTTGCTCATTTTTCTATGCGTTGCTTCCACCTTCACTCAAGCGCAGCGCTACTGTATCTGTCGCTTGGATTCTGGCAAAGTTGCCAGTCTTCTTGATATGATGTCTTCGGTTTGAGTCAAGCTGATCATCAAAACACAGCGGTGGGCGAGTCCTACAGAAGCTGATGATTTTACACTTGCCGGCATTCGCTTCCATACCGTTGACATCAATTCTCGAGCCGACGCAAGTCATCGTGCATGGCAGCGCAATAGAGCAATTCCTTACGAATTCGCAGATCGGTTAATTTTTGTATTTTTTTATTAGGTTGAATCTATGACCGACAATGCCATTTTGCATCATCATATCACCATTTTGAATCCAGCCTTATTTTTGAAAAGAGCATATAGAAAAATGTCAAGCTTATATTCAGAAAAATTTTACTCGAAAACTGTTTGCCCGATCGGTTTGATGTCTTGGGCAATATTGCAGACAATGGATAAGACTATTTAAAAAAAATATGCGCTCTAAAAAAATTACTCAATTTTTTTTTTAATATCATATAAAATCTTAAAAACAATTTTTTAAACAAAGGATTTTTTGTAAGGCTGGATTCAAATGGTTTCTGCAAATGTTCAACCAAATCAAAAAATACAAAAATAAACCGATTTGCGAATTCGTAGGGATTTGCTCAATACAAGGCGGAAAAATAACTCGAAATAGCTTCAAGTCAGCAGCATAAAGGGTGATACGGTCAAAATTTGGTCAATATCAACTTGACGTATTTCTTTCAATTTTGCATTTAAAAAACCTGAACACCCCTCATTTTGAAGGTGTGTGTGTGTAGAATGTTGCTCCTATTTTGATTTTGGAATTCACTCTTCAGTTGTCAAAATGCCGTCCAAGCAAGAAGAGCAGCGTATCAAAATTTTGCTCGCGCATCGCGAAAATCCGAGGTACTCGCATGCAAAGTTGGCAAAATCGCTAAAAGTTGCCAAATCAACCGTTACAAATGTAATTCAAGTGTTTGGGGAACGTTTGTCGACAGCCAGGAAGTCTGGATCGGGGGGAAATCGAAAACCGGAAGCCGCTGAGACGACAAAGAGAGTTGCCGGTAGTTTCAAGCGAAACCCTAACCTCTCTCTCCGAGATGCCGCAAATAAGCTGGGTGTATCGTCTACAACCGTGCATCGAGCCAAAAAACGAGCCGGACTATCGACTTACAAGAAGGTAGTGACTCCAAATCGCGATGATAAACAAAATACGACGGCCAAAGCGCGATCCCGGAGGCTGTACACGACGATGCTGACGAAGTTTGACTGCGTGGTAATGGACGACGAAACCTACGTCAAAGCCGACTACAAGCAGCTTCCGGGACAGGAGTTTTATACGGCAAAAGGAAGGGGAAAGGTAGCAGATGTTTTCAAGCACATGAAACTGTCAAAGTTCGCAAAGAAATATCTGGTTTGGCAAGCCATCTGTACCTGTGGCTTGAAAAGCAGCATTTTCATAGCTTCCGGGACTGTCAACCAAGAAATTTACGTGAAAGAGTGTTTGAATAAACGTCTGCTGCCTTTCCTGAAGAAACACGGTTGTTCCGTACTGTTTTGGCCGGATTTGTCATCTTGCCATTACGGTAAAAAGGCCATGGAGTGGTACGCCGCCAACAACGTGCAGGTGGTTCCCAAGGACAAGAACCCTCCCAACACGCCAGAGCTCCGCCCAATTGAGAAATACTGGGCTATTGTCAAGCGGAACCTAAAGAAGACCAAAAAAACTGCTAAGGGCGAGCAGCAGTTCAAGGCAAACTGGCTTTCTGCGGCAAAGAAGGTGGACAAGGTGGCTGTACAAAATCTGATGGCAGGGGTCAAGCGTAAGGCCCGGCAATTCGGATTTGGAAAAGCGGAAGCCTAACTGAATATTTTTCCTGAATTTTATACTAATTGAACTTGAAAAAGAAATTTAATTTGATTTTTTAAATAAACGATTTCTCCGATTTGCACGCGTTTTCCCTTGACCAAATTTTGACCGTATCACCCTTTACATTAGTTTATCGGATTGTAGGAGCGAGCACCGATCGTAGATGAATAATATGAAGATAAGCGGTCTAAGATGGTTTCCTTGACTTTACCTGACGACGCGAGAAATGTTCTGGATTTGTGAGGGCCAATCTTAATATACGCAGTTCTTCCGCAGAGGTACGAGCGAAGCCATCTGATGAACATTTGGGGAGCCCCAGGCGGTCAAGTTTCTTTAACGCCGTTTCATGTGGGACATTATCTAAGACTTTGGAAAAGTCGACGTATTGTGCGTCCCGAATTAAAGGAACTAACGTACGACATAAGATTTGTGACGGTGGAGCGTTTATGAACAAAGCCGTGCAGATAATATGACAAAACTGGTCGAACATATAGCTTTTCATCAAACATCGATTCTAGCACCTTCGATAAACTACAGAGAATGGAGATACCTCTATAGTTTTCAACTGAGTGTATGTTGTCGGATTTGTGATTCGGTGCTACGGCATGAGTTGAATATCATAGACACCGGGAGCGCTAAATGATCAGCTAATGAAAAGTACACCGTCTGGTCCGGAACCTCGTTAGCGGTTATTGATAGCGGAGCAAGAAGAAAATTGTACGCTGGAAAACTCATCAAATGAACCTCAGCTTCAGAAGTTCCACGACTTGGCGGGCTATAAATGCCTGTGAGAAAGTCACCAACAAGTTTGCTGCATGAACGGCGGTTAGCAAAGTTCTCTCTTGAAACGTGACGTCCAATGGTACTATGCTTCAACACTTCTTGCTCTTTACAAACTTCCAGAAAGCACTGGAGTCGGTTTTTAAGATCGTCTTGAAGATTCCTGAGGTACTCACAGTATCTGGCGTTCAAATTAATATTGAACTCGGCTTCCATCCTTCTTGCATGACGTTTGTTATGTTCGGGTTTGTGTCGAAAGTAGAGCTTCTTCGCTTTTCGCAGTTTGTTCTTCTGGTGACGAAGTTGACCACACGGATGCTTCTTATTGGTGTATAAATTGTGTCGTCATTTTTAATTTTTTATTCTGAATCCTTTGAAGTGTTTTTTTTCCTGGTAGTGCAACAACTAGACCATATTGACACAGAATAAAGCATTGCCGGTTAAAAACTAGTGTAATAAACAATGTAATCTTTAAAAGTTAATTTTTGGTCAAGTACTCATCCAACATATTTCACTTGACTTTACCAAGGAATTGGAACTTTATGCCAAACACTGTCGATTGTTTTTTTTCTATATCTAGAAGAGCAGCTCCAGTTGAGCAGCTTTAGATTTTGTTTGAACGATTTAAATTGGTAACATTTAAGAGTTGATGAGTAGTTGAATGCCCATAGCGAAATCCAAAATGCTCATCTGCAAAAAAAATGAGTTCGTATTTATGTGAAGCAGCATTCTATTCAAAATTATCTTTCCAAAAAGTTTACTTATTGATGAAAGCAAAGTTATTGGGTAGAAGCTTCAGCTGAATTTTTATCCGGCTTCAAAATTGGAATAACTTTTGCCTTTTTTCATTTATCAGAAAAGTATGCCAAATGGAAACATTTTACCTAGAAAGACAAGGTACTCACTCTCTGGGAGATTTGTGATAAGGGTATAGAAAATTCCATCATCACCTGGAGATTTGCGTCCTTTTTAAGCTTATGGCCAGGTTTAAGGAACGTTTCAGTACATATCACATTATGAACTTTCAAAAAGTTAAATAGTTCGTCAAAATATTTAATAATTTAAAATGCATTACTGAGCCCCGACTGGCCGTTTTAAGTGAAAACATGAATTCAACGAAATTCAAAAGCTCATTGCGAAGCGCATAGAAATGTGAAGTGGTTATCACAATATGGGGAACCTTTTCCTTCTTGGCATTAGGCCGGGAATATTTAGTGAAAATTTGCCTGGATGATGGATCATTCTCATCATCCGTAAGTATATCAAATTGATTGCTCAAATTAATTTCATCTGAAGGGGGTTCAAGAGATTTCCTTTTTTTTGCGTTTGGGCGCCTTGGTGGCAGAAGAAAGTTACTCCAAATCGACTTCCTAGCAGATTCCTATAAGAATCCGAAGCATCGAAGAGGAATTTTCCAAATCGATATCAAAGCAAGGTTTACCTCTGGTAGGGTTCAAACAAGGATCCAAGAGGAAAAAGAATCGAAAAAGGTAGAAAATTTACAGGTAATATTGAGCACTGAGAAGTGTTGTTTAAATGTGTTGTAGCTTCAGGTAGTATGAACACTTTATTCAGCAAAAAGCAAATAGATCCACACGACAGGAGTACGATGTGGATTGAGGACGTCCGAGCCTTTCTACATACACTAAATAGTTTGAAAAGTAATTATGACCAACTTTTGTATGAAGTCACACCACTGTGCATTCGTGCATACTTACTATTGCATGCAAGTTATTCGTAATGACTACGAATCCGTTCGTTCATAGCGCGCTCCCAGTGTTCACTCGGCTGTCGACAGAGCAGACCACTCTCGATGTGTGTCACGACTCGTCTGTTTACTCGACAGTAACCATTGTGTGGTCCTCCTCATTGTTCTTCATCAGCAGCTCTTTCGATCGATGCGTCATCGACTTTGGAAAGCAACCGTTTCGTGATGAGTTTTGCGTCCATTGCTTCTATGGAAGCGCTCTGGCCCCGTTGGCAATACTGCCATACAATGAAACACTGGAGGCGGATCCTATTCTGATGGAGGAGGCTTATTGGATAGCGGAAAATAAAGTGTTTATTGTGTTTGTGTAACTTTCACTCTAGTTATACGATGTATTGTATAGTGAACAAAAATCCTTGGCAATTGAGCCTAAAGCAATAAAAATAAAAAAAATAGCGCGATCGTACGAAATGAATATATTTATATGAATATATACATCATTCCTACATCATTTTTGTATTCCTTCGTACTGACAAACGATATATACATAAACTTGATAACGTAAGTGGAGGTAACATTACATTTGTTGAACAATTTTTTGAACGCCCGGGGCTTAGGTTTTAAACCCCGTATAATCCGTCTACGTAGATTTATGGACACACTCTTATCCTAAATTTATGTAAAAAATGATGAATAACTGATAATACAAAACGATATTAACGAATGGTCACAATAAATCTGAAAATAAATATAGGCGCAGATACGGGGATGGAATTATCACACGTTGCCAACATTTGCTATGCATAACAGTCCCAATCGTGAATTAATGTTGTCATGCTGTTATAGAGGTATTTTCAGACGCATGCTTCCACACTCACACACAACATACAACACGCAATATGGCAGATGCGCTCACGAGAGCTTAGCGGAATTTTAATTCCCGTAGCCGTTTGTGAGTATCTCTCGTCACCGAAAATAAATATTTAAAAGAATAGGAAAAATGAATATTTGATAAGAAATCTCGCGATGAATAGCAATTTGCTGTGATCGGAATTCCGATTCCGGTATGTACGACCATCTGGTGGCTTCACCCAGAGATATTTATAAATGCAAATCCACGTACGTAGGCATAGGGAACGATACGAGAAAAAATCCGGACAACGCTGCCATTAAGGCATTTTCAGGGTAACATTTTTCAAAATTTCACTGAACCAAGCTAAGAGTGTACAGACTCACAGTAGGTATTGGTTGCCAGGATAAGTTTATTTGTTCACATCATGGCTTCACACTCGAAACGAAAATCTTGTTCTATCCGCTTTGTAGGCAGGAATTTTATACCTTGGTTGACCGGAAGAGAGTCACGGAAGAATGTTAAATCAAAAAGAAGTCGAAATTCCTCAACAAGTTCCTTGTCTGCCCGCATACATGCGAACCATAACTTGACCTTACCGAAAATGGTTAAAAATTGTTTATAATCCCTGCTAAACTTTAACTGAAATGGTTATGGATCTTTACATGAACGTTTCTGTAGTAAAGTTTTAACCTTATGTATTATGTTTTTTTGGAAATAAGAAATATTTCCATTCAAAATAGTTGTTTTCTCCATACATTTTCGGAAAGAGAACTATAATAAAACCTTTTTACTTATGGTTTGAGAACTTTAATGGTAATGGTTATGGTAGTCAGTAAGGTCCATGGATGGTTTTGGCCAACTTTACGTGGATTATATCGCGAATTGGTAATCATTAATTTATAAGCAACCCATTCGGGACATATTCCACATAAAGGTGATCGATGTTACAAAACCATCCATGGACCTTACTGACTACCATAACCATTAACATTAAAGTTATCAAACCATAAGTTAAAAGGTTGTAATATAGTTCTCTTGAAAAATAAAACGTATTTTGAAACCACAACAAGATTTAACCCGGACACAAGGGTTATTTTGTGTTTCATTATAATTCATCTTTAAATATATACTTTGATTTCTCAGAATCTTCATGGTATCTTCCCTATAATTCAATAGCAACCGTGAAGGAACACTGAGTTCCAATCGGGATGCAATTGCAAAAAAAATAGTGACCTCTATGTTTCGTTCCCCCATCGACATCAACATCTTTGCCTTTTGCTCGATTTATTACTGTTCGGTTAGGTTCAAACTTTCCTGAACTATGAACTTCATTTACTGTTCATTGAATAATAAAATAACCTTTCCGGCTGCTAATCTAGAAAAGTGGACGGGTCTTTCACTAAGAGGATTACCGCCTCGGCTGGTTTATCCATAAATAAATTTGTTATTTTTCGTCGGATCCATTCAAGCTGCACTGGCGCTCTCTGTCTTCGGACTGTCGCCGCTGCGCTCCGATGGCTGTTTGTTATCCTTTTGCCCTGAATGGTAACTCTCTGCCACTATAAACTCTCAAGTGACTTGACATCAACATAAAAGGATATTGGAGAAATTGTGATCGGAAGTACGCTATTACATAGATATTCTTCTTGTTCATCTCCCGTCCGGTCCAGTTTTGCGATTGAACTTTTTCGATAGCATTTGGCAACAGCAATCGACGGGATGCTCCTCCTTATCCTGCCTGCTGCTGCGTCGAGGTGCTCAGGGGCCAAGGCTTTATACTCTGCCAATCTTGAACAATATCCATCCCGGTGCATTGTGCCATAAGATATGTGAGTGTGTTTTTCTGTGCTCGCAAAGCCAAGACGACTGCAAGCATAAACCAAGCCCGTAGAAGACAAAAAGTCGAACAAGCATAAAGATACCATATTGGGACTGGAGGCAAAAGTTTTCCGCGCAACAAACCAAAACGGACGATTGTTTTCTTTCATAAAATTTATTTCTATAGCATAAGTTTTCCCAATGCTTGTCACCGCACTTCCAGGCACGATATGGATTGTGTGCTGGTATAAATTGATATTTTGCCATCTTCTGGGTGAGAAGAACCAGTTTGTTGAGTCGTGTTGCAGGTACATACAGGCGAGTTTATTCCGTGGGACCAAAGTTGGGTGATGCACCTATCAAAGCGACGAACAACTAACCGTATACAGTTTCTACAAACGGCATCTCCCAAGATTCGCATTGCTGCTACTGGTGCTGTGTTTCCGTTTGAAAACTTTTCCGCACATATGTGCAATGTAATATAGCTAATGTGGTTCATTTGAGTGGTTCTGCTTATTGTTTCATTAGTTTGATTGACATGTTGGTTGGAATGAGCAATTGATGGAAAAAGGACTATTAAATTCATTTTTTTTGCTTTGCTTGAAACCTAATTTTGACGGTATTTAGAGCAAATTTTAACAATGTTTTGTTATGATCAAAAATTATTACCTTTGACATTAAATTTCAATAAAAAATATGTATTATCAAATTAAAGACATTTGTCATCATGAGCTGTTCATGGAGAACAGTGAGCTTATTCTTTGACAAAGGTAATATAGCTGTACGAGCGAATCAAAATACATACCGTACGACGGGGTGACATAGGACCAACATAGAAAAATGTTTATTGATGCATATATCTTGAATATACAGAAAATGATTACTAGAATAAGTTTCTTGTACTCCTGGAGTAAAGTGTAGATTTAGACATTAGACTGATGTGTTATTTAAATAGTGCTGAAAAGTTAAGTGTCATAAATAGTAGGAAAAACACGTTTTTAAAAATGTCCATTGCCAAACAAAAGTTTGTTCACACTTTTATGTAGATAGACGTGGGTTACCCGCGATCTTTAACCATACATATTAAGAACATTGTTATCATTACCAAGGTTTCTCCAAATAGCTACTTTACATGGCAGGCGTAAGTAAATCATTGATGAATAAATTCACATTCTTAAAATTGCTACCTTTGTTAAATTGTGAATGTTGTAAGCAGTGTGGGAAAACATCACAAAATCAATTCTCACCAATGCCCAAGATCACACTTGATTTTCATAGACAAAAATCAACAATCAAACAAATGTGGTTGATTTTGCAAGCTGTGATATCGCAGCTCGGAACATAAAGCTAACAAAACTCACCAGCTGCAAAACTCAACAAACTGTGGTGAGATTGAGTTTCATACGTTTTGCTTTACGCCCGAACGCAACCGAAACTTCCATAACGGCTGGCAGCAGTCACATCGTGGCATGCTATACTTTCTCTTTCTAAGAAAACGATGTGCAACGAAATCATTTTTGTGTCGAGTCAACTCTCAGCTTGATTTTTGCACGTTGTGAATAGTCTCGCAACATCAAAAGAGCTTTTAAAATCAATATCAAGCATGATATTTTATTCCAATATCACGCGTGATGTTAGGAGCGTATAAGAGCGGAAAAATATCATTTGATTGACGATTTTGCCAACACAGTTTGTAAGGAAGGGTACAAAAAATATAGATGTTTTATACCAAGGTCACTCCCACTTTTTGTACGCGATATTCCGTTAAATTAAGATACAATTGATTTTAATTTGAAACCACCCAAGGCCATGGCCATTGGTTGGCATAGAAATCTCTCAATTAATAGCTGTGGAACTACAGCTAGAAAACTAAGTTGAGAGCCGGCAAAATGCTCGCTGCAGAAGCGTAAACAGCCTAGAAGAAGAATGAGAAGCATGAGAAGAAGAATGAAAAGCATAAGAAGAAGAAAAATAAAAAGGTCGTGGCATGAAGTGCAATTTTTGCCATTCTTGAATAAGGGTTATAATATCAGTTTTATTTACTAAAATATCGATTCATTCGAAAATTATTTGTATCAATGAATAATACATATGGAGCGGCTCCGGTGGTGTAGTGGTAAGCATGATTGCATCTCATCCCAGCAGACCTGGGTTCAATTCTAGTCGGCACCGCCGGGATTTTCTGAGGCATACAATCTCTGATCACGCCTTCCTCCGGAAGGGAAGTAAATCCTTTGGTCCCCGGTCTATGAGTTGATAGGTCGATAGGTAGGGCCCTGGCGTCGATATCATTGGTACTTAGTACGGAAAACAAGATTGACAGAAAACAAATCAATGGGATATTTACCTCTTCCAATTTGGATCAAGTATGGAGGAGATGTTTATTTTAGTTTAACTTTTAAGAACCAAAATTTCCGGGACGATCGAAGCACCCCTCGGTCCAGGGGAGCATTTTCTATTTTGTGTGATTTTCAAGAAAGCACTCCGGAACATATAAAGCTATCATAATGTTTTTATGAGAAAAAATATATGCGTTATAAAACTTAAAATGCAATTTCCTCAGAATTAGTATGTTTGGATTTACGAGGGCGAGCCACCTTCGATCGAACAGTCTGATGCAGTGTTGGCAAACTCATCATTCAAAAAACATGTTTTCACTTTCATACGCTCTCAACATCACGCGTGATGTTGGAAGAAAATATCATGCTTGATATTGATTTTACAAGCTCCTTTGATATTGTGAGACTATTCACAACGTGCAAAAATCAAGCTGAGAGTTGACTCGACACAAAAATGATTCCGTTGCACATCGTTTTCTTAGAAAGAGAAAGTATAGCTTGCCACGATGTGACTGTTTTGGTTGCGTTCGGGCGTAAAGCAAAACTTATGAAACTCAATCTCACCACAGTTTGTTGAGTTTTGCAGCTGGTGAGTTTTGTTAGCTTGATATTCCGAGCTGCGATATCACAGCTTGCAAAATCAATCACAGTTGTTTGATTGTTGATTTTTGTCTACAGAATCAAGCGTGAACTTGGGCATTGGTGAGATTTGATTTTTTGATATTTTCCCAACACTAGTCTGGTGGAAAATCGACGCAACATTGTGTCGAAATGAGATTTGAAGATTAATGTGCAGTAAGGTGGGTCAACATTACAACCCCATGCTACCACTTATCTTTCGAAGCGTATTGAGGTCCCCAACAACTGAGTAAAATTTGAGTGAATTTATAACCTGGATTTGCGGTAGAATTTTTAAATTTGTATGGAACAATTTATGGGAAATGACAGGAAACTAATCATTTGCTTGTCAAAAATTCAAAAGAAAAGCTCATTTTTATCCAAATCTCGGGCTTAGTTTGGAAATACTATGTGACACAACTTTGTAGAAGATTGCAAGTTGATTTGACGTCTGTGCAAACAGTTATTAAACTTTTTTTTGGCCAAGTGCGATTTGCGGTTTTCGACAAAGTTGGACGGACGACATTAAACTTTTTTTTGAAAATTGAAGACATTAACGCATTCATAAAGAAAATACAGATCTTCCAAACTTGGTGTCACAAAAGATTGCTACAATGATATGTAAAGAAATGTAACTCAATTACCTTTAGTAGAAAACAAAACATACCCGATATAACCATTACTTTAGAAAACCAGAACACAGTAAAGTGTGATAGAGTCAGGGATCTAGGTGTTATCTAAGACTCAAAGCTAACTTTCACCGATCATTATAACAAAATTATTATCATAGCTAACAACATGCTTGGTTTCATAAAACGTTTTTGGTACAATTTTCATGATCCGTATACAATAAAACATTCTACATTGCTTATGTAAGATCGATATTAGAATATTGCAGCATAGTTTGGTCTCCTTTTTCAATCACACACGAAGAAAGAATATAGTTCGTTGAAAAGCAGTTTCTATTGTATGCACTCCGAAAGTTATAGACTGTTCCAGAAAGTATAAGCACACCTTATTATAACGGTCACTTTGAATATAATGAAATATTTCAACATGTTTTGGCTGCGTCCTTTTGTTTGCTCATTTCTGAATGACATAGCATCAAAAAAGTGCTCAGTTTTGTGTTTCCTGTCAAAATGCGTGGTCTTACTCCGGAACAACGAAAAAGTATCGTGCACAAATGGTGTACTGTGAGCGGACTCTCCTTGAGAAAATTGGCCAAGGAAGAGGGTGTAAGCGTCGGAGCGGTACGAACTGCGATTAAAAAATATAGAGAACAGTGTACGTTTGAAGATGCGCCGAAGAGTGGCCGGAAATCCGGTCCTGTAAGTCCGGATATCGATAAAAAGAACTCGTCGAGTAATGTCATGCGTGCCAAAGAAATACTTGGGCTAAAAACATACCGGAAGCAGAAAAAACCCAAAACAGGCCGCGTCCGTGAAACCACGGGCCCGCAAACTCTACGATTCATTATTGTGTCGAAATTCTGGGTGTATAATAATGGACGACGAAACGTACGTGAAACTAGATTACAAAACGCCTCCCGGACCACAATTCTATACTGTAAGCGAAGGCAAGGACATCCCCGAAACGGAGAAGGCAATTTTTACCGAAAAATTCGGTAAGAAGGTTATGGTTTGGCAGGCAATATGCGAGTGTGGTAAAACATCTAGTCCGTACATCACAACGGAGACGATGAACACTCAGAAATGCGTTAAGGAATGTCTTCAGAAGCGATTGTTGCCTATGATCAGGCAGCACGAAGGTCAAGTAGTATTTTGGCCTGATTTGGCGTCATGTCATTACGCAAAGGACACTTTAGAATGGTACAAAAGTCAAAATGTATGTTTCGTGCCGAAATACATGAATCCGCCGAACTGCCCGGAGGCACGGCCAATCGAGACTTTTGGGGCTTTAACCAAAGCAAAGCTTCGAAAATTAAAAAAACCGACGACATCCAAAAATTCAAAAAAGATTGACCAAAAGTGGTCAAAATGGTGGGAAGTACCACTGTGCAGAAGTTAATGGGTCATGTTCGAGGAAAAGTTAGGAGTCTTGGCTATGATTAAATATGTTGATTAAACGAGAGTAAAATATCATTTGAAATACAAATACAAATATGATTTGCCAAATAAAATTATTAAAACTTAAAAAAGCATGACTTTTATGTTATTTTGAAAGTGTGCTTATGCTTTCTGGAACAGTCTATAGGTTGGACTGTATTTCCTCTGCCATCTTACACAGCTTCATGTATGCTCATAAATATCCAAACATTAAAAGAGCGTCATGAATTTGCTATTATTTCATTCGCAAACGATATCGTACCACATCGCATTGATTCAATAGAACTATTGCCATCCCTAATTTTATATACACCATCTAGGCATTTACGAAATATATTTGCTTCAAACTGCCACCATACTAATTATGCCAAATTTGAACCCTTGACCCAAATGATGGACACATACAATAAGCACTGCAATAACATAGACTTTACAATGACAAACCCAAATTAAACCATTTTAAGGTTACATCGCTTTAAACTATGTTTTAATTTAATTTTACATTACAAATCACGCACATCAAAAAAGCAAGATAAAACTCCTAAAATTACACGTTTATTCGATTAATTTTCTCTTGTATTATTCTCCACGCGATGTGAAAACTTATTGAAGAACATCGAATTTTCAACGATAAAACCTATAAATTAACATGCTCGTGTAAATTTAAATCAAAAAACATTGAGAGAGCTAATATGGCGGACGGACCGATTATTTGAGCAGTTTTTTCTCAGACGCGTATAGCTCGAGTCACTTCTTTAGTGAAAAATGTCAGAAAAAGTGTATTGTATGTTTTGTGAGTTCAGTTTTGGTTATGTGGAACGACTTATCGTGCACGTCCACAAATATAAAAGTTTGATGGAATGTGGCACACTTAGAAAAATTCATGTACATTTAAGTGCTCTGAGACTGACATATACACACCAAAAAATTCTTAATTTTACTGGCGATGTAAATATCCATGCATGCAAACATTGATACATGTAAACTTCCTTTTCACGTAAACTAGCAGCTTGCAAGAAATGTTGCAAACAAAAGTGGACAGTTGCATTCAATATATGGAATATTGCATGACATGTCTCATAAATTTACACGATCTATATTCTAAACTTGTATGATATATGACGCTCCAGTTATGTGCATCATAGTAACGGAAATTTACACTACTTTTTTTAGCTGTGTACAAGCGTCAATTTTGACATAAAATGGAGTCATAACAGACACGAAATTCAGCTCAATCAAACGTACTTTCGAGCTTTTCAATCACGAAGCACTTAATTTTACAAGACATGTTTGTTTACGTAACGGCGCCGGTGGTGTAGTGGTAAGCGTGATTACCTGTCACCCCAGCAGGCCTGGGTTCAATCCCAGTCGGCGCCGCCGGGATGTTCTGAGGCATAACATCTCTGATCACGCCTTCCTTCGGATGGGAAGTAAAGCCGTTGGTCCCCGGTTCATGAGTTGATGGGTCGATAGGTAGGGTCCAGGTGTGGGAGCTGCCTTCCTGGCACGTCGGTAGCATTGGTGCTCAGCACGGAAAACAAGATCGACGGAAAAAACAAACCAAAGGAAAAAAAAAAATGTTTGTTTACGTCTCATCCTTTATGTCAAAGATGGATTCCGTCACGTGTGTGCTTTAGTTCGTTCAGAAAATCAAAAATTTTGGTTCCTTTTTTCTACTGACTGATCGTTTTGATGCAGTAGTGGAAATGTAGGGTGTGTACCGTGTACCGTGAAGGCGGATTATTCCACGTGGGTAATAATTCCATGTACAAGTTGCTCGTTTGCGAGAAATGAAATACAAGTTTACGTGAATGAATGTTTACATCACAATTATAATTACGAATTTTTTGCTGTGTGGCTAAGCTCGAGATACGATTGACAATATATTGTATTGTGTATACATGTATGATTACACATTAGGATAGGTACACATTTGTTTGCGTGTAATTTTAAATGTCCTGTAAAATTACAAGATTAGCCCATCTAAATCCATCCATGTAAAATTCAAGTGAAGTTTAATTTTACATGCATATAAATTTCAAGTCGTGCAAATTTAAAAACAAATTTAATTTTACAGGAATATGCATGCTTTTTTATGTGCATGGAAATTCGTGTAAAATTACAAAATAATTTTAATGATGATGATGGTTCCACCTCTTACCCCTACAAAGGTTTGAGCTGGACGATTTATCTTTAAGATAATTAAATATGACATTTTAACCAGGTTGGCAAACAAAATCGAACTGGTTTCAGTTACAGATATAAATTTCCTCTAGAGTTTACAGTTGCTTCACAGCGATATAAATGTGGTAACTGCACACTTAGAAATACCTAATCTTACACGTGACGGAATCCATCTTTGACATAAAGGATGAGACGTAAACAAACATGTCATGCAATATTAAGTGCTCTGAGACTGAAAAGTTCGAAAGTACGTTTGATTGACCTGAATTTTGCGTCTGTCATGACTCAATTTTATGTCAAAATTGACGCTCGTATATGTCAGTCTCAGAGCACCTAAATTTACATGAATTTTTTTAAGTGTGTGTGTTAACTGTGTAGTATTGTTATTTGTTCTTAAGACATACTCAAATTTGTAAAAAATAGCACTTAAGGCAACAATTGTAAAACGGTCTACACTGATTGACGAAAAAAAAGGAGAATTTCCTCTAGCAATTAATTTAAGTTTATTAAAACAAACAAATACGAAGTTTGACTTATTAACATAGATGAGTGGATGTACTTAATGACAAATAATAAAATAAATCTTAAACGAAATGTTTTGCCTTTGGTCCAATTTAAAAACCAACAGAAAATTAAATTGAACACAAACAGGAGAGATGGCAGCAGTGCACGTAACTATTCATTTACTTTCCCTTCCCCAGCCAATGAATTTGACCAATACATTTAGAAAATGATGATTGAAGAATATTTCAAAAAGAAGAATAATACAAATTTAGTTACCCTTTGTGGAACCTTAAAAGGTTACAAAATCCGATAAGCATATTTTATGCGAAATCAGCACTTACAACCATATGATCTATTCAAAAACTAAAGTTACCGATCGTAGACGGAATGTCTTCTTCTTCTTTGTATTTCAAGATTATTGCTTACCGCATTATAGCTTATTGCGTGCTCTCAACTTGGTGTTCTTAATGCTCCTGCGCTTACACAGTAATTAATTGAGAGCTTTCAATGCCTGTATCATTTCTGTATTAGTATAATTGTGTCGACAAAAATTTCCCAATCTGAAAAAAAAAAATACTAGACCGAACCGGGAATCGAACCCAACCACATCCAGCATGGTCTTGCTTTGTAGCTTCGGCTTCACAGACTGAGCTAAGGGAGGCCCTGTAGACGGAATGTCTCTCGTCTAATGTGAAATGCACAAGGAATGATGCACATCACCTGTGAAGAAAATACCTTAAAGTTTTTAAATCAAACCATATCAGCATCACTTTGAAAGAAGAATACAACAAACAGAGGACGAACATGATGCATTACAAACGTCACCTGAGGAATTTGCAATTGTATGCAAAGATCGTTTTCCAGCAGATGCGGGTGACCGTACCCAGAAGGAAAATTTGAAGACTTAACTGCTGCGTCTACACAAAAAGGCACATCTGTGTTTTCAAGACATTTCTATGGTGGTCCGTTTCCCCCGTAGACGAATATCTTCGATTTCACTTCGTTCTCTCATAAATTATGCATTTTACATCACTCTGTACAGGAAAACAGAGAAAATATGCTTCCACTGCATGTAATTTGTCTTCTTCTCGGACGTACAAAACAATGGAAAGTAGCAGATTTGCGAATGGGTAATGCTTCTCCGGGGGGATGGTTTTGGCTCGGGACTACAGAGAATGTAGTGGATAGATATAACACGATACACATTCCGGTCACGGCGAACAACAGCTGATTTCCCTTCACAGGTTGGGGTGGAGCAAATTTTCAATGGCTGTTTTCTGTTTTAAATTGTAGAAATTATTCGCTTTTCTGAAATTAAATAAGATGAGATGATTTCTAGCGGTTGCTAATAAATTAATAGCTGTAGTAAATTAAATGTTTCTGCAGCAACAAAATGTTGTATGTGTAACAATAGTCACATAACGAATTATCATGAAAAAGATTTTGCAAAATGTTGAGAAAGCTTTAAGGAATTATGTTCCCTGAAAGTATAAAATGACAGACATAGGAAATTGCACGTACATGTCAACATTCGCACATTTGTAATTCCACGTGCCGTGTGGAATATTCCCAAAATGTATGACCTTCCTACACGATTGACCCAATCAAATGGTTCATTAGGAGACGAACCATTGATGATGACCTGTGTGTGTGTATGTGTGTGTGTGTTTGTATGCTGGTGGTTTCGATTCTACCATTGAAATTCGAGGCCGGATGTTGACACTGTGCGCATTCCGGATAAGAGGATAAAATGGGAAAACGAGTATAATCCTGTTTTGAAACGAGAAGCAACATTCTTTCACATCATTAACTCAATTTACTAGAGGATGACACGCTTCCAGTCGTATAGGAAAAAGTGCAAAAATGGAATAAAAGGAGCCAACTCGAGGCGAGGCGAGACCATCACTAAAGGCGGATGAGCATAGGTACGGAGCTATGTTGCCTGCATCCAGCTTCAGATTTCCAAAGATCCGGGTCTGAACCGGCTAACGCAGCAAACCCAGAGTGGGCGATATGCTTTGCACCGGCAAATGATATGTGTCTAGAGCTTCCAGTTGTTTTCTTGCCGGATGTTAGCTTGGTTCAGCGGATGGATCCTGCGAGGATTCGTCTTTGGGATGCAGTTTGCCTCCCATGCCCTGCAGTGTTCAAACCATACCCTTATCCTCGACTAGCATCCGGTTGACGATGGTTCGCATACTTTTGTGTCTCACAGAAGATCTGGAGATGGCATGACGATGCATTTCATTTTCCACAAAGTGCAATCTTTTCCCTGAGTTGGAGGGTTGGCACATTTAAACATATTCGAGTGTGTGTATTTTTGGTGAGTGAGGTTGTAAGAAAAAAAACCTTAGCTCGATGGATTTCTGTAGAAGGAAATTGCATCGTATCCTAAGGGCTTCGTTTCCATTACAAGATGTGGTGAGGCTCATCATATGGCGCGTGCAATCATGCAATATATACCTTGAAAAACCGATTGGATATCGAGAAAACAGAGCCCTAAGAGATTTCGATATACATAATTGAAATTTGCCTGTGTTGTTTGAGAATGTAAGTGCCACTGATGAGAGTTATGGTTTATGTTATGTTTGCATTTCGCATTGTCGCGCCAGGACCAAAATGTGTTGCGACTACTTTAGCTGATTGCACATATCAATGGTCGCTACTCCGTGATTGATCAGAATCATTGCAAAATTGCACAATAAATCAACTGAATTCGGCTTTGAGCGACTGTCCATTATCATTGTACAACTATCAAAGACTCCATATATTGAAGATCAATAACGGCGCCGGCCACGTCCTGGGAGCAGTGCTGCAAAATCTCGATAATACACGGTGATATTGACAATTCTGCTTTGGTCACTCATTTGAACTAACAGTCACAGTCAAGGTAAACCATGTCAATTGTCAATGACAATGCTGTCAGTGACGAATATGTGTAGATTTTTATATTAACTAAATTTTTAACGTAATGACGCTTATACGTGCTGCAGAATAGGACAAGGTATTTTACTATACGCGGTCAGCATTTACTATACGCGTGGTTACCGACGGTCATCTTCCGATGATTATAACCCGCAAGACAGGGACTTCTTTTCTGTGATTGCCACGCTGGAGTAACCAGCAGGGGCACAGAGACAAAAGACTTAAGAGTTTCGATTTGTCTGACCAAGGTGAACCCAGTCAGAGGCGAGCTCTAGAATTAGAATCCTTTGTTTATTCAAATGTATGTTCCTTTTATACAATTTGGTTTACAATGTCTAATGTAAGTTGGAAAGAGTCATATGGTTAAAGAGTGAGACGACTGGAGGGGCACAGAGTGACAAAAATGCTCATCCTAGCATTATCGGTTATGTTGAATATATTTCGGTTGAGCGCCGGGCGTTTTTTTTTCCTAGGTTTGTTTTTTCCGTCGATCTTGTTTTCCGTGCTGAGCACCAATGCTACCGACGTGCCAGGAAGGCAGCTCCCACACCTGGACCCTACCTATCGACCCATCAACTCATGAACCGGGGACCAACAGCTTTACTTCCCATCCGAAGGAAGGCGTGATCAGAGATGTTATGCCTCAGAACATCCCGGCGGCGCCGACTGGGATTGAACCCAGGCCTGCTGGGGTGAGAGCTAATCACGCTTACCACTACACCACCGGCGCCGTTTCGGATGGGAATGGCATGCTACAGTATGCTAAAACACAACTTTCTTGACCCACACAGATACAAATATTTTGTAGCAGGTTAACGTTTAACGATCTGAACTTCAATTAATTAAAGCCGAAATTTACATGTTCATGTAAATTTTTATCGCGAAAATTTAAATCATTTACAATTGAACTTTTGACTTCCATTTTAAAACACCCATGCATGTCAAATTCAATGCAAATGAATGCATTATAAAATACTTTCATGTCAAATAAATGTTTAATTGTTGTATGTTTCAACTAAGGCCAGAAAAAAACATCAATGTGCCACATGTAAATTTACAAAGTGTTTGCAGTGTAGTTCACAGTTCTAAAGAAATCGGTAAAGGAAAGTTCAATTACAGTACCTTGGTCAAGATAAAGATGGCACATTTCGAATAAATTTTTTATTTTCCTTGCGGGATAATTCAATGGAGTAGTAACATTGATCGATTTTCTTCACCGACTAAAAAACGATTTTGTGTCATGTTTGGCGTATTGATTAATTATTATATAATAAGCGGCGCCGGTGATGTAGTGTTAAGCATTATTGCCTCTCACACCAAAGAGACTGGGTTCAAACCCAGCCGGTGCCGCGGAGATTTTCTAAGGCATAAAATCTCTGATCACGCCTTCCTTCGGAAGGAAAGTAAAGCCATTGGTCCCCGGTCCATGAGTTGATGGGTCCATAGGTGCACCTCCACGAGCATAGTCCTTGTCTTGTGGGTGTAGAAGACTGCCGGTCAAATCAGTGTTTTGTAGATAGTTAACTTTCTGATGCGACAAACTTTATTCTTCCATGCTTTCTTCTTATCAGGCTGATGTAATTTGATGCGTAGCATGATTTGTTTGCCTCGAATATTTCGACGGTTCCTGGAACCAAATTCTGGGACTTCAAACCGAAAATTGTAAGATTCTATTACAGATTTGCATAAACAAGTTTATAGAATGTGTAGTAGACCTGTTCATTTTAACAGAAATGTTCGGGATGCACCGTGTCAACCGTGATTAAATACTGTTCGTCATGTTAATTTGAACTTCTGTGCAAATTTTCAGCAAAATCGGTGACGATTAAGAGGTGCTTCAAGTTAATTTTATGTTTCTAAGGTAATTTACGGCTTATAATATTTATATCTTGAGACTGAAACAACGAAAACTGCTAAAACAACTTTCATAGCAAAGCTTAATGTGTTATCTACCAACTTTCATAGCAAAGCTTAATGTGTTATCTACCAACTTAGTGACCAAAGGTTAACTATTCAAAATGATTTTATTTAAAATTGACTTAGTTTCATGCTCGAAGATATCTTAAAAAGTGAAGAATTTTAAAATATTTGTTCTACAAACTTTCCCCTTTCATGATATAAAAATGTATAGTGTATGGCATACTGTTTCTTAACCTTTTCTAGAAATTTCGCTCAAACATAGTTTTCGTGTAGATTCCATAGATTGAGAGAAAGAAAAAAATCAGAAAAGAGGCCGTTGTAGCTAAAATTCACAAGACAACAGAGCCAATAAAAGTTTCAATTAGATTGACAGACCATAGTTGAATTGATTTTCACTGACGACCGATGACTGTCTCATTGATAGATGATTTTTTTTAGAAATATCAATCCTCAGTAGACGTGTTGCAGTGGTGATGAACAATCCCTTAGTTTACGTCGTGTCGCGACATCTACTATTTGGAAGTGGGTACATGAAACTAAGATTATCTGTCACCTTGCCAGGGACTTGCTTCCGACCTTTATCATGGCTTTCACATTTTGTTGTTATTGTTATTGTTGACACTAATGACAGTTCTTTGCATTGCTGCTAGTCGCGTCGGAAGTTAATTCATCAGCGGCGTACATATATTTGTTTATCAAAATGCACAATAACTGAGAATTACTTTCAACTCACTCAATGTGTTTGTCACTTGGCCAGTGTGAACTGTCAAATTGGAGCCAAACATTTAGAAGCAACAAATTGAGTTACTGTTCGTTTCAAAAATTGTAATCTCATACTTTTTCATAACACATTCTTAATTTTTATAACAAGGGCAAAAGGCTCGGTGATGAAAGTATAAAAACGAGCATAGTTTTTATGACTCAGATAAGTTGTCAATTGCACTAAAACAAACTTTTGCAACACATGTGTGTGAACCAACTTTGTTAAAGTCATGGGAGCTCGAGCACTCCTGGCTCAGAGCTTTTGGCTACAATCAACGTGATAAAATTTTCAAGCAGTTTTACATTGGCTTGCAAAATAAAATCGATCGACTCCCCAGTACCCACTTGTAGCGGTAAGCGTGATTGCCTCTCACCCCAAAAGGCCTGGGTTCAATCCCATTCGACGCCGCCGGGATTTTCTGAGGCATAAAATCTCTGATCACGAAGGGAAGTAAAGCCGTTGGCCGTTGATCACGAAGGGAAGTAAAGCCGTTGGTTCCCGGTCTAGGCGTTGATGAGTCGATAGGTAGGGTCCAAGTGCACAAGCTGGCTCTGGCGTCGGTAGCATTGGTATTCAGTGCGGAAAACAAGATCGACGTAAAAAATAGTGATTACCTGACAGACTTAAGACACCGTTACGTTGAATATTAAATGACTAATCATAAAAATCGATATTTTTTGGTTATACGAATGAACGAGCAGCGATAAAAAGAAGGAAAAATATTGATTATGCAATCCTACAGCGTGCAAGCTTGCAAACAAATTTCGTTGCTTATGCCAACTGTAGCTCAAAATTAAACGAGGAGAGATTTTACGCGATAGTTAAAATTCATATTTTTTTTCTGTGTAGCTAATGCTAATGTAAAATGGATAGCAAAAAACCAATACAACCTGAAATAAACTTGTAAACCGATTGATTCAGCATCAGCTTGTAAAAAACATAATAAAGTTCTTCCAATGCGAAAACTGTTCCACAAGATTCAACCAGAGGTTATAAGAAAGAACGAGCAGACATGAAAAGAAGGAAAAACAATGATACAGGGTTCTTAAACTGTTATAAACCATTATCTGAATAGTGTAATAAACCATAAAAACATTATTATGTGTAAGAAAGAAACAAAATTTTCTTATATTTTCTTAAGATATCGGTGTGTGTTATTTGTATTGTTTTGTCCCTTTGCGTAACTCGAATTTTTGTCTCTCTTAGACCATTGGACCATTTGTCCATTTGACTTTTTGTCGCCCTTTTTATTTTTTTCCTTGATTTGTTTTCCGTCGATCTTGTGCTTAGCTCCCACACCTGGACCCTACACTGTTCGAAAAAGTAGTGTAAATTTCTGTTCAATATTATGCACGTAAATGGAGCGTCACATATCACATAACTTTACATTGTAAATCGTGTAAAGTTCTGAGACATTTCATGAAATGTCGCAAATATTGTATACAAAAGCCCATTTTTGTAAACAATATTACTTACAAGTTGCTCCTTTGCGTGAAATGAAAGTCAAGTTTACGTGAATGAATGTTTACATCACAATTAAAATTAGGATTTTTTTTTCTATGTACCTAGTGACCCATCAACTCATGAACCGGGGACCAACGACTTTACTTCCCATCCGAAGGAAGGCGTGATCAGAGATGTTATGCCACAGAACATCCCGGCGGCCCCGACTGGGATTGAACCCAGGCCTGCTGGCGTGAGCGGTAATCATGCTTACCACTACACCACCGGCGCCGCTGCTTTTAATTATTTGACCTTTGGTCCCTCTTTGGATTATTCAACATTTTGTCACCATTCGACGTTTAGTCAAATCGACTTTTTGTTCCTCTTTGGGCCGTTCGACCTTTTGTTCCTCTTTGAGCCGTTCGACCTTTTGTCCCTCTTTGCAGACCATATCATTAAATTCGTATTTTGGATCTAAACTATAGTTTTTTTTTAATGTTTAGAAGACACTTTTATAAAACTTTTGGTGCAAAAACATCCGGTTTATGTTACTTTATGATTTTTCCAGAGAGCCTCAAATTTGAATTTTGAAAAAAAAAAGTTGAATCTTACCCCGGTGTAACTTAAACATTTTTTAATATACGTGCATTATAGTTGTCTGTGAAATGGTGGAGGCGAACCAGCCCAAGGCTGAAAGCCTCCCTAATAAAGATAAATTAATTAATTTGTCTGTGAAAGAAGTATTAAAAGAAGGATGGAGTTAGCATAATGGGGGTATGTTTGGTATGCTTTTTTAAAAATATAATATCAGCTAAAGTCTGAAAGTGTATGCTGGTTAAAATGGACTAGTTTTTACCGCATATAGTATTTTATAGCATTTTTATAAAACAAATGATTGAAACAGACCATGATTGAAACGTTTATCCACAACTGGTGCTCTCACCTAATATTCCGATCGTCAGCAAAGGATGTTTTTCTTCAGGCATCGATACTTTCCACCTCTCCGTCTTTCCGTCGCATATAGCAAAAAATCGAGGAATATTTGAAGCTTAACGACATACAGACGCATAGCACATATTTGTGTACTGCATTACATTCGCTTAAGGGTGTATGACGCTCCTAAATCCCTATATCTACTTATATCGGTAAACAACACGAACAGGAGAATGCTTTTCATGTGGTTTAAGTTTCAATACATTTTCGTGTTTGAGGGAATCCTTGCTGCCCTTGAGTGAGATAGCAAGATTAGTAGTATCACTTTTCTTCAAGAAGTATGTATGCATTATGTATGAAATTGATATTGTGAAACTATCTGTTATTTTATTGATTGCTTAAAAAAAACTAGTAAAAGTGAAAAGATGTTGTGGCATTTTCGAAAATCAAAAATCAGCAAATTAGTCCTTTACTCATTAAATTCCGAGCTAGTATACAATCTTAACACGACCGATGAGGGTAACTCAAAATTGTTTCGATAACAAAAAAAAAATAACAAAAAATTGGGTTACTCAGTGAGTAAAATTTCCCTCAATTTTACCCAAAAATCGGTCCTTATATCAGGAAATTTGGTAAAATTGTTACTCAATTTACGAGTATACTCATAGCCGACGTTCGCCAAGTTTAGTGTATCTGGTGTAAGTAGGGTTGAGAACTACTTCGGGCTAATAGCCCATTTTGGGCCTATCGAGCATAAATCCATGATTTCAGAGTTAACAAGTCAATTAGACGTTAGGTACGATACTTTAGTTCAAAAGCTACCGAACGAAGTCAATAAGAACGCGTGATATGAATGTTTGCTCCCATTATTCTCAAAAACAAATGAAGCGCTCCGACCGAATCAATTTTTAACTTCATCCAATAGGCCGAAGTGAATTCATTTGCGTTTCAATGGCGTTTCAATGCGTTAGGTCGAATTAAGAATCCGTAGGCCGAGTTTGGCGTCAAGAAGCAGTGTTAGACTTTTAAAAATATCTCAACAATTTGTTTCTCTTTATCAAATGTTACTGTACGTACGGAAAGGCAAATAATTTTAGAAGCCATCAGTAATAATAACATTCCGTTTGGTGCTAAACTACGCTAGATTAAGAAAGACTAAGTGCGGGTTGTGCTTAATAGACCGAAAATGGGGTAGTTTACCCTATTAGTTCAATAGTGGAGCCAAACTCATAATTTTCTTACTTTTGAAAACATGCAGATTGGGGGCGACCCCGGCGTAGTGGTTAACATCCATACCTCTCACGCCAAAGTCACGAGTTCAAATCTCACCCCCGGACAAGTCACGAATGACCCAAGAGTGTTAAAGCGACTATAAAAAAAAAAAAAAAAAAAAAAAAAAAAAAAAAAAAAAAAAAAAAAAAAAAACATGCAGATTAAGTAAGAACGTAGTCACGTACATTTTTAAAATAAAGCAAAATTTAATATAATCATGGACATTGTTCATGTAAGTCAGAATCACACAATGAAATCCAGTGTAAATAAAAAAGCCTTATGGTTTCTTGAAGGACCGACCTGCATATATCATATTATCATCACACCTTAAACATTTCAGATCCACAATTTTGATCAAATGCTTAAGACCCGTAGAAACCGTTATCACTGATCCAATTTTTCAAAATTTCTATCGTTCTTCAATTGAACGTTGCCAACTATGTATAGTAAATCAATTTTGCCATGTTTCGCTGTCATCGTCCCGTCTAGTGACAATTCACAGCACCGAAAGCATGCTTTAAATTCAATTTGCCTGAATGCCATGAGAAGAATTTGCGACAATCAAGAAACGTGCATAAATCTGGATCGCCAAATGGTAGTACCTACGATTTTCTTGCGCTGCAACCCTCCCACCGCATTCCCGTCAGCCAAACCAAAGCAAAATCGTTCTAGCCACACTTCCGGCCACCGACGACGCCATCGTACTTCCAATGCAAACAGATATGTATCCCCGTTACAACTCGCATTTTTGCATTGCTTCCCGGAAAGCTTCAGTCCGGTTCAGCCGGAGAAAGGCAAATGAAAAACGCAAGGAAGATGGAGAGAAAGCTCCCTCCGGTCGGTCGGTTGAGGATGATGAGAAAATGCTTGTTTGTGAAAAATATTTGCAGTAATAGCTATTCATCAAGTTCGTTTTAAATAGAGTGCCTTCGGGGGATTTCTGTGCTGACACCACTCTGTGGCGATGAAGTGAGCTACGATGGGTGCGATTTGCAAAGAAATCCACGCAGCAGCCGGTCCCTCAAGGAAAGAAATTGTGCAATGGCAGGGTGACACACATCCGTCCGTCAGACGCCGGGTTTATCCCGCAGCGTGCAAAAGATTGAAGTAACAAGCTTGCCACCAACTTAGATGGCCCGTTTATCACGGCGCACCAAGAGATCATTATTGTAGGTAATGTCTAATAGAAATGGGACTTTGAAAAATTACGAACAATCAGGTTTATGCATTCCAGGAATCAATACCCAGGGCATCATTTTTCTTACACCGAAAAACAAATCTGAATTATATGGTCATGAGTTTACGCTGCTCTGCTGACGCGGAGTTAGTGTATAAAAAAAATAAGCAAAAATAAAAAAGTTATCCGAAAATACGCGCAGAAGAGCAGAAAATGGTGCATGAGTATTAGACAGATGCAAAATTTTAAATTTCCGCTCCACGGTGCTCAAACTTTTCTAAATTGGGTACTGTTTAGCCTTCTAAAATGTTATCTAATTTATAAAGAAACTGACTTGGCACAAACCTCATGAAGTTTATATGGAAACTACTATGGGAAAACCAAATGTTTTGTTCATTCTCTACTAGCCTTTTTCCATATAAACTTTAAATGGATTGTGCAAAGTCAGTTTCTTACGAAGTGAGCTTACATTTTGAGAAGTTAATCAGGAACCGATGAAGCGGAAATTTCAAATTTTGCATCAGTCTAATGATTATGCGCTGCACAGCGAGGTGCATGAGTATACGAACGGGGAAGAAAAAAGTGTCAAAAGTAGCCAAAAGATGTAGGGTTAGTAGTGTGAAATGGGATTTTTTTTTATCTAGTTATTTTATTTGTAAGGCTCAATCGCGTTAGCTTTACGGTGCCGATAATTCATTGTTAATTGTTAGTAACAAAGATAACTTATGTCTATGTCTAGTAGGAGTTGGGCAGAATACTCACGGCTTACCCGAGGCTAGAGGGGTACATTTTCGAAGGATAGGATCAGAGGAGGAACTTGGGGGTGGATTTTTGTGTCTCATCAGAGCGTTGTCCCCAGTATGAACGGTAGTGCAGTTCTAGATTCGTCTGGAGTAATGGGTAATTATTTGGAACGACTAGAAATCTAGAGCAGCATGTGAAAGGGGCCTATTTTTCCGTGTTGTGGACATTTACCACTGCGACCAGTGATTGCTCTATTGTGGTGGCTTTGTACGCCAATTTCTTACTGCTGCCAATACTTCACGTCAATTTATTAGACTGCCTGATCGGACAAATGTTGCTCTATCAAACAGTCTAATAAATTTGCCTGATTGTATTGGCAGCCATAAGAAATCGACGTACGAAATCATTGTTTGCGTTCCGAGTTAGATCCATTTAAAAGGTTGCTCTAGAAATGATGTGATCAGAGACCTCAGATAGCTTAGTCGGTAAAGGCACGGTATTACCAAGCCGGAGGCGGCGGGTTTGATTCCCGGTCCGGTCGAGGAAATCTTTCGGGTTGGAAATTTTCTCGACTTCCCTAGGCATAGAGTATCATTGTACTTGCCACACAATATACAAATTCAAGCATTGGTTGGCATAGAAAGCTCTCAATTAACAACAGTGGAAGTGCATCTAGAACACTAAGTTGAGAGCAGGCAAAAGCTCGTTCGAAGAGCGTCAATGCCAGGTAGAAGAATAAGATAAATGGGTGCAAAGTATGTCAAATTTTAAGGTGTACTGTATTTCATGACGTAACCTGTAAACAAAACGAGAAAACAGATGTTCTATTTTTTTTAAATTGTTTGTTTGAAACTATAAACAAAGCAGTTCCAACCAAATATTGCAATATTTTCAGTTTTCTGCATTTTATTACAATGCTTTGCAATAGTTTTGAAACACTAACATTAAATATGTGTAACTTATACTAATGCATCGGCTGACGTAGGATACCTGGAAGTTATTTCTATATACTTTGAGACAAACGAAAACAGCAAACGCTGTCAAAAGCAAATGTAAATAAACATCCAGCTGTGCTTGTGATTCTACCAACGTGAACCTGGAATTTCTAAACTTAATCCGCTTCTTCGTCAATGCTGTCCCACGTGACCATCACTGCTTCGAGGAATAATACATCTCGACAGGTAGAAGCAAACAGTAACAAGTATTATTTTATTGAATTGTCATTTACTTTTTGTTTTAGGATGCGCACGTATAAGCGGAAAGCCATAAGAGGTTTGACTTCCGCAGAAGAACTGCAGAATGCCGCTAATTCAGTGATGAAGGATGACAAAAGTATTTCCTCGACGGCAACAGAACACGACATTAAGCGAACGACTTTGTCAAGATTCAGCAAGCGGATGAAGTCATTAGGAGATTATCCTTTGAATGAGGTTCCGGAAGTAGGCTACAAATTGCCAAGGAAAGTGTTAACCAAAACCAGGAGGAGGCACTGAAACACTATTTGTTGCAAATGTCAGCAATCTTTCATGGTTGTTCTCCCAAAGAAGTCCGTCGTTTGGCGTACGAATGTGCCACAAAGTTCAAGATTGACATATTAGCTATGTGGGAAAGAGATAAGATGGCTGGGAAGGATTGGCTGACTAAATTCCTTGAGAGGAACTCCGAATTGTCTATTCGGAGACCAGAAGCTACCAGTCTCGGTCGAGATACGTCATTCAACCTTCAGAATGTTAAGGAATACTTTGAAAAAATATCGACTGTTACTCTATCGAATGTTATGATTTTGCGCCGTCATACGTGACTGACAGACCACTTCCCGAGCAGCAGTCAGTGGATCCTGGCACAGGGGATCAAGGATCAAGCCAGATGATGCCATCCGAGCAACGAAATACTGAGGAGGTTCCCCGACGAGAAGCGTTCATGGCCTCGCAACTGAAAATCGAAGAATTTCCACCATAGGCAGTAAAACCTTATCCCAAAGCTGGACCAAGGAAGCTCGCCTGTTTTTGTTTTGAATGACATTTTTTTTCAAACGTATTGAACTGTTATTAAAAACAATATCTTCCATGAATCGCTTTTTATTTTACAAGCCGACATATTATGTGACCGACATGCCCCATACCCTGACCAACATACCCCCCCATACAACAACATAGCCTGTGGGGCTAGTTGGTCAATTTGGCAACCTTTCGAAAAACACAAAATTTTCAAAAAAACGGTAAGATATTTTCGACTGTTCATATTTTTTACAGGAAGTATAAACTCATCTCAACAATTGAATGATTATTTTCCCCACCAAAACATCACAAATAAAAAGTTATAGAGCTTTTTTTCTGAAAACTGTCCAACTAGCCCCGCTCTACCCTACTTTTGCTTTGTTTTTACTATAAAAATCATGTGAAATGGTTTCTAAATATTTGTTATTGTTCAATGACCGAAAATCTTTCAAACATAGAATACAAAAAAAAACATGATTAATGTCTTGCGGAGTGTAAGTTTGAGAAGTTTTGGTATTTTAGTTAATTATGTACTTGCTACGAATATTGCAAAGACTGCAGCTGGGTGCTTCTTGCGCAACCAATAAGAAATATATCGCGGTTCAGGAGGGACCCGATTGAAGCGATTTGGATGGGGAGAATGGGATTGCCAACTCCCTGTTGCTAACATTTCATGGATAGATGGTGGGCCCTTCTTCCCATATATTGGGACGTTCTGCAACACGATGACTTTATTTGGTTTCTGTTTGAATGAACATACTTCTGGAAGGAGATTCTCTATCACTCCCGCGGGTTTCGCGTTAGTGTCTCTGCTTACGGGTCCGTCCCACCGTTTTGGCCCTTTATACAGGAGTATGATGAGTATGATAAGAAATCAAATCTTGATCAAGTCATGTAGTAGCAACAGTCCATTGCTATGTGAAGGCACCTTGCTACAATAGGTGGTAGTCTATCATCAACATCATCATCATCATGTAAATATTCAGGCATGCAAACATTCATGCATGTGAACTTCCTCTTCACGTAAAAATAGCAACTTGCAATCAATGTTGCTTACATGGTTGCATACAATATTTGAAATATCTTATGAAATAACTAATAAATTTACACTATCTATCATTTGAATTTTTATGATATATGACGCTCCATTCATGTGCATCATAGTGACAGAAGTTTACGTTACTATTTTCAACTGTGTATACATCATACATCCAACATGACGTTCAATGTTTTTTTGTTTGATTTTTTCTATGAACATGAATCCCCCGAATAGCATGGTACGTGCAACCCATCGCAGTTTCTCGGCTGTCTTTCAGCCAATTGAGCTGATTTTCTGTTGGTGTCAAGTTTATGGTTGACCCTACCCAAGCAACATTTTTGGTTTTAATGCAGTCTTCAAGTCCATTCTAAGCGTTATAAATCTCTTTAAACCCATGATAAAGCCAAAATTGTTACTTGTTTAATCAAATACAAAAAATCAACTCAATCATGGTGGATGGACAACACAATCCAGCTGCTGTTCGGGGTATGCCTGTAAGTGAGGTACACACTTAGAAGTTTTGCCGAGATTGGCACCACCGAGCAGGCTCGACATTTATTTTTACTGAGATCTCAATAAAATTTATGTTTGTTAGCCGAGATCTCGGCAAAATTCCCGTTTGTTAACTGAATCTCGGCAAATTTTTCACTGAGATGCAGCAAAATAGATTGTCGAGCTGCTTGGTGGTGCCCATCTCGGCGAAAAAAATTTAATACCCCGTTCATATCACGTGATATACGCTGTCTTGCAATTAGCAGTCATACATCTAGTTTTCATAGGAAATCCTATGTATGAGTACTCATTGCAAGACAGCCTATATTACGTGATATAGGGTGTAATGTGCACGGGGTATAAGTGTGTAATCACCATCCCTTAGAAGAGCTTGTATTGTAGGAAGATCAAATTGAGTTACCGGTCTGAATACACAATAATGCTGTATGAAGGGCCAAAACGGAGGGGCAGACCCTTATGCAGAGACATTTACGTGAAATCCATAAGAAAATGAGAATCACCTTCCAAAACTACGATCCAGAAAATCGAAAAACACAATTCGCAATAGTAGAATGGGGTAAGATGGTCACCCGGGGCTAAATGGCTGAGCCAAAAATGCAAGATAATAAATCCACGAAATATATTGAAAATGTACTCAAAATTTGCAAAAAATCATCTTGGCCCGGGATGCATAATTAATCATCCCACAGGAAGATTAAGAAGGGCGCGTCAATCTCACTGAAACGTCTGGAATAGAATGCAAACCACCACAATTGAATCCGTAGAATGAAGAAAATAATTATGTTCATACTTCCTAGACTGTGGAGCATTTTCAGGTGAAATCTGCCAGAAAACGCCAAAATCTTGCACCATCTCTGATTTGAATGAAAGCTTTTTTTCGACTCAAGACTAATTTTTCAAAAGAGCGTATGTGTTTTCACAAATGTATTTTTCTTAAAATTTTAACTCGAAAACCATTGACTGTAGCGGAATTGTGTCTGAGAAGAAGTTGTAGATATTAAATTGAGCTTTATCGTTACTTTTTCTTATAGAAAATCAAAAATTGCTTATTGCTCCAACATACGATATTACGATATTTTCATTATTTTTTTTATGAAAAGACATTAAGTCATAAGAAAAATAATAGGAGTTGTTTTAAGATGGAAACAAATAAAATAAACCAGCTCCTGAATGAAATTGATTGATTTCCTTTATTACGGAGATTTTCGAGCCCTGAATGAAAAACTATTCATGTGTATTTATTCTAATTTATAGTTTTTATATGAATTAGCACACTATGATAATAAAATATAATTCTTAAGATCATTTCAAATCCAAATGTTATTGCAGACCATCTTTCTAAATGCAGTCGTTTTCGAGATATGTATATGGAAAATAAATTCGACAAAATCTATTTTTTTTTTTAATGAAAAACAAATTTTTCATAAGCTAGTCGTAATTCTCCATCGATAACAATAAGTTTTCAAAATGTACATAAAACTCCTAACAACTTTACCTTGCATGCGAGTGATAAATGAAAGAAGAATATCATAATCAATGTAGGAAACACGGCATCATTTTCCGTTTTACCTTTCAGATTCCAGCTCATCATCATTATAAGATTTGATGAAATCACTAACAACATGTCATAACCAGCATTACTTGTCTTAGAAATCTTTTAAACAATTGTAATTTAGAAACACTATTGAAACTAGTCGATGCATTTGTAGCATATTTTAAAGAAAGAAAAAAACATTAACTATAATTGCATAAAAACAATGAAATCTCAATTTTTAAGCAATTCAAAAACCTCATTAAAAGAAAAAGAAGTCGTTATTATTGTTATTTTGCAGAGAAGTATGCATATGTACTTCAGGATGCCGTTCAAGTTCATCATTGGCTCAATTATCAAGCTACAACTCATCTGTTCGTTATATATTATATCAGGAATGCATAAAAAATAATGTTTTGTTGTAATAACAGATGTTCTGAAACATAATATAATTGCGGTACAAGGCCGTGTTAATTGGAATGCTTCCCAATACAAAAAAAAAAAAGAAAAAAAAATCGCAAACCTCTGCAAGTTTAAAGAGAAATACAACAAAGATACGCAGCCGTGTGATGCAATTGGCGTAAAATTGAAGCGCATGGCAACAAGACCAAGCTTGGGTAGACAACATAAACATCCAATAACAAGTGCGGAATAAGAGAAATCAAGAAAATTTGCTCAACAAAAGCATTTTTTTTATGCATCACAAAAAGAAAACGAAGAGGGCGCTTCAGATTGGAGTGGCAGTTATCAGCAATCAAAATTGCTTTCAGGTGCACAGAAATATTACTCCATTGCAATTTACGATAACAAAACTGATGTGAAACTATTTTATTCTGATGAAGTACTGAGTTCTCATAGTACCGTAAAACGGGGTGAAGTAGATCATTGAGGTGCAGTTGAACCAAAGAATAATACTAAGATGAAACAGTCGGAAGAAAAAAGTTTCTGTTTTAGTGTCCTCTTTCATGACCCCTTTCATCCAATGAAGGTTCAAGACACAGTCAATCAATTGGTTGCATGTTTTTCCTGTTCGCAGATGATACCGCAATAGCAGTCAAAGGAAGGATGCCTCACGAAATAACGAACAAACTTCAACGATGCTTTGAGACGTTAAGCTTTGCTGATTATGCAAAGAACTGGAAAATTAAAATTAATGCCTCCAAAACTCAATCAATCATGTTGCTCCACAGGCAATCACCCAAACTAAACCAGGCTCCCTCGTGTACTGTAATCATGTATGACACAAAAGTTGAGTGGTCCGCCGAAGTTACTTATCTCGGGATTTTGTTCGATGAAATTCTCCTCTTCCGCTCGTAGTTAAGTGTTCCAACTTGGTTAGGTATCTGTAGGTATCCGCTGATTTTCCGCAGATTCCACCTCTCAAGGGTGAACAGACTAGCTGTCTACAAACAAATCCTATCACCTGCGATCATCTATGCAACACCATTGTGAGAATCATGTGCAAAGATTCATAGTAACAAAATCCAGGTTACTCAGAATAGAGTGCTGAGGATAGTCTTTGATCGGATTTTCGATACAAGAATTTTCGATCTCCAAGGAGACTAACGTCCCAAGATGAGAATTTAAAATTGCTGGTATTACGACTACTCGGAAAAAAAATCTTATTTTTAATGGATGGTTGCATACAACATTTGGAATATTTTATTAATTATAATAATTTACAGATTAACTTACACGATCTATGATTTTAACTTGTGTGACATATGACACCACATTTATGTGCATCATAGTAACGAAAATTTACACTACTTTTTCGAACCTTTGTAGGTTTGTACAGAAATGCAACACGTCAGATAATGCTTTGATAAGCGACTTGTATGTAGTAGGTTAGATGTATATAGTAGTTGTAGGTTAGGTGTAGTTGGAAATAGTAGTTATCAGTAGTCTTCTTTTTCAATTTAAAACAAACCATTCCGACCAAGCTGGGAATTCTCTGAACAGGCCTGACAGGACTAGGAACTTAAATAATAATTATAAAAATTTCAAATATACTAAAGTTCAAAATACACGGCTGTGTCACTTGAGAATTCAAACATGTAAACCACATAAGTTCAAGAAATAAACATAATTTAAAGTTTAAAAAACAAGTAAAGTCACCGCGCGCTCATTCTTGTATTAGATTACGCAGCGAACGATGCCCCAATATAGCTGGCTGCCTCTTGCATAAGCGAAGGGATCGCCTGAGCTTCACAACTCTACTGTCCCACCAAAGCTGCAACAAAAGAGGGAAAGGACAAGTCCAGAACAACATGTGAAAAGGGCATACAAGCTTTTTGTAAACAAACCTTTGTAGGCCCTTTTCTCACCAACCGAGGGTCGCCCACGCAAAAAAGCAATATCATCGGGAAGGGGAAAGTGTCCCCTACCCGGTGATGTTAAAGGTTTGCGTTGGTATCATATGGGTGGCGAGAAAAGGGCATAAGAAGGTTTGTTTACAAAAAGCTTGTATGCCCTTTTCACATGTTGTTCTGGAAGTGTCGTTCAACCTCGCTCGACTGACGTCGGACTCGAAGACGTCGGTCGCATCCATCGTATGCTCAGTAAGGGCATCTACGCCTAGCCTGTTGGTACCGATGATCCAGTCTACATGGCTGCTGAAATATCTGAGTTGGCAGGAAACGCCGACTGCGACAGCAAAAAGACAAACATTATCCCTCGTCAAGTGCTGTTGGCTTTCCGTAACGACGAAGGACTAAACAAAGCGGGTTATTCCGAGAGTCAACGTGAGCCTTGCGGTGAACGAAACCACTTTTATTCGATACTCCGGTGATTTTTACATACACACTTAGATGATGAGACGTAAACAAACACGTCATGTAAAATTAAGTGCTCGGAGACTGAAAAGTTCGTTACTCGACGAAAAGTTCGTTTTAATGAGCTGAATTTTGCGTCTATGACTCAATTTTATGTCAAAATTGACGCTCGTATATGTCAGTCTCAGAGCACCTAAATGTACATGAATGTTTCTAAGTGCGTAGGATAAGCCGCATTTTATCGATTGTAAATCCTTCCGAGCCAAGATATCCATGAATAATTCAATAAAATAGGGGAAAGCTGGGTTAAACCGGCCTTATATCCCTACTAGGAGCTTTGGGCGGTGAACGAGACCACTATCATTCGATTCTCCAGAAAATTTTACTTAAGAAAAGCTTTTTGTCGAAGACAACATATCAAGACGACTGGCAACTCTTCCATTTTCTCATACTTCGGGTATGAGACAGGCAGAATCGCGTCATCTGCCGCTCAAAGGCAAATGCTATGTACAAATTGGATAGCAAAGGTTTCATCCTCAGAATAAAGGTTTGTGTATTTGCTAATTTTTCTATGCGTTGCTTCCACCTTCACTCGAGCGCAGCGCTATTGTGTATGTCGCTTGAAATCAGACAAAGTTGCCAGTCTTCTTGATATATATTTTTCTCACTGTGCACTGGTTTTGCAATACCATGCAGGAATATGTTGGTTTCTTAGAACGGTCAGGACATTTTTTAAGAATGAAAATTGTGCCGACTTCTTTGTGTAAGGTTTCCCACATACGAGGTTTTGCATACGAATGCAAAAATACCCTTCGGAAGTAAAGCCGTTGGTCCCCGGTTCATGAATTGATGGGTCGATAGGTACGATCCAGGTATGGCAGCTACCTCCCTGGCGTCGGTAGCATTGGTGCTCAGCACGGAAAACAAGATCGACGGAAAACAAATCAAGGAAAAAACACCGAGAGTAATTTTTATGACATTGAGGTTATGAATAATTAATCTTTTACTATAAATTGTAGTCACATGGAGCAAAAATACTTTATTTTCAAAACCTGTTCACCATACAAAAAGCGTACAAAAAGCGAGCCCCGTGCCAAATACGAACGGTTTTGTGGTTTTGTTGCCAAAATCGATCCGTGCCAAAATCGATCCGTGCCAAAACCGAACGGGTACTGTATTTTCAAGACGTGTAGAATCCAGTAACATTGAAGAGTATCTCCTTCTTCCTTTGTACATTCTTCCGTACAACTAAACTATTTCTACTCAAATATATTCAGCATTATGCCATCATCCTTTTCATCACTGTCACGATTGTAAAATGAAACGAGAATGTCGCATATATGTGCATATGAGCTGAAGCCTACACATGCGATGAACCCTATCCTGGATCGGAAATCTCACTTGGTAGGATCGGTGCTTAAAAGATTGTAAGCTTTTACGCAAGCAGCCATCCATCCGCAGCCTATCGGACCCGTCCGTTCACCGGAAGCGTTTGCGAAAGGATCCTCTGTCATTTTCGCAAATCGTGATGCATTGTCGGAGGAAGATGGAGCGTAAGTTTATCCTTCGCTTCAACTTCCAGTGGCCGTTGTCGTGTCTCCAAAGAAATCCACACCCCACCGGGAGAAAAGGAGAATCTTCATAACAAGAGCGAAGGTTAAATGCGACCTTCAGTTAGGATGAATAGAGATTCCGTTTCCCTAGTGGAGGTACATTCTGTGAGCTCTTTCTTACATTTTTTCCCAGCTTTTATCGAACGAATATGAAGAAGCTGGCAAAAGTAGACTTTATCGGCTACATATTATGCATGTAATCTGCTTGATTGATATACTTGACCGGCCAATAAAGTCGAGTATTCTACATTTGACCTACCGTCCATCTAGCTTCATAGCTAACAAAACTGAAAAGTTTGTTTAAGAGCAACTATTTGGAAGCTTCCACATGAAAAAGAGAAGATGCACTTTTACAACACTTAATCAACTATTAAAGTGCACAGATGGGCTCATGTTTGAAGCACTTTCAAATTGCATAAAAACGATACAGTGTTTCAATTTCACAAATCAAGGACGAGCAGAAGATAGATTTAATTAGCGTTAAACTTGCTCTATCATACAGTAAACATTAATTAATTATTTTCTTCTGCCTTTCAAGCAATTTTACTTCCTTTCGTCCGTCGCAAGCTAGGTAGCCAGACAGAGGAAAATGGGAACCGAAGACAACCCCTGACAGTAAAAAACAAGAATGATTCTTGATGCATATTCCCAACGGGACGAAAACCTGGAGAAAGGCACACCAGGAGACGAGTTACCGCGAGATTTTATCCTTGCCACAATCTTAACTTTCATTATTGCTTTCGCCTTGTTATGTGGCGCATTTCTGCCGCTGTTGATGCTGATGTTGCTCGAGCTGTAGTCGTGTTCGTTCTGTCTAGTTTTGGCCGCTGCATTTTCTTATCATGTGCTAAGATTCCCAGGGTTGTTTCTTAAATTATCAATGTCATTTATTGTCAAAGCTATGAACCTAGAATGCAAAATTACGCATTACCATAAATTTCGAAATCGCTGCTGTTGAGAAATAGATACGGGATAGTCTCATAGCTTAAACCCTGCCCAACATTCACACTTGACGGCACCAACTTTCATTCAACCAACCACAACATCCAGAGCATGGACAACGGTGACACAGTGATTCGCGAGACACGATGAAATCGTAAAGTCACACCAGTGAGGGCTGCGTGTTGTGTAGAGATGTCCATAATTAAAGCCTTGTTATGGTTCAGACTAGGTAATAGGGCGCCAATAGTGAAACCTGTTTTGTTTTTCCTGTAGAAAACCCAATTCTTAACCAAATTTCATCAAACTAGTTGCAAATAAAAGCTATACTAATTTTCTTTGATTTGCTTTGAAGTGGTCCAGATTGAACCCAAGTGGCCATAAGGAATCGTTCCAAGCAAAAACAGTAATTTTCCTTTCTAACAGGAAAGCCAAATAACTGAATGGTTCTAATCGCAAGTTTTAATCATACAAAGCAGATCGCTAGGTTTCATGCTAAAAAATACTGGGTTTTGATTCAAAAGGTATTATACGTCGTTTGGTGGCCCCCTAATGTTATTTAAGTCAGAGTGTATTTACCAGGATATTCGGGAGAATTATCAATCACGTCTCCATACGAGTAGCCCATTCATCATTTTAGGACCACCAAATTCATCTTAGCAACAAACAGTACGATTTTTTCACTTTAATAATGAGAAGCGAAACGACGAACGTACACTTTTAACGGGTTTCTCTGCACTGTTAATTAAGACAAACGGCATCTTCATAGAATCGGGTAACTTAAGTAACATCGAAAAATATTTTGATCCGAAGGTGATTACGTTAAAAAGCAAATTGTCTGGTAAATAAATATAAAAAGATGGGATGTTATCCTACATTCGGAAAGTATATACCTAGTGTAAAAGCAGGAGCATCGATTGACACTGATAGCTCGACTTTGTTTACCTTTGTTACATTCGACGTAATGAAAATTTGCTCTTGAATTAGGGGAAACGCTCCTATAGTTGCGGTGCGTTAGAAGCGTTAGGTTCATATAGTTGTGTATTGAGTCTCCATGCACAACTATAGAAACCTAACGCTTCTAACGTACCGCAACTATAGGAGCGTTTCCCCTATATCATATTATTTTTGAATAAAATTACAAAATAATCTGTTAAATTAAATTACAAAATAACTAAGCCAAATACCGGATGTCCCGAAATCGAGGACCACTTTTCGCTCCGACATGTGACACCAAAATTTACGCTTATATTCATCGATGTGTACGTTGGAGTACCAGAGATTCCTCCTGGACATGATGTGATCACGGTCACTGTGGGGTGAAGGGTGGCCATTAATAAAAAAATTACTATTTTTAATTTCAAATATTGGTATGCCAATTGAGAGTACATACTCTAGTTAAGAAAAGCTGAAAATATTTCAACTTAATATATTTGCTAACGGAAGATACATGCTACCAAAGTTGAAACAAGCGGAAAATCATAGAAATCTAGCGTATCTTTAATCTTATGTTTCCCATATGATATACAGCAGCGTAAAACTATTGAAACTTACCATTTTAAAGCTTGAAATCTAAGCTTTTCATTGGGGTTATCTACATTACAAATCGATCAAATTTTTAGATTATCACATGAAAAAATACTTAAAAATTACGATTCTTCAAAACTAAATCATGTCGCAATAAAAAAGTCCACCTCGGTTCGCTCAACTGTTCGTTAGAGAATAAAGTACAATCCTAGTGCTCACTTTCAGCGAAGGTTACATCTTCACTTACTTGCTCTATCTCGAGAACGCACCAAATGAAAATTTTGTGTTTTCATTCATCAAGCACCGGATGGATTACAAATAAGTCGATTATGCACTCTAACGCTCATTTTTTATATGAGGGTACATCATGATAATCATCAGTTCAACAATTCAACTTTTGGCCAAAATTTAGCGTTCAGGAAGTTTTTTTACCTCCCTAAAATAGGTTGTTTTATTTTGGCGTGTTTGTTTTGATTTTGTTTTACTCACCTTTTCCATAATCACCACTTTCTACAACCTGTCAACAAGTGCAGCGGAACCAAGTCCCCGGCAAGGTGACAGATAACCTTAGTTTCACGTACCCATTTGCAAATAGTAGATGTCGCTACACAACGTAAACAAAGGGACTGTCCTTCACCGCCGCAACGGTATTTCTCTATGGGAAGGCAACTTTTTGTTTCACCATGTGTGGATGTCAAACAACAAACAAGAATGCCATATGAAAAGAGCGAATTTATGATTTTCGTGGTGAAATGAAATAAATCCAAACAAAAACAGATTGATGGAGGTTTTTCTTATATAATCAAATGGAAATAAAAACACATTGGTATAGTCAATACACAAAGGACACAATAGAATCATGTTTCTGAGCATACTTGAGCGATGAAGACTTGCAATAAAAAGCCGTATCAATAAAAAGAGTTTACTTCCCCATCTTTCTATTGAGGGGTGAAAAAAAAATACAAAATTGATTCTTATTCGCGGTGAGTAGCAGGTTTGCTGTTTGAACAATAACATTTCGTATATCCATTTAAACATGAAGAAATAAATAAAATAAATTAAAATAAGCGTCTCACAAAAAAAGATATTCATAATTTGCTTCTAAAACGAATAAATTTCAGTGATTGCCTTTTGTTACACCCGTCCGTTTCATTAACATTGTTCCCCACCAACTTGAAGTTTCAAGAAACAGATGAGGCTATCTGTTTTTATGTTCAGTATTTTATTTACTGTACATCATTTCCGCATTCGCCCTATTCAGATAACACTTCTGAAATTTGTGAGTTTGACAGAACCACCAGCACCAAATTTTCGGGGTACACTGGAAATATACTGGACTTGTCAAGTTGCCCCCGGGTTGAGCGGAACGAACATTGCAGAATTCGGTTTGAAAAGTGGGTTAAAGTGAATGTATATAATATTGTGAAAATGGCATTTAAATATATGGACATCGTTGGATCGTATGATTTTAAGAAACGAATCGTCGACAAAGTTACAACGACATTCGAAAAAATTTGTCAAAAGTGCAAACAGACAGAAAGAAAAGTTCGATCGGGTTAATAAAGTGTGGCTCAATACATCGTTTGGTATCGAGGAATTTATACAAAAGGATGGCATCGAAGATTCTGCCTCGTCCAGTAAACGCAGAAGACCTGAGAAAGAGTTTTAAGAACTTAGCGATAGAAGTAAACGTTGTCTAATCGCAAATGAAGTTGATCGGAAATCGGATTCATCCGAGAAAGCTCTGATGATTGCAAGAAGAACAGCCTTCAATAACCAGCAATTCAATCTAATGAACGTTCTTGGACACATCCTGAAGAATCAAAACAACGCGTATAGCATGTTTGTTAAGTTGAAAGAGCACCGTGGATTTATGTCAGCGGAAGAGGCGTTTACCTTCTTCATCGATAATGGATTTTCGAAATCGCAGTATGAAAATATACATAGTGCAGATCCTGCACGGTTCCCAAGCTACTGGAGTATTCGAAAGATGAAAGCCATTTGTGCTCCACCTGTGAATGCGATTGAAATAACAGCTAGAAAAATAAAGGTAATTTTAATTCGTTTTACTGAAGTGCGACTACTCGATAAAATATGTTTTTGCATCTTGCTGCATAAATTTTATAAATAATTATTTCAGGGAAGATTTTATTCCTAATATCGTTATTAATAAATAAGAGATTTTTTCCCTAAAACAGTTATTTTTTTTAAATAATGATATTAAGATCATGAGGATCTTATAGACATAAAACTGCCCAATAAAATATTTATTCATTTGTTTAAAGGGTGATGAAATTGCCACACTATGAAATTGCTCTAACTTTTTAACCGTTGGGTAGAATTTAATGAAAATTTGGGTGGATTTAGTTCATAGTGCATTATTTACATCCTGCAAGTTTTAAAGTCCTGTGATCAAAACTCGCGGAAATGGAGTCGAAAGAACAGCTCGTGCGTGATAAAATCTTGCGCATTCATCACGAGAACAAGGATCTCTCGCATCGTTCCATCGCTAAAACGTTGGGAATCGCGAATTCCACGGTGTCGCGAGTGATTAAGCGGTTCGAGGAACGGTTGACCACCGATCGGAAGCCCAGAAGTGAAGGAAAAAGTATTCCGTACAACACCAAAAATCACAACCGCGTAGTTGGGGCCTTCAACCGAAATCTGAACGCCTCCGTTAGGGATGTGGCTAAGAAGCTGCACCTAAGCCGAAGTTTTGTCCAGAAGGCCAAAACTAAGGCTGGGCTTCGAACGTTCAAGGTACAAAAGGCCCCAAATCGCGACGAGAAGCAGAACAAGTCCGCCAAAACCCGTGCCAGGAAGTTGTACCTCAACATGCTGACGAAAGTTGAATGCTGCATCATGGACGACGAAACATATGTGAAGGCCGACTTCAAACAGATCCCCGGCAAGGATAAGTTCAGCGTTCCGGAGCATGTCCGCACTCAGAAGATGTCCAAATTTGCGAAGAAATTCCTGGTTTGGCAAGCCATCTGCACGTGCGGGAAGCGGAGTGCACCTTTCGTGACCCAGGACACGATGAACGGACAGGTGTACATAAAAGAGTGCCTCCAGAAGCGGCTGCTTCCTCTCCTGAAGGCCCACAATGTCCCAACAATCTTCTGGCCGGATTTGGCCTCATGCCACTACTCCAAGGACGTGCTGAAGTGGTAGGCGGACAATAAGGTCAATTTCGTGCCGAAAATGTTCAACCCTCCCAACACTCCGGAGCTCCGCCCCATCGAGAAGTACTGGGCGATTATGAAGCAGCACCTTCTTAAACGACCTAAGGTAGTGAAGACAGTCGAGGAACTGAAGAAAGTATGGGTTTACATGCAAAAAACGGTTGATTCACAGGTTGTGCAGAATCTTATGGCCGGGGTTAAGGCCAAGGTGCGGGCATTTGCGTATGGACTGTAAATAAAATACGAGTAAAATGGTAAAATGAAGTTTAATAGTTATTTCTCAATCCCTGAAAATTTGATGGCAATCGGATGAAAACTCGAATTTTGCGAATCAATTTTGTGTGTGGCAATTTCATCGTGGACACCCTTTATATTATATATAAACTGTTTGAATGGTATTTCGATATATTTATCTATTTTCTTCAATGAAGGCAAACCCTCAAGATCTCATGGAACATACAGTTAAAACGTTGATTGTGATGCATGAAATGATCGAGTACTTGGATTCAAACGACCTGAAAATGTAGAATTGATTCTTCTTAGTACATGGGGATTAGATGGATCTTCTGGGCACTCGCAATACCACCAACACTTTTCAAGCTGTAGTCAGAAGCAAACACTAACAGATGAAGATAGCTACTGCCACAACACCAATTCGGCTTTCACTGAGCAATGATTCGAACAAAATCTTTTGGTTCAATCAAATACCTCAGAGCGTCCGATTTTGTTGACCAATAATATTGGAGTTTATAAAAGAGAGCAAAGAAGTTGTACTTAAAACGAAAAAGGAAGTTGAATTAGAATTCAGCCATCTTAAGCCAGTTCAAGTTGAATTATCTGACGAAAAATCAGTCACAGTTCTATTCGACTTCGTTATGAGTATGATTGATGGAAAAATGTTGACGTTTATAACCGGCACGTCTGCAATGCAATGTTGCCCTATTTGTGGTGCATCGCCAAATAAAATGAACGATGAAAGTGAATTTGAAAAAGGATTCTCGTCAAAATTGGAGACATTGCAGTATGGAATATCACGATGGGTTTGGATGAGGTTTTTGGAATGCTTACTTCACATTTCATACAGAATTCAATTCAAGCAATGGTGGGTCACAAAAGAGTTTAGAGAAGTGTATCAAAAACGAAAACAAGAAGTTACGAAGAAGCTCTACGAATCATTTGGCGTGCGGGTTGATGAGCCAAGAGCAGGAGAATCGGGAAACAGCACAATCGGGAATGTTTGTCGAAGACTTTTCTCGGATACTGAACTGCTTACCAGCCTTCTGGAAATAGACCATGAATTGGTTGTCAGATTCAGATATATATTTATTACTATCAACTGTCAACAACCAGTAAACCCGCAAAAAGTAGACGTATATGCTCGAGAAACATACCGCTATTACCTTAGCTGTTATGCATGGTACAAAATTCCAGCAACGGTACACAAAGTACTTGCACATTGCGGAGAAATAATAATTCATTCTCCTGCACCAGTTGGTATGATAGGAGAAGAAGCTTCCGAATGTTGCAACAAATTTTATCGAAGAGATAGAGAAATTCATGCCAGGAAAACATCACGGGAAGATAACTTATATGATGTCTTCATTTGCGCAATGGATTCTTCAGATCCGTTAATAAGTTCAATTTCGATTGGTATGTATAAAGTAAACAACATCCTGACAATATATTGATACAATTTTCATTCCAGAAAAGAGGTTCAAAGGCAGAAATACTCTTGAACTGCCAGAAATTGTGAAGAATTTCCTTGTATTGGATGATCCCAATAGCTATGAAGAAACAAATGTGGAGAACAACTCTGAAACGAGTTACATGTAATAATGGAATATGTAGCAGACTTAAACAAATATTTTGCTGAAGATTTCGATTTCGAGACCACAGTTTCTGATAACGTTAAAGAAAATATGATTTAATGTTCTTTATGCTACATGAAACTTTTATTAAATCTTTTCCATGTGCATTGAAAAATAAATTGATATTTCTATAAATACTGATGTAGACGTACTTTACCCTACTGAACATAATTTTAAAAATTTCACTGAAGAGTTATGAGTGATAAACGGCTATCTACACATCAAGGGTAACAAAAAATAGTTGTAAAGACCGACATATTTGTGGCCTTCTATTTGTATGTGACCTTTCAATAGTGCGGTGGTCAGTATCCAGATTTCCGAAATCCTCATTTCCGAAATCCTCATTTCCGAAATCCTCAATTCCGAAACCCAGCTCAGAAAAAAAAGGTTGTTTTGTGCGCTATTAGTCTCCTGCATGGATTTTTTTTACAAGAGACCAGGGAGAGCACCTAAAAAAGCACAAAGAGAGCTCAAAATTAGCACAAGATTTATTGGAATTTCGTATTCTCGTCAATATAAACCACGTCCTCACTTCTATTAGCATTTTCTGAGCATTACGGACCAGTGTTGGGAAAATATCAAAAAATCAAATCTCACAAACGCCCAAGATCACGCTTGATTTTCGTAGACAAAAATCAACAAGCAAACAACTGCGGTTTATTTTGCAAGCTGTTATATCGCAGCTCGGAATATCAAGCTAAAAAAACTCACCAGCTGCAAATCTCAACAAACTGTGGTGAGATTGAGTTTAATGATTTTTGCTTTACACCCGAATGCAACCGAAACTTCCATAACGGCTGGCAGCAGTCACTTCATGTCTGCCATCGGTGAAAAGTAAAAAGAGATAGCAAATTATACTTTCTCTTTCTAAGTAAACGATGTGCAACGGAATCATTTTTGTGTCGAGTCAACTCTCAGCTTGATTTTTGCACGTTGTGAATAGTCTCGCAATATCAAAGAAGCTTGTAAAATCAATATCAAGCATGATATTTTGTTCCAATATCACACGTGATATTGCGAGCGCATGATAGCGGAAAAATATCAATTGATTTCTGATTTTGCCAACACTGTTACGGACACATATGACGTGTATGTTTGTTTACATTTATCTGCTGCTTGCTTGTCTATCCATTCCAATCGACAGAATTGTTCAAAACGGTTTGAAAGCGTTTTTATAACGCTCCAAACTACTCATGTGAGTATGACTATTGTTGACAGCCCCCTTTTTCGTCAACCTTTCCAATTGAACTGCGTGTTTACAAACTATTCTATTATCGGCAACTCAAAATCAGCCGCATTATGTAGTGCATATATTTAATTTAAAGAAAAATCTAGCATAGTTGTAAAAATGTAATCAGATTGAAGCTGAAATACAGATGACGGAGGTAATTGGGTTCGAGGTGATCAGTGGAAGAAGAAACTAGTGTTGTTTTTTTCGACCAGAGGTTAGTAGGTCAGAAAAAGGTAAGTTAAAGAAAGTAATATAAAATGATAGTATTATTATTATATTCTACATATTTTCATATAAAAAAAATGGGACCATCCTGATTGCCTGATTGAAAGTGGGCTCTTCTCCCTACTCATTGGGACATTTCCTCGTATGATGGCTTGTTCTGTACCGGGTAAGAATACTTTTATCATTGGCACCTAAAGATATTTAAAAAAATATGTAGTCATTAAATTTGTTAACAGCAATTGAATTTTTGAATGTGAACCGATACATTCAAACGACATAAATTGTAAATAGGGACTGTTCATAAGCCACGTAGACACTTGAGGGGATACCCGAGCAAAGTCGGTTAACAAAATGAAAGCAAATCGATATTAAAGTGTGCAGTTCCTATCATAATGAAAACTCATTTTGATTTCAAATGTTGCGACATAAGTCTGATATCATATTGTGCTTTCATTATGCAGTCAAGACTTTTTAAATGAAAGCAACTTAACTTGAAGTTCTGCTGTTTACGTCTTGTTTAAAATTTAATTGAAATTCATCTGTCGTTGAACTAATGATTATTGTTTATTTGATTTGTTCAACACATTTTAGGTCATTCGTGACTTGCCCGGGGTGAGATTGGAGCCCAAGTCTTTCAGCTTGAGAGACATGTATGGTAACCATTTACTCCAGGCCCGTATTCAGTTATACATTATGAATGCAAAATCAGTAATCAAATTGATTTCATTGAAAGCAGGATTAGTTTTCCGTTTGCTTCAACAGTGTAAAATTTTGCTCTCATTTTTGCTGTGTTAACCGTTAAGTCAACCAAAATGAGATCAACTGGAGTATTCAAAATAAGTTACATCATAACAGCAAATTTTGATTTCAATTTGATCTTCAGCTTTGCTCGGGTAGCCAGTGTTGATGATTCTCTTCAGTCCACACAAATTTCCAAAAAATAGCATGACGATGGTCCACGCAGAGGAGGGAGGGGGCCTAAAACCTCTCAAAAACGGTGTACAGAGTTTATGAACAGCCCACCATTGAAAAAAAAAACTATTATGTACCTACTGAATAAAGGTAGAATCAGATCAGTTTTTGAAAGTGCGGTGGTTCAAGGAAAATTAAATAAAGCATTTCTGAAATCATGACGCTGCAAAGTCTCTAGGCCAATCGGGTGAGATCTTTCCATTTTATCTATTTATATTTTGTTTTTTGTCACTGATTTATCAAATGCTCTATATTGACGAATAGAGTTGCCAAATCATTCACCCTCCCACTAACACAACTCTTTCCTTTCTGTGACACCTATGAAGGTAGTATGGGTTCCCTGCACCTTCTTAAGTAGATGTTGGATTAACTTTCCCTCCCTTCCCCTGCGATTGTAAGGATGTGGCCAGGTGTATAATGCGATGCTTGTATTGTAGATTTTATTTTCGTGTGGGGAAAATCACTAATCCCAAGTGATGTTGACGCAGAAAATCGATATTTTCTGCAAAACGTATTAGTTGACCATTATATAGCCACCCACGATTTGTACAATCGCATATGCTATGCTATGCTATGCTATGCTATGCTATGCTAATCAGATCAGTTTTGAAAGTGTTAGTATAATGTCAAATCTAAAGAATGATTTCTGTATTCCTGTGTCATCGACGTTTGTGGACTCGATGTGGACTCGTATGTGGCCAAAATCAGACTTGTCCGAAATCTATCATGCAACACATCGATCCACATTGGTTGAACCTGGTCATGTACCTACCCAGAGAGTGGTCATACTCAAATCCCACGAGACAACAAGATCAATGGTTATATTGTTAAAAAGATTATGTTATATTACAGGTCCAGGAAGTTTCCTCTGCTTTTTAAACTAAACAATAAAACCGCCTCTTCATTCTACAACGAATCCATTGCACACGATCGCGACACGAAGCGGCAACTGTGCTAAATTCCTTGCCTAACCTGCCTGGTGCTAACACGATTTATTCGCTACCTCTGTCAACGCAAATAAATCGCGCCAGTGTGGAGGAGCCTTAATACGTCAAATGGAAACAATCTCTGCAAGTACACCCTGCGCTGGTAAAGAGGTCGGCGCCGGGGCCGGTGGTGTAGTGGTAAGCGTGACTGCTTTCTCACCCCAGTGGTTCTGGGTTCAATCCCAGCCCAGGTCGATGGGATTTTTCTGAGGTATAAAAATCTCTGGTCACGTCTTCCTTCGGAAGGGAAATAAAGCCGTTGGCCCATGTGTGTTGAATGGGTGCGATATCCTACGCAGGTGTGGAAGCTGCCTTCCTTGCACATTCGATTGCCGTCAATGGATGGCAATCGATGTCCGTCGGTGATTGGCACTAGATTGCGGAACAGAGACCGACGTTAAATAAAGGAAAGAATAAGAAGAAGAAGAAGAAGAAGGTAACGAGGTCCCAGGCTTATCAGCTGACATCGGTGTTCGTATCGAGGCAGTCGACGATTTACAGCAACGTTGACCTTTCTAGCTGATCCATTCTTGTTATTACCTCACACATTGGGCGGAAAGAGCAAACTTTACAGCTTATCACATTGAGGAGAACGATTGCACGCTCTATGAAAACACATTCACATTGACGCAAACACAAAACGAAACGGAGAAAGAGTGGTGCGCTGAAATAAAAGTTACTTTCCTCAATTCACTCTTTAAATGAGAAGCTTTTGAATTTGCTCCCAGTGGCAAATGAAGAAGAAAAGTAGCAAAAGACAAATAAAAAAAAAGTTTCAACCGGGAGTTGTATCAAGGACTCTAGGATCTTAAGATGCGTAACCAACCAGTTAGTCCAGCGACGCATTCCACTCCTTCTTCTCCAACATACAGCGCCCCAAAACGAATGTTTTTTAACCCTTAAATGCATAGTGTTGCCATTTGGCAACATACCTATATTTGTCTTTAAACATGGTTAAACAACATTTTAATAGTACGCACAATATGCATCCCAAGAAAAAAAAATCACCGCAAAATAAAAAAATCATGTATTTAACGGTTAATTAATTTGAAAAAAAATTAAAAATATATCACTATGATAATCTCCGTGATTGACGCTGCCCGATGACGCTTAGGTCCAATGACGTTATGGTCTTATGACGTTGTGGTCCAAAAAATGACGCTAATGGTCTGACAGTGAACGCTTCAGTCCGCTGATGAGGACGCTACGGTCCGACGGAGGATGCTTCGATCCGACAATTGACGCTGGGGTCCGATAGTTGACGCTGGGGTCCGACAGTGCACGCAGGGATCTGTCAGTTGATGTAGGGATCCGGAAAGGGAACGCAGGAGACAATACGGTCCAAGAAAGATCCGAAAGCGCATTTTTTCAGTGACGATTAATGGACGAAAATGGGTAAAGTCACTCTAATAAAGAAAAAAATGACGAAAATGGTGCAGGTTGGTTTAACAACGATGGCGATTTTGATGCTGGTTCGATATTGAAGTACAATGGCGAAAACTGCCGATGGTGTACCGATCCATCAATGGCGATTTCCAATCGACGTCCAGATTGTGATCCTGGTCACGGCACCAATGTTTCGGCCAGGATGCCACCCTAGGTTGTGCTGATGATGGTTTATTTGACGATGGAGGATGGCCAGATGTTTCTGTGCAGCAGAACAAACAATTTTCACACATTTAATTGACCACTTTGTCAAGCAGTTTTGGCGTGACTTTCTACCAGCGATTTCACAAAACTGGACCAACTAATTTCTATTGTTTTATGAAACGCACAAATATTGACCACTTTTCTCGAGGTTCTAGAAGAAAAAATCTCAAAATGATGTTTTATTTCAAAGTTCGAGTGGTAGTAAACGTCATTTTAACTGCTCGAATAAAGTGGTTAATTGGTAACTTTTATTGCTTCCGAGAGGCATCCTGCCTGCTCGGAGGAAGTACGAATAACTTAATTAATTTCATGTAAATTTCTTCCTTATATACTAAAGCACTGACAAACAATTAATTTAATTACAATGATTATTTCCAACTATACAAAATGTAAGCAATAACATTATACAAAGAAGTATACACAAACACACATTAGTCACTGTAGTGGTGTAGGACAGTGATGGCCTATTTTGTGGACCGCATCTGTATCACAGTTACCATTGACCGCAGAGCCCGACGCCGATGGTGCGATCTAACATATAGGGGAAATGGCTGTAATGTTGGCCTATGGATATAAGATTGGGCCCATCGCTAAAAATATGCTATTTATCAATTTTATCTAAATGAACGCGTCATTGGGATGGTACTAATGGATATTTTTGGTCGCTGTTGAAAATTTAGTCGATTGCTGACTTTATGTATGGGCCCAAATTAAGGGCATTTATACCCCGTTCACATTACAGCCTATATCACGTAATATAGGCTGTCTTGCAATGAGCACTCATACATAGGATTTCCACATAAAATTAGATGTATGAGTGCTCATTGCAAGACAGCATATATCACGTGATATACGCTGTAATGTGAACGGGGTATTAGGCTGACATTACATCCATTTCCCCTACTTATACACTTATTTGTAAGAACTCGGAAAATACTCGCATATTCGTGAACGAGAGCCGGGGTTCACGGTGTACACGAATTTGGGAACGGATTTTTTCAGATAAGTGTAAAGATATTCGTTTCCGGATTTCAAACACCTAGGGGAAGGAGGGGCATAGTAAGATTTCTGTGCTTTAACCTTTTCGGGTTGAAACAAATTAATTGGTCAATAATCATTACAATGGTCATAGTTAACCTAATACCAATTATTTGAAGTTTGGAACTGGAGTACGGGATGCTCTTTATGCCCCTATGTATGTTCACTATGCCCCTCTTACCCCTACCTAGAAATAGAAAAAATCGGCAATTCTCAAATTATTAAATTCGGAATTAATATATACTAACAGAACTGTTAAAAGCTAAGAAAATCTGTCATATCTTTACTTGTGCATCCCTATGTCACAATTCATCCCAACCTGTGAAAGCAAGTTGAATTCAGCTGAAGCAGATGCAACATTCGAGACGGCGCCAACCAGTAGAAGGAAATTGTAAATTTATTTTTAACTCGATTAAAGCGAAAATTATGCTAGTTTTTAATTCTTCTCTTAATTCGATGTAATGATGCATTATTGTTGACTAGCTGGTAAATCGTCTGTTAATTGCAGCAAGTTTTCCATTTTCCTACCAATTAAGCTTGTTTGCAATTCCGGTTGGAAAACTCTCCAAAATTTGCGCTCTTATGGCATTTACCATGAACCAATAATGACAGCGAATGCAAAAACACTTTTGCTGTATAAAGGGCCATGCCAGACCAAACAAAATACTCCCATTTGCCGACGGGAGCGAGAGTCCAACGGGAGACGAAGCACATTTGCCCGGCCATACAATTCGGATCGTTCCATTGCATTGTGTTTCTGTTGCACATATAGGGGTTAAAATAGTATCACCCAGTCAGCTGAACACGGCCGGGCAAAAGCTCAACTCGAAACAATTAAAACCTAATCAAAAAAGTTTTCTGTTTCAAATTTTACAAATAGAATTAATTGGATTCCCTTGGTGCTTGCTCGTGTGTGTGCGAGGTTTGTACCGGGACCTAGGGTGCGAATCCAGACAGGAGCTAAACCGACTGAATCGAAACGTCACCCAGCCCCCAGAATGCTTATAATACGTCCCGAACGTTCGGAAAACAGACTCCGTCATGCTAATGGCGGTATGGTGCCTGGTAGTGCACAACTACCTACTAGTGAAAGTTTTGTTCATTTGCCGGTGGTTTGATCTAATTACAGATATTCAACATCGAACCGACAACTGTTAGGTAGCGTGGGCTCGCATATGCTAATATAAACAATTAGTTTTGGCAACCAGCCGTCATCTTTGGTTGCACTGCTAAATTGAAAAGTGGATCGTCGACAGCATGGTCGAAACGTTGATTGCTGAAATTAATTCAGTGTGATTCTGGGAAATGGTTGTTTTGACCAAATTATACTGCAGCAATCAGCATCTTTGGGTGCGACGTTGTCTGGCATTTTTCCTAATGGATTTTAACTAGGTGAAAAATGACAATCACGGCCAAAATCGATGTCGAATTCATTCATTTCAAATCCGTTTTATTTTTCAATATTTAACATACATCCAATTACAGAACTATCAACAATAAGCTTTACAAAAAATCCCAGGATTGAAAATTGATGAACACTACTTGGTATACGATATTTAACAAACGAACAGATGTTTAACTTACACAGTTCCACACGGCAACAGAAAATTATGAATAACATCATATCAGTTTTGTGGGTCACGTTATTTTCTGAAGGCTGAACATTGTGATAAATTTACCTCGTATGAGAGTTTTATTAAGGTTGATCAAAAGTAAAATTGTCATAGCCTGACTAAAAACAGCGATAATGGTTATCGGAATTACTTTATCTTAAAATTATTATCATACCCAGACCTGTTATGATTACTCCATGAGCTCCAAAACAGATTTGTTTTGTTTTCCCTCAAAAATAACTGGGCGCGGAAATATCGAGGTACACGCATTTCTCTTATAGAAAGCAGTGACCAAAATGCATAAGGAAATATTCGGACGCCCATACATTTAAAATTGGTCCGCGAAATACATTTAAAATTGGCTAAAAACTACCAACATTTTAAAATATCTACTTTCAAACGGCTACATCTCGAAAACGGTGCAACTTACATTACATTATATAAAGTCGAAAAGGTAATTGGACATAGTTTTGGATATATTTCCAAAAACTTGAGTTTTTTTAAAAAATCAGAACTTTTTTGTCCATCATTTCTTCATCTTAACCTGTAGTGCAATAGATGGCATTTTTTGTCCACTAAAACATATCAACAACTAAATACAAAAAAAAACTACTACACAAAAAATACTTTTTTGAGAAAAAATGTTTACCTTTTAAACTTATTTGAAATTTAAAAAAAAGTTGTGTATTTTTTTTTTAAGAGTGCATAGTTTTATCCATTATCTACAGTATTGCCAAAGACACCAAACCTATCGGGCAAACAGTTTTCGAGTAAAAATTTACCGAAGATAAGCTTGATATTTTTCTATAAGCCCTTTTCAAAAATAAGGCTGGATTCAAATTGGCAATATGAAGATGCAAAATGGCATAGTCGGCCATAAGGAACGTTTCTGCAAACTTTCACCCAAATAAAATATACAAAAATAAACCGATTTGCGAATTTGTAGGGAATTGCTCTTATTCAATAAAAAATGTACGTGTAAAAACTTTTTTTTAAACTATTTCTTAATTTTAAAAATATGAGCAAAACACAAAATTGTTAGGTCTGTGTTTGCGGTATTGAGGGAGAATTTTATTTATCTTTGCACGTTATTGTTATATAATTTTTCGTATTTGTTTGAAAAATCGAAAAGTAAATGTTTCGCCGGCGGTGATTTGCTTCGCGTTAAATGTTTGTATATATTGTTAATATTCCACCTACAAATATCCTATAAAAATGTTCTGCACTCATCTGATATAAAATCTATAGCTACCATACAGTACAAATAAATAAATAGTTTGGTTTTATTAGGGCCACCTTAAGCGCATTATACAATCGCATGAAAACAATTTTATCAACTAGTGTAACATGAAAATTTTCGGCAATCATGAGATGTAAAATGTGACTTCTTCTTCTTATTCACATTTTCAAGCTTATTGTTTAGCGCATATTAGCTTACTGCGTGCTCTCAACTTAGTGTTCTAAATGCACTTCCACAGTTATTAATTGAGAGCTTTCGATGCCAATACCAATGTATGATTTTGTATATTGTGTGGCAAGCATAATGATACTCATGCCCAGGGAAGTCGAGAAATTTCCTCGACCGAACCTGGAATCGTACCCGCCGCCTCCGGATTGGTAATACCGTGCCTTTACTGACTAGGCTATGAGGCGCTGTAAAATGTGTGACACTCATCAAATACAAACATATTGATTTTATATGGGCCGCCGCATGAGTGCTCACATGCTAATGGAAAGACATTTACTTACATCTCCAAATGAATTAAGGAATGTTTTGATGCCAATTTGCTCTGGACTGGTTCTATCATAGGTTACTTCTAAAATATTTTAGCTTTCCTAGCTAGTTAGGGGCCTCCCTTAGCTCAGTCGGTTAAGGCGCAGCTACAAAGCAAGACCATGCTGGAGGTGGCTGGGTTCGATTCCCAGAAAACCCAAGAAAAACCGGAGTGGTCTAGAAATTTTTCGGGTTGGGAAATTTCTCGACTTCCTTGGGCATGAGTAAATGATAGTACTTGCCACACAATTAGACTAATGCAAAAATGGTGCAGGCATCGAAAGCTCTTAATTAATAACTTTGAAAGTGCACCTAGAACGCTCAGTTGAGATCACGCAATAAGCTAATATGTGATATACAATAAGCTTGAAATGCGAGGAGGAAGAAGAAGAAGCTAGTTAGAATTGGTAAAGAGTCCCAAATTGTTGATACATTGTTAAAGATGTGCAATCCGCTCCCGAGATGTTCTATAGACCCGATTCTCTAAAGTGAGCTGATAGCTAGCGGTTCATTTTTTAGGAACCGCAGCTCATCAGCTCACTGATATCACAAGTCTAAACCATTCAATACATCACTCATAGCGGAACTTTTCGAAAAAGGACCGCATAAACCAAGACGCTCGCGCAATATGAGGAAAAACGTGGAAATTTTTTCTCAGTCTATGAGTAATATACGTTTTGCAATTTTAAGTGAGTCGATCTCATCGGCCGTGCACATGCACTCGTATATGTTTAACCTTCCTAGTGTATTGGGGCCATTTTTGACATAAAAACACCGTAAGCTTTGCTTATGTATTAGAAACGTTAACGTGATTTAAATTTTGTCATGAGATTGGACTGAATTTTAACCAAACTTAGAGCCACACGATGCGATAAAATAAAAATGTAATGCTATGGTAAGGTACATGCGCCTAACCTGGGTCTAATTAGCAGCCATAGATTATGATTTTAAACATATATGAGCAAATTAATTACCTGCAGATAAAATTCCATTGTCAACATAATCGCTTGTTATCATTTTACCATTTGATTTACTCTAAACAATAATAAATTGAGCAGAATGTGACAAAAACACCAAATTATTGTTAACTTATTGCATGTATTGTAGAAAAACACTATTTTTGAGTGGATAATGTTGTTCGCCAAATTCTGATAATATCTGGACACAAACATGTGATTTATTTATGTCCTTTACACCTCATGGGGTATTTAAAGATTTGCAGTGGTAAAACTTATCATTAATTAGGTTTGCGAACTTTTACCCCATTGCTGGAACAAACTTTTGCCTCACCGGTGGGGCAAAATTTCATTTGAACACTCTTCCGGAAAAAAAAACATTCTAGCAACAAAGTTCTGTAAGAGAAAGTTGAAAACTTTGAATGAGGGATCCTGTGTATGTAATTAGTTTGATTGCAAATGTTTTCACTTGTAACTATGTGCTATGTTTCCAATTGAGTTGGCGGTAAATATTGTGGGAAAAGATTTGCTTTTGTAAATATTAGGGATAAGTTGTAATCTATAAGCTGTAAATATTAGGTAACATGTGTTGTCATATAGATTGTAGTGTTGTGCGAAGAAGCTTTTTTGTGTCTAAGCTATGTTTACGTTTAGTTTTTCTAAATAAGATAAAAGGATCAGACATGGCGTTTGTGTGATAAAGTTTTAACCTTATGTATTATGGTTTTTTAGAAGTGGACCTTACAAATAATGGATTGTTAAGAAACATTATCATTAAAAATAATTGTTTTTTCCATACATTTTCGGTAAAGGAATTATATTAAAACCTTTTTATTTATGATTTGATAACTTTAATGATAAAGGTTATGGTAGTCAGTAAGGTCCTGGACCATACACACTTCTAAAAAACCAAGTAAGGTCAAGTTATGGTTCGCGTTTATGCGGGAAGCAAGACGAGACATTGAGCAATAAATTTGAAAATGTTTTGTAATGGAACTTATCTGAATTACACACTATTATTGAATACAGCAACAATTTCGTATAACACTCAGGTCCCCCATACGTACCGTGTAAAAAAAAAAACTGTGTAAAAAACCAACGAGATTTTGATTTTTTGCATGCTTAAGCGTTCATTTGGATTTGGCCGAAAATGGGATGGGAAAATGAAAAAGAAAAGACATACAAAGTTGTGCTATTGAGTTTTAATGCGTTATACATTGATGACTACAAAACGTTTTTTTGTTTTTGAAAAATTCAAAATGGCGGCTTTAAAATGGCGGATCTTGTCGGCCTCTGCGCACGAAACAATGTCCCCTGCTGTCAATTGTAGGGCCTTCTGTGGTAAACTGAAATGAGTAACTGTCATATATTATGAAAATACATAAAATTTCCTACGGCATATACCTAACCTAAACAAATTTTTAACGAAAAAAACCTAACTTTTTAGACATTAAAAAAAAGTTAATTTTTTCTCTTTTTTTTTTACTTTGATCTCGTTTAAGAATTATAAAAATCAATTGTTCATGCCAATAATAGGTATAAGCCGTAAAGAAAAGTATTCACTTTAAAACTATGTTTGAATGAAGCGAATAGAACAAGACTAATCATTAACAAGAGTTCTCAAAACATGGTTCCGATAGCTCGAAAAATACGTTTGTATCAGAATATCCTTTAACACATATATTCTACACATGTGTAGTTTTCATTTTATGTAAAAAAAAACCGATTTTTTCGACAAAATCTAAATGAACCTCCCCTTAAATGTTTTTAAAAAATCGGATTTTGATGCCGTGTAAAAAAAAACTTCAGTGTACTCACGCTCTAGAGCGCAAATTATTTCGGATGGAGATGGAGAATTATCGCTTCTCTCGCTTGACTTCATTTTTTGTTAACTTGCCATCTTCGCGAGTAATGTTTGTCAAGTGCGTTTTTGACATTTGCTTCCAAAAGCAAAACTAATCAAATTCAATGGATGAAAACAGTCGTGCCGATTCAAATGATAACCATTTTGATTTAAAGGTGTTATACAGTACATATTTTTCAACGACAAATCACTTTGTTTCAAAACGCAAATGACTTGAAAATCAATGATAAAGTCAAGTGCAAGAGCATTTGGATTAGATTTGATAACTTTTTACCTTGTATGACTTCAAATTTCTGTGGTTGATTCAATTTTTGTTTGTTTATTTTATTTTTGATTGGTAGACAAGTCATCATAGCAAGTTAAAACAAATCGAACCTACCTTTCATATTATTTTCCTGCACGCTTACAAAATTATGCTGTGCACTAGACGATCCGCTAACTGCAAGACTTAGCTGAAATGTCTTTTAAATATATGTCAACTGTAAAAAGCTTCAGTCAAAGGACGCTTATCTGTCAAATGTGTGTAATTTTAAATGTCAATATGAATCGCATGAACACCGATGCATTTTAAATTCATTTGACCACTGTTTTAACAATGCATCTCAGTTAGCGAATGCCGTTTGCTAAAAGAAAAGTAAACATATTTCTGTTACTGAACGTTGAGTGTATCATTGAAATACCTATCAAATGGTTTACTGTTGGGCAACATCAAAAGCTTCTGTTTGGTCTCCCGTATCTCACTATTTCTCAAAATTTGAAAACCAGTTCAATTGAGCCCCCAAAAACTTATGAATTGGCAAATTGCAAGGAACATGCGTCTGCTCCGGAAATTGTCTTCGCTATCACAGGGCAGCCTCAGCAAAAATCTGCACACAATGCACTTGTTCGTCTCACTCTACATTCACACTTATGGTTGCTTCTATGTGTACCTAGAAAGCTAGTGAAAAGCGGCAAGATAAATATGAAAATTTAATTATAATACGATTATAATTTTCTCCATCGTTTTCACATCACAGTGAACCAAATTAGATATGAGCTTTTTTGCCCCTCCGTATCCTCTCTCACTACATACTGTCCTCTCTAGAACAGGCTTTTTGCTCAGCTGTATCCTGTATCACACCCACTCCCAACTCGTTCGTAGGTTCCAAGGGTATGTAGTCCTATTTTAGGTTTTTATTATTATTTTATTTTTTTATAAATGAGTTGATTTTTCACGGCAACGAGAGCTCCTCCAACACACTAGTATTTAAATGATTCACGTGCATCCCGATCATGGAAGATCAAATAAATTGGAACACGTTTACGATAGTTATGAATTAATACATCAACAGCATTTCATGTCATTTAACCAGGGCTTTGGTGTCGGATGATAATCAATCTACTCCGACTCCGACCTCTATGATTTGAAATGAATCGAATCCGACTCATCGACTCTGATTTCAATTCAAACAAAATACAATTATTTAAAAAAGAATGAAAAAAGTAAGAAAAGTCCATCGGATTTGCGTCTGACGAATTCAAAACGCATTGTGTCGACGAAATGAAACGTGGATTATGATTTTTTACTATTCTTGGTAAATTTTCGCTTTATGTGACGGTGCCGAGTCTTGTTGGAACGTCCATGCTTTGCTACCAAAGTGTTTGCGTGCCCACGGCTCTAAAGCAGCTTCCAAAATATTTTCACGATAATACTTTGACACTTGTTGGGTTAATTTCTCGTACGTGCGTTCGGTCAAGTAAACATGATCATTTCGAGAGTTTATGAACTGCTCAATAGGGAAATTTTTCTCATCAGAGAACACAATATTCGGAAATTCACCACGTTCGTGCAAGCGCAACAACTCCTTTGCTCTTTCAATCACGAATAACTCGACAGTGAGCATGCATAAGGGCGTAAACGCGATGATAGATTCTCTTCGTCGATTTTCTCTTTTGTTAATAACTCGCTTCGCTAGATTTAACGTTTCTCGGTGCGTTTGCTGTAGCTTTTGATAGCAAATACAACCTGTTACAACTCTGCATTGAACAAATTCTAGAAAATTGTTTCGCTTAGCTGTAGCAATGCAAAGAGAAAATCGATTAAGAGAATCGATCATCGCTTATACGCCCTTATGCATGCTCACTGTCGAACTTTTTTTTTCTAAAATACGGAGAGAAAAATGTTTTTGCTGAAGTAGATAATGCTTTTGATTTACTAACATAAAAATATGACAACAGGTGAAATTTACTTTAGTGCGTTTTCCATATTCTTAAACCCAATTTTTTTTATCGATGAAATATTTGAGATTGCAAAAATCATTCGTCATATTTATCTTCCTGCCAATAAAAAAAAACTGCGTTTGAGTTTATAGAAATCGTGTCAATGCAAATTAAATTTGTAAACCCTTCAACCTAAAACACTTTAACTGATATCAACCTTAAACGAAATTGTAACATTTTCTAACAATATAAGCTAAAAATTTAAACAAAAATAGTGATTTTAAAAGACTTTGACAACTCCACAAGACACAACTCCAAACGATGTTGAATAATTTACTTAGTTTCACGTTTGCAACCTACATCAACTGCGTTACACTGCCAACGGATCATGCACTCGTATCTTTCGATGTTGTGTCGCTTTTTACCAACATTCCGAAAGATTTGGTCATACGCAGCATCATGTTCAGATGGACAGACATCAAAGAAGGAACAATTATCAACCTGGATATGTTCCTGGAAATGAAAGAATTATGCCTCAACAACAGTTATTTTCAATTTAGAAACCAATACTACCAGCAGAAGTTTGGAACCGCTATGTGTAGTCCACTATCACCCATTATTGCGGTTTATATAATGGAAGACCTACTGGATGCGGTCATTGGAAAGTTAGACTTCCCCATACCAGTGTTCAAAAAGTATGTAGACGATTTGTTCCTCACTCTACCCAAATCCGAGGTGCTAAACATCCTTACGGCCTTCAATCAGTACAACCCACACCTACAATTCACAATCGAAATGGAAAACGATGAAACTGTCTACCTTTCTTGGACACTCTAGTATTTCGCAACAACGACCAAACCATGATCACACAGTGGTATTCGAAACCCATTGCCTCCGGACGCCTGCTTAATTACCACTATTTCCACCCGACGACCATGAAGATAAACCTCGCAAACAACTTCGTAAAACGCGTCCAACTGCTGAGTACTAAACAACAAGAAACCAACAGCAACAAATAATTTTTCAACATCTTCGACAGAATAAGTATCCCTCGTCGTTGATAAACAGGCTGATTAACCACACCCGTAATCTACATACAACTCAGGAAGGACCTTCGCAGCACTCAACATCACTGATACCGCTAGCACAAGAAATTCTACCGACAGCATCCAACATCTACGATCCAACAGCTACACAATCAACACCACCAGCAACATCTCAGCATCACATCAATGTTTCACCACATCTAGTCCAGCTTTCGACGGCCCATACACGACACGAGACCAACCACAAAAACCCATAAGAGCTGAAATACCGATCAATGCCAAACATCCCAATCCTGACGTCAGCACTTGACGCAATCCTAAAAACATAATACCCTGCCTACAGTCAAAATAGCTCAAAGAACGATCAAAACAACCAACACACTCCTACAACCAATTAACAGTATTCAAGTCGACGTCAACCAATACAGGTCGAAGTCAATTAGCTCTCTGACGAATCGCGTTTTATAACAAAAATCGTCACTCCAGGGGTCTAAAAGCTTAATACCTGGTATAAGCTCCCCTCAGCAACCATGGATTCACTAAGGTTACACACCGTATTCATGGACATCCGCGGAATCCGCAACATAAAGTATCCGCTCATCTATGAATTCATTGCGGAGCAACTCCATTTAACACCGAGCGAAGTACAAGCGATCCAGATCGATCTAACCGAAGGGAAGGTCTACATCGAGCTTCTCACACAGCACAAGGTCCAGGAAGTCATCCAAAAATTCGACGGCAGGCGAGAGCTGGTATGCGAAAACAAGCCACACAAAATACGACTCTTCGTTGAAGATGGCGGCATCGATATCAAGCTGCATCATCTTCCACGTCGGATGCCACCAGAATGGATAGAACAACACATGCAAAAATTCGGCAATGTACTGAACATCAAGGATGAAATGTGCAAATCTTCAAGGTTTCCGAACACACCAAGCGGAGTGAAGATCATCAGGATGCAATTACGCCGAGCGATTCCGTCGTACATAAGCATTCGTGGGTACAGTACATATTGCACCTATGACAATCAGGTCCAGACATGCCGCCATTGTGGAAATATGATGCACAAGGGTCGTGGATGTGCTGAAAATAGGGCTCGGCTGGCCGCAGAAGAGCGCTCGGTCACCACGTACGCAGACATTGCATCCGACAACACTAACAACGAATTACCAACACAAGCTCCATCCATCGAGGAAAGGTCTCCAGCAGAAGGAAGTAAGTCGCAACGGCCAACAAGTGTCCCCGCGCCGATGGGAGCACAACAACAGCAACAACACCTCACTAAACGTCCGGCAGTGCTTAACGACGATCTTGAACAGCAGAGAAGAGAAAAAACAGCGAAAACCGACACCGAAGATCGAAACTCATCTACTGAGAGAAGAAACGGAGATACAGTGGTCAGCAGTGCAGATCGAGAAGTAACTCACGAGAACCCATCTACAACCACAACAACCAATAAGTCCAACGATTCTACGGAGATGATCGTCGACGAAGAAGGGATGCAGACTCGAGGACGGTGTAGCCGAACTGCGACGAAGGCAACAACAGCATCAAAATCACGAGAGGCAAGTAAATCAAAAAATAATGGATCCCTCTCTTGATCGTTCGTACACATTAGCCACAATTAATATAAACGCAATACAAAGCCAGACAAAACTTGCTGCTCTATCAGCTTTCGTGCGGATGCTTGATTTAGATGTAGTGTGCTTACAGGAGGTAGCGTGTCATGATATTAGTGTATCTGGTTACGAATCCATAATCAATATTGACGAACGCAGAAGAGGTACTGCAGTGTTAGTTAAACATGGGATTAGGACATCTCAAATTCAAAAAAGCTTAGATTCAAGATTGGTGCGCGCCACACTTGAAAATACAATTACTATAGTCAACATTTATGCACCGTCTGGAACGAATAACAGATATGTGAGGGAAGATTTTTTCAATCGTGTCGTTCCACAGTATGTTTTAAACACCGCTACCTACCTCATAATAACCGGTGATTTTAATTCGATTACCGATACACGAGACGCTACTGGAGCGACCAATATTAGCCCAAATTTAAAAAGACTAGTCCAAGCTCAAAATCTAACTGACGCGTGGAGATTATTCAACAACTTCAACGATTACACTTTTGTACGTGGGCCTTCTATGTCACGGATAGATACTATCTACGTAAACCAGCCTATCGTAACCCGAATACGTTACTGCAGGATTCAGGTGAATTGTTTCAGCGACCATAAGGCTGTGGTGATGAGAGTTGTGCTTCCTTTCGTATCACAACGTCCTCCTCGTCCCCCATGGAAGCTCAACAACAATTTGCTAACCGCCAGCAACATGGAAGAACTGCAAAGGAAGTGGACGTACTGGAAAAGGACGACGCAGAATTATCGATCGTGGGTCGACTGGTGGGTGGACTTCGCCAAGGGATAGCTGGTTTCATTCTTCAAGTGGAAGCAGAATCAGTTCTTTACTGGTTACAACAACACCTTGGGATTCTACTACTCGTGTTTGAATCGAGCATATACTACACACTTAGAGAACGACAACACGGCAGAAATAAACCGGATCAAAGCAGTGATGTTACGCAAGCAAAAGGAATTCAACGGTTTCTTCAGGAAGGAGTCAATTCGTCATCTACCGGATGAAGAGGTTTCAACTTTCCAAATCGATGATCATCGTAAACGCCAGGCAGGAGCAAAAATAGAAAATTTAGAGATCAACGGGAGAATACTCAATGATCCCAATGATATCGAAACAGCTGTTTACGAGCACTATCGGTCTCTATTCACGGGTGAAGAAGTGGAAAACCGAGACACCTTCCATCCTACAAGAGCAGTCTCCCAAAACAACGAAGCCAACAACAGAATAATGGACCGGATTACTGAGGACGAAATCTACGATGCCATCAGATTCTCTGCTCCTCACAAGACACCCGGGAAGGGGGGGAGGTAGCTCATTGATTCTTCCGGTTCGCCTCCTAGCATCGTGCTATAAGGTACCAGGCGATAACCAGGGTAGTTGATCGATAGCTCGATGACGTCATTTCGTTGGCGTCTGCAATGTGAAATTTTCATAGCAGGCGTTGACGATGGGACGTTGTCGAGTTGTTGAATAGCAACTATCGTGGTAACTCACCGATTACCTGTCGATCCGCCAAATTTGGAAAGACGTCTGCATTGAATTATCTCATATAATAATATTCCGCCCACTATATCACAAGAAATTGCGAGTAGCTAAGTGGAATGGAGATAAGTTAAGCATTGGGTACAGGACCAAGTCTCCCCTGGGTGGTGCCAAAAGATGAGCGCAATAGAATCATCAAGTTGCCATAAGGCACGGAATGAGACTATTGCATGGCTGGGTAGTCAAAGTCTTCCATTCGTTAGTCATTTCAGGTGGATTAGAACAGGTTTAGGTTTAGGGTGGGCGTTGGCCAGATTTGGATAGGATAGGATAATCCTAAATAGGACCTAGATTATTTAATACACTAGTAACCTCAACTTCTGTCACAATGTTTCATTGTGACTAATCAACACGCAATGGGTAAAATATCAAATTTGCGGTAAATTTGAAAAAAGGGAACTTGGAGTGTAGAGCGCACTGCCCACTGGACGATTCTGAAGCCTCACCAAGTGAGTGGGTTACGGGTTTATTTGATTGTACGTCATTTCCAAGTTATATATAGATACATTCATACCATTGGCATTTTGTATTTGAGATAAGACAGAGACAGATCGTTATTACATTTTTTTTGCTGTGCACTACACCACCGGAGCCAGCAAAGTTCAACAATCCATCGTTGCTTATGCCTTTGTTGTCGTTTGGAACCAGTTTTGCGAGGTAGGCGACGATTGTGCGTATTTCTCGCGTAACTTTTGAAAAGGGCCTATTTATACCCTGAACAATACGTAAAGAGCAAATTGAAACATTGAACGCCGCGTGAAAGTGGAACTTAATGAAGGCCTAAGTACTTTTTCGTAGTTTTTAGTTTTCGGATTTGAAAGATCGTTGGTTACAGTGGCCTGCTTACTGAGCAGAAAAACGCGGTCCCACGTCAGATTTATGGTAAAATCGCTTGTGTATCGTGTACTTTGCGAAACTCGTTGTTGTCGTTGGTTCCGGATTTGAATGGATACACAAATTTGAGCAACGGTATTATGTGATATGAGGGGCTCGGTGGCCTTAGAGCAACCGTTTTTGCTTACTGAGCAGAACATCATGAGTCTAATCTCAGGCCCATCCACATTCAAGATTCGTCAATCGTTTTATTTGTTAATATGACTAAATGGTAATAACAGCAACTCGGTGATTAAAAAGGTGCTCGTCTGCCTAGTGGCAAACGTTTTTGCTTACTGAGCAGAAGACCGTGGGTTTAGTCCCAAGCTCCTTCGCGTTATATGATCGTTAGGACATCAATTCAGCTTATCGTTTACCAAAACGAACCCTGCTGCAAACCCAACCCTCTTATCCAACATCCCAGTGATTCCTCGTGGAAGTGCAGAGGTGTTCTCGGCTTCCATCAAAGCGAGTGTCATGTCAACACAATCCTTCCCATTCCTTTCTTGACCTGTGTTCGGGCGCGGCCGGCGCTGGTATTGCCTAATTTAAGATCACCAGTTTTTACACATTGAGGATGATTGCTAGTCCCAAGCATCGTCTATTGGTTCTCTGTGTAATTACAGCTGATCTGGCAGTAACAGAGTAGCAACCGTGGGCGGTCAATCAAGCTCAAGCTCAAGCAAGCTCAAGCTCAAGCTCAAGCTCAAGCAAGCTCAAGCTCCTCACAAGACACCCGGGAAGGATGGATTGACCAGAGAATTTTTCATGAAGTTATGGGACACAATCAAAACAGAAATAGTGGAAATTATCAATGAAATGATGAATGGCTTAATACGTCCAGAACAATTAGAAGGAATCATCGTACTAGTTCACAAAAAAGGAGGAAACAACTCGATCAGTTCTTACCGTCCAATATCACTGCTGAACGTGGAATACAAGATTTTGAGTCGAGTTTTGAAAGAAAGGCTTAATAAAGTAGTGTCATTGGTTCTTTCCAACGAACAAAAATGCAGCAACGGGAAAAAGAACATTTTCGAAGCAACCTGCTTGATTCGGGATGAGATTGGACACTCCCACCGCACGAGACAGAATGGACTTGTCATGGCTTGTGATCTTAGCAGCGCATTTGACCGGGTAAACTACGACTTTCTGGCAAAAACTTTACGGGAAATGAACATCAACAGCGATTTCGTGAATCTTATGTCGACTATTATGAGACACTCCAAATCACAGCTAGTTGTCAATGGGAGGTTAACAGAATTTTTCGACATCAACTGTTCAGTTCGCCAAGGAGACCCATTAAGTATGACTCTGTTTGTAGTGTACCTACAACCCCTAGTAGATCAGCTTTCACAAATATGCAACGATACAGGTGAGTCCATCACCGCCTATGCTGATGACATAACTATCATCATCAAACACACTGGCAAAACACAGTTGGTGATAGACTGCTTTCGTCAGTTTGGGGAAGTATCTGGAGCACGTCTAAATCTTCAGAAAACAGTTGGCCTGAAACTAGGAGCAGGAATTCCTTCACCAGAGGAGCTGATCATCAGTGAACAAGTGAAAATTCTTGGAGTCCTCTATAAAACTACAATCGAACACACAGTTGCAGTTAACTGGGCGAAGTTAAAACGGAGCGTAACTTCATTATTATGGATAAATCGTGCCAGGCTTCTGAACATTAAACAGCGGACTTGGCTCATTAACACGTACATCTGCTCCAAATTGTGGTATATTGCTTCTATCCTGCCACTACCATTAAGTATTGGAAAGTTTCTGAAACAGCAAATCACCAAATTTATTTGGATAGGAGTACCACATAGAGTTAGGTATGAACAAATAATAAAAACTAAAGCCAAGGGTTGCCTTGGTCTTCACTGCCCAATCAGGAAATCTAAATCTCTTATGGCCAATCGATTTCAACAGACGAAGGAGGTGCTTCCATATCAACAGGACTACGCTAATAGAGTACGGAGACGCAGAGTCCTAAGAACAATTCCAGAAGAAATGTCACATTTTAAGGAGATCATCGCAGAAGTGCTCAAGCTACCAAGTCGAATAACTGAGGAGTCAACAGCACACAAAATCTATGCTCACAATCTAGATTTACTTCCGGAAAATAGAATCGAGAGCTCGGTACAGCGGGATTGGGAGAGAGTATGGAAAAATGTCAATCATAAAGCTCTCACTTCGGAAGAAAAAGCTGTATACTACTTGCTTTGCAATGACAAATTGGATCATAATTTTTTGCGGTTTAGAGAAAATCGCATAGCAACACCGGCATGCGATGTGTGCCAAGCTGAGGAAACAATAAGACACAAGTTTTCGACGTGCCCAACTGTAGAATCCTTGTGGAGACGAATAGCTGTGCAAATTGAATCCATAGGAATAAGGAGAAATCAACTATTCAAAACACTACAATTTCCGGAGCTGCGAGGAGTAAATCCTCGTACCTTAAGCAGAACCTTAAAATTATTTGTCAGATACATTATATTTGTAAGTGAAACTCCAATCGAAAACCTTAATGTACAAAATTTAGATTTCTACATGACTATGTATAATTAATTTTAATAAAGACAAAGAGGATTAAAAAAAAAATTAAGGACCCAATATTACCACAACAACAACACAACGTCATATACAGCATCCCATGTAAGAATTACGAAAAAGTTTATATTGGTAAGGGAGAACAGCCCACAAAGCACCCCTGGGGTAAAATACCCACTTATAGAAAAACAGCGATAACTTTTCCTCAGATGCATTTTCCGGGTAACGGTTTGTGTTTGTTTTCAACTGAAGGTTTCACAAATAATTCCTGATCATAAAATCATATATTGACCTTCTGATTCATTTAAAAAACAGCATTTTGTGCAAAACATGACACAGTTGTTAAAATCATCGACTGTAAATTAAGCTTTTAACAGCATTAATCATAGACTAATTAAACTAATTAACTATTCGTATATTGCAGCTGCGGCCTAATGCAAGAAAATGGAGAAAGGAAAATGTGAAGTGTATTAGTGAGTGAAATGAATCATGTCGAAAAAAAGATTGCCACCTGGGACTCGAACGTTGCTATTATCAGACCAGTACTTTCTCCACTACCCTAGCAGCACACTTGTCACTAAGTAGAAGAGGTTACTTGTATTCAACTTATTTTAGTCATAATCAAGTTGCAGTAACTTATTATGATGAAAGTGTGTTGCTTGGGTACTATCTTCATGCTTCGGAATATGGATAAGCTAAAAGCGAACAAGAAGCGCTCATAGTACGATAATTTGATTTCGCTGAACGTGGCAACTAACATTTTTGGTTTGCGTGCACTCTATTCCCAGGGAAGTCGAAAAATTGTCCAACCTGAAAAAATTCTAAAACGGTCGAACCTAGAACCGGGAGTCGAACCCAGCCAACTGTCATAAAACCGAACCTGTAAAATGCAGGTCGATGCTGTGACACATCACGACTGCCCCGTTGTCGAAAAGCGAGCATGTTCACAGCATCGACACACATTTTTCAGGTTCGGCATTATGACAGCCATTGAAAACTAATTAGTGAATGAAAATCAACTTTTCTGAAGCCAAATTTGGAAGCTTAATCAACGTCCTCACAACCTGACGAGTACTAACCGGCAATCTTCGGGACGCACTGAAAAAATCCTCATGGAAGTCCCGAAACCAGTCAAAGCAGTCGTGATTTGCAGTTACAGTTCCTGTCCTAGCCGTCCCGGACCTGCTTTTGACATCGGTGATGGGATCTTCCAACTCGCTACTCCAGGCAAGTACCAATATGTTAAGAACCCTACCGTGCCTGATGCTTCACTGTGTTTTAGCCATACCGATGCCAACGTCTTTGCTGCCCTACGCTCTACTGATTCCACAATCTTGGAGTTCACCTCACCGAGACGCACGCCACAAAGTATCTTGGAAGCCCCCGAGCCCTCCGACCCAGTCGAGCCTGCAACACTAACCTCCACACTTTCACTCTCCGGTGTATCCTGCCATCAAAGTCGTCTCGGCTCTGCGGTCGGAAATGGTGAGGGGGTCTTCCAGTCGGCGTTCCCAGGCAATTACTTCGATTCGACTCATTATCCAGCGATGTCAGCAACAGCGCATGCACATACCCTCGCAGTCAAATTGATCCTATCTTTACCATTTACTACCAAAACGTAAGAGGTTTACGAACGAAGACAACCGAGCTCCGCTTAATGCTTTCAACATGCGACTACGACGTTCTGATTCTCACCGAAACCTGGCTTCGAGCGGACATTCAGGACTGTAAGCAATCGTCAGATTATCATTTTTTCCACTGCGACCGTAATCGAGCTACCAGTCAGCTTTCCAGAGGCGGCGGTGTACTTATTGCGATAAAATCCAAGCATTCATGCACATCAGTTTCGCTCGAGAATTGCGACCGTCTGGAGCAAGTGGCTGTGCGCATCACTCTGCAGCACCGCTCGCTATTCATCACCGAAATCTATCTCCGTCCTCTCTCCAGCCCGGATTTATACACGTCTCACACTACTGCACAACAGACTATCTTTGAGAGATCTTCGAACGCCGATATCATCTTGGCAATGGGCGAATACAACCTTCCGTTTCTGAGTTGGACTTTCGACGAGGACGTGAACGGTTATTTACCATCAAACGCGTCCACTGAACAGGAACTGGCTCTCACGGAACCGATGCTCGCTAGCGGGCTAATCCAAGTCAATTCACTGTCTAATTTGAATGGAAGACTGCTTGACTTAGCCTTCATCAGTGATCCGGATAACGTTAACATTCTTGAGCCTCCGGTCCCTCTACTGGATATCGATCATCATCATAAGCCATTCATCTTACGACTTGATGCCGACTGCAATCCGCCAATGATAACGGACTGTGATTCGTATCCACCTGAATTGGATTTCAGGCACTGCGATTTCGGCTCGTTGAATAATGAAATGCCCACTATCAATTGGCAACAGATTCTGGATGGTGTTTCTGTCAACGCTATTGCAGACCAATTCTACGACAATCTGTATGAAACACTCTATGCGCGAGTTCCTCTCCGGAGGCGTGTTACGAGGTTAACCTCAGTGCAACCCTGGTGGAGCCCTGAGCTACGTAATTTGCGGAACGTATTGCGTAAGTCACGCAAATGCTATTTCAGTACCAGAACCAACGAGAGCAAAAATAGTCTCCGATTAATCGAAACGAGATACAACGGACTGTTGAAGTCTAGCTATGGTGAGTACGTCCAGTGAACGCAAGCGAATCTGAAGCAGCACCCATCGGCGTTTTGGAAGTTCGTGAAATCACAACGGTCTGGTAATCGTATTCCGGACATAGTTGAGTTTAACGGTATCGCTGCTAGCTCCCCTGTCGATGTTGCTAACTTGTTTGCGAGCTTCTTCCAATCAGTTTACAACACAAATTCACCACCTCTAAATCCTTCAAGTTTCAATCGCATCCACGAGTACAACCTGAATATCCCAACGTTGCGCTTCTCACCGGACGACGTTATGAAAGCCTTGAATGACCTCGATGTTTCTAAAGGCCCTGAGGTATATGGTATTCCCCCATCTCTGCTCAAATATTGCGCACGCTCACTCGCTTCTCCGATCTCCTGCATATTCAACCGTTCGCTGAGCGAAAGATCATTTCCCAATGTTTGGAAGACAGCTTCAATTGTGCCAATCCATGAAGCGGGTAATCGAAACCGAGCTGAAAACTACCGTGGAATATCAATTCTCTGTTGCATTAGCAAGGTCTTTGAAACCAGCACAATGCTCTGTACAATGTGGTTCATCCTATAATATCGCAGTTCCAGCATGGGTTTGTCCAGCACCGCTCTACTACTACAAATTTGCTGTGCTACACTAATACCATAGAGGTAACTCTAAGACTAGAAGGTCCCGAAATAACGTGCTCAACTTTTTGGCTCAGCTCTGGTACTCTCTTCGGTCCCAAGCTAATCGATTCACCCCTCGAAACATAGGAAAAACCAATAACCCCTCATTTTACCTGTCAAACTTTCATAGCGAATCAAAACAAACATTGCTTAGTACTAGAATTTTGACTAGAATGGGGTACGTTAATCGTTTGCTTGGGACCAATAGGCTAGTCAAGTGGTGAGCCAATTAAAAAAATTAGTTTGGTATTGATTGTTGCTAATACTCTGTTTTGAGAGGTCGAAGCCCGGCGACAGGTGGACTCCAGTTACATCGACTTTTCAAAAGCATTTGACACAGTGCCACACGTGTGCGCTACCGAAAAATTAAGAGCTATTGGATTCCCTACTTGGTTAGTTGATTGGATTCTCTCTTACTTGACCGACCGCCATTCCTTCGTTTCGATCAATTCTGCACGCTCGAAGGCCTTTGCAATTACTTCGGGAGTACCGCAAGGAAGTGTGCTCGGCCCAATGCTGTTTGTCCTTTTCGTCAACGATCTGTGCCTTCAGATTTCTTCATTTAAGCAAATGTTCGCTAACGACCTGAAGATGTTCAGAGTCATCGCGACCGTACTCGACTGCCTCGCCCTGCAAAATGACATAAATGGGCTAATCCTATGGTGCCAAGAAAATGGTATGAGTGTCAACATAGGAAAATGTAAGGTGATATCGTTTTCCCATCGGAGCACCACCGTCAACCACCAATACACAATTGGATCCGTGTCATTAGAGCGTGTTACCTCAATTTGTGATCTTGGTGCTAGTATTGACTTGAAGTTAAGATTCAACGAACATGTTGCACTTGTCACGACTAAAGCTTCTACGGTTCTTGGATGCATTCGACGCTATACGTGGCAGTTTACAGACATTTTTGCACAAAAAACATTGTTCTGTACTTTGGTACGTAGCATCCTGGAATACGCGGCCTCTGTCTGGACACCTTATCATGCATCGCTGATCATCAGAGTCGAAAGAATTGAGAAGGTTTTCATTCGATTTGCGCTGCGCAACTTTCCATGGAACGACCCGCTAAATCTGCCTGACTACACTGCACGCTGTATGCTGATTGATTTGGAAACCTTACGTGCTTGGCGCACAAACATTCAGCAGCTAGTTATTTTCGACTTACTGCGTGGCAACATTGATTGTCCTCAACTACTACAGGATGTCCCTCTATACGTTCCACCAAGACAGTTGAGGAGCTCACAACTTGTCGCTGTGCCGGCTCACCGGACTGGTTACGGTTTCAACAATCCATTCGACGCTTGTCTGCGAGCTTTTAACGATACTAACGAGGATTTGTGATTAGCAAAAGTACTTTTAAAAATAGGATTAAGAATATTAGGTAAAGTAGTCAGTACGATTTTATTTTTATCGAAGATGAAACAACAAATAAACAAATAAATAAAATAAAAACTCTTCCATTCAACGCTAGGACCATATAGGACGCAATAGGACCATATACCCTAATTCCACAGGAACGTCGAATGGAGTTAGTTCCAATTCTTGCATGACGGTTGAGTAGCAACAGCGTCGCGAAGGGGGTCTCACGCCACAGTCTCACGCCTCAGCTTCCGTTTCTATACGATCTTGCGTGATGTTTTTGTATTTGGATGTTACGATGATGCGACACTGGCTGCCATAGTTATTATACACGACTGCAAAACAACAACCGCCACCACCGTGGCCACCATCACCACAGAGTGACATTGACGAACACCGTGGAATCGGGGATGGGTGGCGGTGGTTAGCAGGTTCGTTTATTTATTATAAAAGAGGATCAACGCGCATAGTGTTGAGGTTTTTCCGCTGCTTTCTTGCAACACGTACCATATGGGGAAACAAACACCAGCCAGCTATACACACGGGTTGGCGACTATGTACTGGAAGAAAAAAGATTTGGTTTTTGGATTCACGCCATCAGTTGCCGCAAGGGGATAGGAGCATTCGTCGCTTAAACGGCACTTTACGATCCGACCGACATCAGATGCAGAGAAAAAAACGAAAAAGGGATCAGTGGTAACTAATGAAGTTAAATTTATATTTTTGCGAGTGTAATTAGCCAGATGATACTAATGAGATTAATTTCCACCCTGTTTCACGCTTTAAAACTGTATGTTTGAATTACAGTGAAGGGATTTGTGATACATTGCGAGAACCAATACATCCACCGTAATCCGATTTGTATGTTTACACAATCGAAGGTGACACATTTCGTCGAATCAAATAAATAATTTTAAACATTCGCATCGCGCGTAGGCACGTTTCTTGGAAACGCCAATCGATAGCACATTGATGTCCAAGCTGTTGTTGTTGGTGTTACCTCAAGCGCTAATTAAGACTGATGGAAAATTACAGTGAGCAGTGTTTAATAGACCGCCCTACGTCCATACAGCAATTATTTGCACAAACAGTCATTATTCAGAAAACTGTTCATTATTCACTAAATAATCTGTTGGAAATTTCTACGAAACGTTAAATTAGAAAAAAGATTGCTAATGTTCATGTCACATGTGAACATATTTTTTTAGAAAAATAAATTAATATCATGACCAGCGCTGCAAAATTTTCAAATTTGATTGATAATATTTGGTGAAAATGAGAAAAACGAACCACCCAACGAACAATTTTAGCTGCAGCTTAGCTTATACAGGCAAAAATTAGCTGCATAAGGCAAATTTTGGCTGCATAAGCTAATCTGCAGCTAAAATTGTTTGTTGGGCACTGTCAAAGGCACCTCTTTTCAAGCGGCCCGGTTACAGTGTTCTGAAAGTGCCAAAACGTGCGTTTTTAAGTTTATGCAAAACGGTCCATTTATGTCATATACACCCATATTCTTGTTTTCGTTCAAACCGTATTTTCCATACAAAAAAAAAGTTTTTGATATGGAAAATACGGTTTGAACGAAAACAAGAATATGGGTGATAGTGTCTTCGGAGAAGTTTGTGGCATACGGAAATGTTTACATAAACAATCATTATCAGCAGAGTCAAATAAAAACGCATCGTGGGAACGCTTGAAGAAGTCAAGGTTACTTTCGAAATTGTAGATTTAAGTTCTAAATAGAAGAGTCTTAGTTTAGCTTCCAAGCAGTAAGTTTATTTTTTATTTTTAAACTAACTTCCAAACGGTGTAACCGTTAAGTTATATGACGGAAATACGCATGATGAACATTAAAAACCCGAATTTATCCACCTATGGTGTGATCAGACCCTTCTTACTTAGTCAAGTTTATTTATTTTATTGTCATTATCAGTGACCAAGCCCCCCACCCCCGTGTCATCCAGTGACGCTACGCCACTGCCTGGGGGTACCCGGAATATATCCGGGTGTAGTCTATTTGGTGAGGCTACCAATCAACTTATCATCGTATTTTAATGTGATTTAATGGGTTTTAATTCAATTCATATTCAAGCAACTTCCCCGGGGTACCCGGAACATGTCCAAGTGTGTCCAATGTGTTCTGGAACACTTAACACGACTTGCATTGATCTTATTTTTGAATTCTGTAGTAATTTGATGTGTCGCATGATGGTTTTGATACGTTTTCCGTTAAATCCAGCGTGAAGGCCCATATTCACCGGATCTTATTCCGGCCATATCTCCGGAACCGGTTCACCGATTCCAAAACCGTTTAATAGCGTTCAATGAGACCCCAAAACCTATCATTTGGCGCCGAGTTTGTCCAAATCGGTTGAGCGGTTGCTGAGAAACGTGAGCGCATTCATTTCGTTACATACACACATACACACACACATACACACATACACACGTACACACACACACACACACACACACACACACAGACATGTTCCGATCTCGTCGAGCTGAGTCGAATGGTATATGACACTCGGCCCTCCGGGCCTCGGATCGATAGTCGGTTTTTCAAGTGATATCTATACCCTTCTTTGTAAGAAGGGTAAAAAAAAACATTACTACACTCATAAAATAAATCACATAACCAGTGGAAAATATCCATGTGAATTTCACATAACTTTCACGTGATCCCATAATTGGAAATCGCACCACTTAATCACATGAGCATTATGTGTCCAATGAAATCTATATGATTTCTCATATAGAATTTTTTTTTGCTATGTGATATTCAGATAACAATCATTATTTTTGTTATTGGAAAAATATTATGTGCGTTCCTAATAGAAACTAAGTGAAATCTTTTTTCAGTGTACTTCAAATGATTACACAGAAAAAAAAGTTGTTGAATATTACATCCAAACTGCTGCAACCAGGTCAATCCATCGGTTGTGTAATATAACGTTGTACGATGTACATCGATTTTGCGAACAAAATTACATTCATTGATGTAATATTGTATCTGCTTTTTGCTATTACATCATTATTTCATACATCAGCTTGAATTACATTGATCGATATTAATTTTTTTTTTGCTGTTTACTACTTATATCTCAATATAGTTGAATCAATGATTCAAGCAGACGATCAGAAGGTCGATATTTGTTGCTGTTCGGGAGATTTTTCGTGTATGGTCCATCCGAAAGCGCCTTATGTCTTTATTTCTTGACTCTGGCCCTCCTCAGATAACTGCACAATTAGCACAAGAAAAGATTGTATGATCGTCGAACCATGGATAAGTATTTTATGCACCGTTACAGGCAAATAAAACCACGGGTATTATGTACGTTCAGTCAACCAGCTACTAAAACAGACACCGAGAATCACATTCCGGGAAGAACAAGGTCGTTCAATCAATCTGTCACTACTGCTGACACTGTAAATCACCTGCCGGTGGGAACAGAGACGCATCATAGTTTTTGTACATTTTTGATCACTACAATAGACACCGGGACTCACATGCCACGAGAAAAAAATATCACGGTTCATTCAGTCAACCGATCAATACAATAGACTCTACGAATCACCTTCTTGTCCAGTCACTTAGAATTTGTAATCAAAACTTTAACCCTCGCTTTTACCGCACGCTGCTTTGCAACGCATGCCTACTTCGATTTAACACCAAGAGTAAGTGACGTATGAAGGAGCTGCTATATGTATAAATGCAAGAAAACGATTATCTGTACACGATTTACTATAGTTTGGAAATAAGCAGATCGGCAAATAAATACTAAAGAAGACTAATGAGTGGGCAGCATTTTAAGTATGCTTTCAAATGTAATTAGCCTGGTTTGCCCAATTTTGCCCAACTTCGAGCTGTAGGTCTTGGAAATAGTTCTAATTTTGGGTCAAAACCTTGAATATCTTAAGAAATATTGAAGATAGGAACTTGTTTCCCAAGACAAATAGCGTATTTTAAAAAAAAAACAAACATTTGTGTAAAACATACTAATCTCAAAAAATTGCTTCCTGAAAAGTTATTTGAAAAACATTGATTTTCTGAAGACTCTTACAAAAAAAAATATCTCGGTAAACATAAGAGATAGCGGGTTGACGTCTTGAACAGAATGTTTGATTTAATATTGTCTAAAACTTTGCTCTGGATACCAATTTGCTATCTCGACAAACAAAAAAAAAGAAATTTTTCGTCTCCCTGCTAGGTATATCAATCATGAAATGGCTAAGCCCATAAGAAGGAGCTTTTTAAGTGCACAAACTCCTCCCAAGACACTATGGACCGTTTTTACATAAACTAAAAAATGCACGTTTTGGCACTTTTGGACCACTGTGCGGTAGTGTAGTGGTAAGCGTGATTACCTCTCACCCCAGCAGGTCTGGGTCGTCGTCGCCGGGATGCTCTGAGGCATAACATCTCTGATCACGCCTTCCTTTGGAAGGGAAGTAAAGCCGTTGGTCCCCGGTCCATGAGTTTATGGGCCGATAGATAGGGTCCAGGTGTGGGAGCAAGATCGACGGAAAGCAAATCAAGGGGGAAAAGGCACCTATTTTGACGAAAGCATGGATCTAAAGAACATATTCAACTGAGAAAAACTTTAAAACGCTGTCCAGACTGGAGAGTTATAACATCTTATAACGGTTGTCAAATAATTGCAACATAGAAACTACCATCATCGGGCATTCAATCGGGTTCTCCCTAGGTAGAGACAATTTTTCGACAGCCTTTCAGTTTATCCTTCATTCATTCTACTGCTGTCAGTTCCGAGTCTACCTGTAGAGTCACTTCGTTGGAAGAATTTACACTCGTTCGGCAATCTATTTGTATGTGAGGATGGATATTTTGTTACTGTTGTGCTCGCGCTAGTGAATGAATTTTCCCATGCTTGCCAGGCAGCAATACGATAATAACGATAGATTAACCAGAAATTCTCAATAACTTTTTCAAAGGGACGTATCAGCTTTTGTAAACAATGCATTTGATCGTCGATTTGGCGTAACTGGTAGCTCGCTCACGCATGCTAACACTACCATCAGATAAGGGAAATTTTCCAGCTCAACTACGTCCACTACTCCGAAAAGAAGCACCGTGAAATCAACGAATGTATTAAGAAGAATCTTTTCAAATTACATATATCTGAGCTAATTGGTCACCAATTGATGAGTAGAGGTAAAAGATTTTTCAAAAAATTAGATTTCATGAATTGCAAATTAAGATCATTGAGGACATCTTTAACTGATGAATAACTAAGTTATTATTATTATTTACCTTTGTTAAGGAGGCTTTCAGCCTTGGGCTGGTTCGCCTCCAAAAATAACTAAGTTCTGTTTGTTTGCTGAACATCGAAAGTAATGAACTTAAGAAAATTTTGAAGCATTGACGACTACATTAAATGTAAACATCAATACTTCATGGATGTTTACAATTCTTTTTGATGGTTTTTATTGTTTTTATTAGCATTGAAACGAAAAGAATAAACGCAACTCTAAATTGATCACATAAAACGTGAGGCAAATTGATCACATAAAACGTAAATATGGAAATTGATTATAACATTAAAGAAAATTGACAAACCTATGGTATTAAAATCAAAAGGCTATGATGATGCTATCGTTCCGCATGATTAAGTTATTATTGAGGGAAATTGATAAACGCCTCAAATGGGCTTCGAATGACTTTCTATAAGATATTCCAATTAAATTTGGATTCCCTAAATCCTTGTACGAAATGTTATTTCAGCAGATATTCTGCAAAATATTTTTTTAAATACAGTTGCGCCTAAATGTAGGCTATGTTTTATATCACAGAAAATCATTAATCTCTAACATTGCAAACATTTTACCATATTTTTAATACATAGATAAATGGGAAATTTGTTTTCAAGTTAAGGGCAACAGTAGTTCGAGCCCAATGATTGTTACGTTTAAAAAGTGTTATTGAATCCTTTTGAACTGATATGGAATAAAATTGAAAATTAAGCACAAAAATCTACATATTTTGTAAAGAGAAACCAGCCAACCCCGACAAATGTTACACTAGTGATCAGTTTGCCCCCAGAGACAGTAGTTTTTAATTTATTTTTGACGTCTTTCGGCACCATATTAGGGTGCAATTTGAAAAAAAAACCAAAATTGACCGCGTTACGATAAGTGGTCAGGTTTTGACCACTTATAACTTTGTCAATAGATTTTAAGTCTAAACAATAGCCAATCGATTGAATCGAAAAAAAATTTAAGACTTTATCATTTTTCAAAAGTTTCCCATTGAAAAGTGAACAAATGTGCAACTGTTGCTATGTTAATTAAAATTATCATCGATTGCCTGCGAAAAATGCTTTCCCCAACACAGATTTCAAAGTCGGGTTCCATCCGGTCTCGCCAAACGGTTTTTATTCAATCACCGCATGTGATGAGTGGTGGTGTCCGGTTGTCATCAGCAGCAGCAGCAGCATCAGCAGTGCATTCGGCGCGTGGCGTTGTACATTTTTCTCTAGTACACAACGAAAGGCTTCCCGCAAGCAGCCCTCGATTCAACTAAGAAGGAGGAAGAAGCCGCACCACTCCTTATCGGATTCAGTTGCTCGTCTTGAGTTGCTGTGGGCTATCTATGCAAAGCGCGTCACCCTCGTTCCAAACAACATACGGCTAGCCAGTCTTATCCGTGTTGAATACCCTACTAGCTCAGCATTACTCAACCATCACGACAAAACGGTTCTTTTCAGGACCACCATAAATTATTGTTGTTTAAGAGTTAATTTGCATTGAACGTTCGTTCGTCTTGCTGCCGGCCACATCACCCCCAAAGTTCATTGATAATGTACACAACAACGAACGTTTGTGGTCGAATGCGTAACAGTATTGAAGTGGTACATACAATCAACTAGAAACACTTCGAATTATGGTAATGTTTTCTCCAGGACGCTAGAAAAAAGAAAAAAAATCTCGAATTTATATGATTGATCTTGATTGGAAAATTTTAGCAAGAAATTCCTCCAATCAATTTTGTTGATGCCTCAACTCTTCAGAAATTATTATAATAGTAAAATGTTTAACTTCCATATTTTCTTTAAAGTATACAACAAATGGATGAGTGGTAGCTTGTTGCACATACCAGTGATGAGATTGAACTTCATCCTGTAACACAAAGCTTTAGTTTTCGGAAAAATCACAAATAGCTAAAAATTCACCTTCTTGCTAATTTATTCCCGTAGTTTTCAAAATTTTTTTTTTTTTTTTTGTAATTACTTTATTTGTACAGGCTCAATCGAATAAACTTTACAGAGCCGAGTTATCCTTTGCGTTATACATTATTACTGTCTTATATTTAAAGTTAAAGGAATTGGACCGAGTACTCGCGGTCGTCTCGAGGTTAGTGGAGGTTTACAATTGTTTGAATGGGAAAAGGGAAGAAGGAGGTTTTAAATGTGGTTTACGATACAACTATTTAATTAATCCTAAAGCATGAAATTATTTCTATTCATCTTGAAAACAAACATTGAAAAAAAAAACCCCAGACGTACAAAACACAAACTAAACACATGGTTAATCAAACTTACAATCTAAGGTTAATATCCTTAAAGTAAACATATATGAGTTTCATAAACTCCAGATCGCGTCTAGCCAAAATATCCCGAACTGGAACATTAGGTTGTCTACCTCGAGCCCGAAGGGAATCATAAAAATGTGATCTGACTCCACGATACTCCGCACAAGACCAAAGGATGTGATCAGCGTCCTGGTAACCTTGTCCACATTCACAGAGATTGCTGTCTCCCAACCCCACACGGAACAAGTGAGCGTTTAGACAATAGTGATTGGACATGAGACGAGACATCACGCGTATGAAGTCTCGACTCAAGTCCAACCCTTTGAACCATGCAAACTTCGACACCTTAGGGATAATTGAATGTAGCCATCGTCCCAAGCTCCCTTCACTCCATTGATGTTGCCAGCTAACGAGCGACTGCTGACGATAAATAGAGTCGATCATAAATGTCGCCTTCCATAGCGCCCACCTTCGCAAGTGAATCCGCCTTCTCATTGCCCAAAATTGAGCAATGCGAAGGGACCCACGCGAAGGTGATGATGAAAGAGCGCACGGATAAAGCACTAAGCAGTTCTCGTATTTTCAAGAGAAAATACGAGAAGTGCCTTACCGGCCTAATGGAACGGATAGCCTCGACAGAACTGAGACTATCCGTAAAAATAAAGTAGTGGTCTGGAAGAAGTGAAGCAATAGTTCCCAAAGTGTAGTGAATTGCTGCCAGTTCAGCCACATACACAGAACAAGGAGCTTCAAGTTTTCGAGAGGCGCTATGAAATTTATTAAATACACCAAAACCAGCGGACTCCTCTATTAGAGATCCATCTGTGAAAAACGTTCTTGCAGAATCAACATGGCCAAACTTTGCAGCGTATAATGACGGAGCAATCATAGGACGATGATGCTCTGGAATTCCGCGGATTTCCTGCGTCATAGATAAATCAAAATTCACTGAATTGCCGAAATCGGAGAAGACTACACGATTAGGAATATTTTTTGAAGGGCTGACATCCTGTGTTAAATATAGGTAGTACAAAGTCATAAAACATGTTTGAGGATTTAGCTCCAGAAGCTTCTCAAAATTTTCGATCACCAGTGGGTTCATTACTTCGCAACGGGTGAGGAGCCTCAGAGATAACTCTGAAAAACGGACGGATAGTGGCAACATGCCCGCCAGCACTTCGAGACTCATAGTATGAGTCGAGTGCATGCATCCTAACGCGATACGAAGACAACGATACTGGATCCGTTCCAGCTTGATGATGTGCGTTTTAGCTGCCGACTGGAAACAAAAACTACCATATTCTAGAACCGATAAAATCGTTGTCCGGTACAACGTCAGAAGATCTTGTGGATGGGCTCCCCACCACGTTCCGGTAATTGATCGAAGGAAATTGATCCTTTGTTGGCATTTCCGCTTCAGATACTCAATGTGGGATCTCCAGGTGCATTTGGAATCGAACCAGACCCCGAGATATTTAAAAGACATGGAATGAGTGATCGGTTTACCCAAAAGTTGAAGCTTCGGTTGTGCTGGGCTATGCTTCCTAGAAAAAACGACCAACTCAGTTTTCTCCGTGGAGAATTCGATACCTAGCTGAATAGCCCAAGTAGACAAATTGTCCAAGGTATCCTGTAAGGGTCCTTGCAGGTCAACCTCTTTTGGCCCTGTGATAGACACTACGCCGTCATCTGCAAGTTGTCTCAACGTGCAATTGTCACTAAGACAGACATCAATTTCTCTAACGTAGAAATTGTACAAAAGGGGGCTTAAACATGAGCCTTGGGGGAGACCCATGTAGCTAAATCGAAAAGCTGTAGAGTTTCCATGAGAAAAGCTCATATGTTTTTCTGACAGCAAATTGTACAAAAAATTATTCATTAATGGAGAAAATCCACAAGCGTGGAGTTTCTCAGAAAGAACTTCAACGGATACTGAATCAAAAGCCCCCTTGATATCCAAGAACACAGAAGCCATTTGCTCTTTCTTAGCAAAAGCCAACTGAATTTCCGAGGAAAGCAACGCGAGACAGTCGTTCGTTCCCTTACCCCTACGGAAACCAAATTGAGTATCTGAAAGAAGGTGGTTCGTCTCAACCCATTTGTTGAGGCGAAAAAGGATCATTTTCTCCATCAATTTCCGAATACACGACAGCATCGCGATGGGCCGATACGAATTGTGATCCGACGCGGGTTTATCAGGCTTTTTAATGGCTATCACCCTCACTCGTCTCCAATCGTCAGGAACAATATTGAGCTCCAAGAACTGATTGTACAAGTTCAACATGCGCCTCTTAGCGACGTCTGGGAGGTTTTTCAGCAAGTTGAACTTGATTCTATCAGATCCCGGGGCAGAATTGCCACACGAAAGGAGAGCGAGTGAAAGTTCGACCATTGAAAAAGGCTGACTGATTTCGTCTACCGAATTCGCGGTTTCGCGAGGAATCAACTGCAACGGCACGGAATCCGGACACACTTTTCGCGCGAATTTAAGAATCCATTGATCCGAGCATTCCTCGCTTTCGTTGTTAGTAGACCGGTTACGCATTCTTCGCGCCGTACTCCAAAGCGTATTCATAGACGTTTCGCGCGACAATCCGTCTACAAACTGCCGCCAGTAACCCCGTTTTTTGGCCTTGATGAGGCTCTTGAGTTCGCGTTCAAGAGATGTGTATGCGTCGAAATGCTCGCGTGTTCCGCGTTTCCGAAAAAGTTTAAACGCGTCGGACTTTTTACGGTAAACCTCCGTGCATTGTTGATCCCACCAGAGCGATGGTGTTTTCTTACGAATAGACGATCGCGGCACCGGTCGTGTTTGAGCTTGAAGTGCGCTGTCGACGATGAGATTAGAGAGGAAATTATATTCCTCCAACGGCGGAAGCTCTTCCACTGACGATACTGTATCGTCTATCACGGATTGGAACTTAGTCCAATCGATGTTACGGGTTAGATCATACGCGACGTTAATGGATTCTGACGAGTTGAACCCACTGGCAATCGAAATTTTGATCGGCAGATGATCACTACCATGCGGATCCTGGATTACATGCCAAGTGCAATCCAACGATAGTGAATTGGAGCAAAAGGTGAGGTCTAATCTGCTACCATTCGAGGATGGACCAGCCAAACGTGTTACTTCTCCATTGTTAAGGATTGTCATGTTGAAGTTGTCGCAGAGATCATAAATCAAAGTAGAACGGTTATCATCGTACAGCTCCCCCCAGCCTGTACCGTGGGAGTTAAAATCTCCCATGATCAACCATGGAGCGGGAAGTACCGCACATATGTCGAAAAGTTGTTTGCGATTAACAGAGACTCTAGGAGCAATATATACAGAAGCAATACAAAGGCTCTTACCTTTAATGGTAGCCTGACATGCGACAACTTCAATACCGGGGAATTCGGGAAGATTCACTCTATAGAAGGAATGGCACTTTTTGATCCCCAAAAGTACCCCTCCTCCACGTGAATCCTCACGATCCAATCGAATAATGTTAAAATCGTAAAAAAGGAGATCAATTTCTGAAGAGAGCCATGTTTCACAGAGGGCAAATGCATCGCAATTATTGTTATGGACTAAATACTTGAACGAATCAAATTTCGGAATAAGACTTCGACAATTCCACTGTAGAACAGTGATCAAATCCCCGACCTCGTTTGGAAAATTATCCATCGAAGGAGATGATAGCTGCAAGAAGGGGCCATTTTGAAGTCAATTGCTTCAAGAAGGATTTCACAGTGGGAAGCAATGTGAGGACAATGCTTTTCAGAGGATCAGAAATGTTGAGGTATTTGAGAATACCGTCCACAATGTCATCAAATGAGAACAACCCAGATGAAGAAGGGGTTTCTGTTCTTAAAATTGGGGCATCAGGGGTTTTGGATGTCCCCGGAAGAGGTGGAAAATCCTGGATATAGTCAGTTCTGCGGAATCCAGGAGGAGTAGAAGTCTCCTTTTTTCCACCACTCCTTGATTTGGGCAAGCTGATTTGGGGTTCTTTATTTGCAACAATCCGCGAACGGATGCGCTTTCGTTTCCGTGCAGAACCTTCCGGAAAACTGAAAGAAGTTCCCTCCTCAGCCAAGTCAGAGTCAGTCTCGTCATCTGACAAAAGAGAAAAGGGATTTTTGTCAGTGGTCGATGGCGTGGCTGTCTTAAGCATTTCTGCAAAAGACCGCCTGGAACGTTCCTTAAGGGAGCGTTTCATTTTGTCCCCGAGCTGTTTGTACGCCGGGCACGACGAGAGAGCATGAGGAGGAGTTCCGTTGCAGTACACGCATTTTGGTGCAGTAGCTGCGCAGGCGCCATCCTCATGCTTCTCCCCGCATGTGGAGCAGCGTGCCTTGTTGCCGCAGTGGGAGGCCGTATGTCCCAACCGCTTACAATTCTGGCAGTTCATGACCCGAGGTACAAACAACCGCACAGGAAGACGAAGTTTTCCCAGCTCGATGTATTGAGGAAGGGCAGATCCAGAAAAGGTCACCCGAAACGAGTCTGTGGGGGTAAAACTCTTTTTACCCTCGCTGAGCGATACTGAGTTCATTCTATGAACGGCCAGTATCTTTACCGGAGGAAGCAAGGGGTTCTTGAATCGGCCAACCGCTTGCTTCTCCAGTATCTCGGGGTTCAGACTCGCCTCAGTGACCACGCCTTCGATCTCCACATCAGAGGCTGGAATGTACACCCTATATTCCAGTGTAAACAATTGGGAAACAGCAATTTCATTGGCCTGTTTCAGGTTAGCGACGGTCACACGAAGTTTGTTGTGCCTAACCTTCGTTATTTCGGTCACGGCAGAGAATCGCTTTGTCAGATCATCAGATATCTGAACAACATTCAAGGGTTTGTTTTTGGGCTGAAAATAGACAACCCATGGGCCAGTCGAGTCATTCGGGTAGGCACGATTTCGATGGGGGGTTTGCGTCTGAGACGACGAACCACCGGGGTGATCGAGAGGCGAAGGGGAGCCGTCGTCCGACAAAATGTCCGCGATGTCATCTGACATCGCGTCCATATTGCCGTATTAGTGGGAGCGAGAACGCTCTACCACGCGACTTGAATCCGAAACAAGCACAATACACAAAACAGATACTTATAATAGAAGCACAAAATGGATATTCAACTGAGGAGAGAGGAGAGAGAAATAAAACACAAAAACTTATCTAGCAGCAATAATATTCTGGCGACCAGGCAGCAAACAGCACACAGCTGAACGGCGAGCCACTGGACTGCGGGAAGCCTGGCAGGAAGCACGGTGATGAGCAGCGGGGGTAACCTTGTATGCGCGTTCGGCGACGAGCTTCGTGGTGTGGTCGATCGCACACACGAGAGCGGATGAGCGATGCAGACGTTAATGATAACAATGGCACTCACTTACGACGGTATTGTCTATGGCGGTGTGCGTGAAGACAACACGCACCGATGACGCGGAAATGGCCGCGATTCACTAATTTCACTGGATTCTTTAAAGTTTCGATCACTAGAGAAAGTTCCTTCTTTCTGATATGCGCACTTATGACACTACTAGAAAAAAACCCCTCCAGGGGGAAAAAACTGTCGAAATCTAATTAACCGAGTGGTAAAACACTTCGCAAATTTCCGGAGCGCAAAACTATCAACCGTTCTGGTTGGAAGAACACAGTGGAAAAAGTCAAAAATTTTGATTGTTCTGTTTTTTTTTAATTGTGCGGTATCAAACTTGTCAATTTCAAGCAGAAAAATAAAAAAAACTCATCTGTCTGTTTCACAATAGTTTCTAAATCACATCTATTAAATAGTGATAACCAACTGTTCAAATGAGAGTTGATCGATGCATTATACCTCTAATTGTTTTAATGAATTGTCTTCTAATGCAGAATCTGGACAATCTTAACAACACCGTAGATAGCAATATGTTGTCTTGTTTTCACAAAGTAGACTGTCAGTGGACGTTTTTAAATTAAAACATAAACTAACTAAAAATAAATCATACGAAACCTTTTATAAATGGCGTGTCGTTTTCCTTCTTTCTGCTTGTATTAAGTATCGATAAGTCTTAGTTATGTAAATAAGATAAGGGCGTAGTCAGGTTTCCAACTAGAGTTACTTTGGCAGTGGCAGTGTCCATGATGTCTTATTGGCTAAACATCTATTTCAGTGACAAGGAAGTCACTGGTATCACATGTTGTTCAACATTGAATTTATGAAGTTCTTGTAAATGTAAGAAGATTAATTACAGATTATCGAAAAAAAAAAGTTAATTACAATTTGTTGCATAACATTTTTTTGAAACATTCACAAACCAGAAGCCACCATTTTGGATTCCAAAATGGCATGAATTATCAATTTCCGGCCTCTGTATGTCGTCTCGGTACCAAAAATATCCATATTGTTGGCTATTTGACAGTTTTTCACAAAACCGGAAGCCGCCATCTTGGATTCCAAAATGGCATGAAGCATCGATTTCCGGCCTCTGGATGTCGTCTCGGTTCCGAAAATATCCATATTGTTGGCTATTTGACAGTTTTTCATAAAACCGGAAGCCGCCATCTTGGATTCCAAAATGGCGTGAATCGTCGATTTCCGGTCTCTGCATGTCGTCTCGGTTCCGAAAATATCCATATCGTTGGCTATTTGACAGTTTTTCACAAAAACGGAAGCCGCCATCTTGGATTCCAGAATGGCATGAATCATCGATTTCCGGCCTCTACACGTCGTTCCCGTTCCGAAAATATCTATATTGTTGGCTTTTAACAGTTTTTCACAAAACCGGAAGCCGCCATCTTGGATTCCAAAATGGCATGAATCATCGATTTCCGGCCTCTACACGTCTAGATTATACCATGCAAGAGTGGAAATGGCTGAATTCCAACACAAACCTGGTTCATTGTCTCTACCGAACAATTACAATTGAGGGAGTTAGAAGGAAAGGGCTATAAGTGACTTTAATCGATTCGCTTCATCTCTTTCGTTAATAATTCAGTGGCAAACACATTCCTTGATGCGTGTGCCATTCTGGATGCTAGATTAGAAGCTTCTTTATCAAACTATAAGGCAGAAATAGCGCGAAATCTGTTTATAAAGCTGCTATCAAAAGAGAAAGTCGATGAAGAGAATCGATCAAAGTCACTTACACCCTTTCCTTCTGACCCCTCAGCTTAATGTAATTCTGAGAGGTAAAATCTGAAAATCGTTTAATTTTTCGCTATTTGGCGAAATTTTGAGGATCACCATAATCAGCAAGTTTATGTGTACCGTAATTCAAGAGCAAACTTCCATTACAAAGCAATTAGTTTTTATATTTAAAAGTAGGGTTAACCACCCCATTCCCGGCCTATTAAGCACAACCCGCACTTAGTCTTTCATAATGTAGCGCAGTTTAGCACCAAACGGAATGTTATTATTATTGATGGCTTCCAAATTTATTAACCTTTTCGTACGTACCAGAAGATTTGATAAAGAGAAACCAATCGTTGAGATATTGTCAAAAGTCTAACACTGCTTCTTGACGCCAAACTCGGCCTACGGATTCTAAACTCAGCATAAAGCATTGAAACGCCATTGAAACGTCAATGAATTCACTTCGGCCTATCGGATAAAGATAAAAATAGATTCGGTCGGATCGCTTCTTTTGTTTTTGGGAATAATGGTTGCAAACCTTCATATCACGCGTCTTCATTGACTTCGTTCAGTAGCTTATTAACTAAAGTATGGTACCAAACGGATAACTGACTTGTTAACTCTGAAATCATGGATTTATTTGTAGTTTTCTACACGATAGGCCCAAAATGGGCGATTAGGCCGAAGTAGTTCTCTACCCTATGTTTGCCCTCGTCGTTTTGCTTTCTCATTATTAAAGTGAATAAATCGAACTGTTTGTCGCTAAGATGGTTTCGGTGGTCCTAAAATGATGAATGGGCTGCACGTAAGGAGACGTGATTGATAATTCTCCCGAATATCCTGGTAAAAAGACTTTGACTTAAGTAACCTTAGGGGTTGACTCGAAAACCAGTACTTTTTAACATGAAAGCTAGTGATCTGCTTTGTCTAGTCTAGTCTAGTCTACACATACACAGCCAGTACTTGAAAGAATCCTGGAAAATGATACATCTATCATTTTTCTTGTCATTATTAATGCCTGCTGCACATCAAGGATGTGAAACAAACAATAAAGCGGCCAGGCCTACTGTGCAGCGTTTAGTTAATTTTTGTGGAAGTGAATGTTTGCCATGTCTACACGCAAACCAAAAATCTATTACAATGAATGTTAGTACCGTTTCCTATCATCCTCTGTGCATGAACATCGCAACGAATGTTAGAAATTGACCATGCAGGCGATGTAATGGTTTTTTGTCTTTTTTTATTTCGTGTTCCATCTACGCTTTCGACTATACCAGTAAGCTTGTAGAACGACGTACATTGTAGAACATTGTAGAACGACGCACACACTTGTCTCGAATCTCTCCTGCAGAAAAAGCATACGAAGTCGAGCATGCGAGAAAATGAGCGCTTCATGTTTGCTTTTAGGCTGTCCATAATCAGAAGCATAGAGAGAGCAGTGGAGAAAGCACAGGTCTGATAGTCGCAACGTCCGTGGTTCGAGTCCAGTCGGCAACCTTTTTTCTATTTTTTTCGACATAATTAATTTCACTCACTAATACACTCCACACTTTTCGGTCTCCAATTTTCTTACATCGGACCGCAGCTAGGTATATCGCATCCTCGGTTCATGCGGTCTCCACTTACATCCTCTGATGATGAATCCCACATAATTGTAAGCGAATCTTACATCCACCGGTTGGGTGTAGCGGTTGGGACCTGAGCACTAACTCTTGTCCTAGCCCTATATGGCATATGGTTATATTACTCGCTTTCTGAAAAGAGAAGAAGGGAAGGGAAGGAGAGGAAAAGAACTTGGGAAAAGGAAATGCGGAATTCCTTTCCTCATTAGTATTTGTATCGTCAACTTTTATGAAAACTATATAAATCATTTTTGCTTGGTCAGAGGTATTATTACGACATTTGAATAAGATTGTCTTATCATTTGTTATTCAAAATTTAATGTTATAATGATCAACATAGCTTTGGATTATCCAATATAAATCAGTAACACTGTCCTGCAACCGATGATTTTTCTAATCCGAAAACTAAAAGTTACGAAAAAGCACTGATGCCTTCATTAAGTTCCACTTTCACGCTACGTTCAATGGTTAAACAAGTAAACAAGTTATTAAAATGAAATCACGTTCCCGAAAGCAGACAACAATGTATCTTAAACCGGATCAACCTTAGAAGAGTTTAGCAGGGATGACAAAATTATGATTCTAAGAAAATTTGTTCAGTTTAGTCAATATATTTTGGAAACAGAACGACATATGATCTCCTTGCCTAGCATCAAATGCTTCTTAGAAATAAATGCCTGAAATTAGTTTAGAATAGCTTAGCTTGTAAGACATGTTTATATGTTAGGAAGACAGAATAAAGATTTTATAAAAAAAAAAAAAAAAAAAAACAACAGACTAATTTTGACATTCGTTCATTTATTGTATGTACTGTATGTATCTACAATCACACTCCTGTCTGGCAGTGGTCTGGCAGTGGTATTATGTATAAAATCTACCTGTAACCATTTTTTTATGACTGCAAAAAGTTTGAACTCTGGATTCGAAGGTGATAGCTTTACCGTATACCCATTAGCCCATTTCAAGATCGCATGCTTCCGAAGATTTTGCTTACAATAAGCCCCGCTCCGGTACAGTATCGATGCTGATAATGTACTGAAACTTTCTATAAAACAGTAGCGCAAAATTTGATTGACGCGTATTTAATGATTTAAAAAAAAATATTTACGATAGAATTACCACAAAAATTAAGGAACGAGCTCACCAAATTAGTATAATCCAGAAAAGAACGGTACGGCTTAACAGGGTTTAACCAATGGGAATCTTTTCTTTCCATGCTGATTTCACGGTCTAAATCACTAACACTGGCACAACACGGTTACTGAATACGTAAAAACTGAACTGGACTATACATTTGGAAATAATTCAAACGAAAATTCTTCCGGATGGCGCCACCAGCCAAAACGCTGACAGAAGATTATCGCAAAAAATCCCGACAATAGAAAACAAACACGTTTAATCGCGGCCAAGGCACACTTCGATCTCATGAAAGCTAGTGATCTGCTTTGTATGATTAAAACCCTGCTTAATATGTTAAGCATTGCTATCACTATGAATTGAAATTAGGGTGCACCACGGTATGCACATTTGCACCACGTAGATATTTAATTCATACACATCCCAACAAACATTGAAAGTTGCACAAGAGCTTGTTCATGCAAAACTCAGCTTCTTCAGCATTTTTTAAGCTTATTCAGCTTTTAATCAGTTCAAATTGTTTGTTGGGATATGTATGTACCTACAACGTTTTACTGTTCATTACTCAGCTACGGGAGCAGCTTTGTGGAAGCCAGCTGCTTTCAAGATGGTTAGGATTTACAAATGAGAGAAAATTCCGAAATGGTGTGATCAAAGCATTCGGAAGGTCTTTACCTCCAGAAGAACTTTATCATAAACGAATATGTTCTAGGTGATCATGACTTACAAGTACCGAATAAAATTCCATGCACACTGCTCAGTTTTATGTTATGATGAATTTTGAAATAACACGGGTTTATCACACGGTTTTGTGAAACACATGGTTTTTTTAACCGTTTTTTTTTTTAAATATCGTGGTTTTTTTACACGGTTTTTTTTAAACAACGCGGTTTTTTACACGGTTTTTTGAAACAACGCGGTTTTTTGAAACAACGCGGTTTTTTTTACACGATTTTTTTAAACAACGCGGTTTTTTTTACACGGTTTTTTTACGCGGTACGTATCCCCCGTGTAAAAAAAGACTTGAGTGTATGGCAGACAAACGTATAACATTAAATCAGAAGTTCAGAACTAAGCTTTATGATTGAACGTAAAATTAAAATTATTTGCTTTAGCAGGAAAATTATGATAAATTAACAAATATTTTCTCAGCCTAAATGGCCCCCCGCCCGTGGAATTTGTTCCCGTTGTCCCCCTCTCAAATGCGGTTCTGGTCAATACTGAATTATAACTGCATAGTTTGGTTTCTTTCTGCACGTAGAGCGACGAATAGAATCAGTACAAATGCATTGTCTATATTGTATGCCCCTTTTCCATCACATGAAGCACTCTGCATGCTCAATGGTCATGATCATTCCAACATTTAAAGAACCTTAAGAAGTTGCAACCGATTTCGTTTTGTACCGCATTGAAACGGTAGATCTCATGTTCTTGCATCGTAATTTATTTGCTCCATAAAATATTGCCAATGTCAATGGTTTATTTATTTCGATCCATCTAAAAAAAGCAATTTAGGAAAATACATTTTAACTGATCTAGCCAGAACTAAATCAATCTAGGACTTAGAATAAACAACAATCATAAACCGGAAACTGTCCACTTTGGCAGCAAATAACTTTGCATGATCCAAAAACCAACCATTTTACGATCAGTCTGCAGTAGAACTAAACACACACATGACAGTCACATCCTGCGTACATATTGTTGATGTTGTTGTTGAGATACATTTTTTATCAGCCTTCACTGTGTAAAATTGGATTCCAACCGTCGCTTTTTGTCCAAATCATATATATTTTAATTTCGCTTTAATCACTCAGCGCGTCTGTCACATTAACATAAATTTTAATTTTCTGTTCGCATAAAAGGAATCAAGTGGTGCATAATTTATGTGTCGCATGCATAATTTCATTGATTTATTCAGTTTCACGACAATTGTCCGATGCACCGTTCTCCGGTTGGGATCGATCAGTGATTTGCCCCACAGGATATCGATCCAAAAGAGTGTGTGTGCACAGGTGCTTCTCTGTTGTTTCCGTCTACTTTGGCTACTACTGATGGTAAATAAACATGGCAGACACAATTTTTGCTTTCATTTTTCAAACTCGTGGCAATCTCAAAATTTGCAAGTTCAGATTGAAATGCAAATAGGTAGTGTGCACCATATTTACAGAGGAAGGTAAAGTTATCCTTCTCAGTAGGTAAAAATGTATGAATATACCCTTCTTCTGTGTCCTTTAGATTTCCGCTTCATAATACATGCCGCACATGAGAGGTTAGGTGATACCACACACTTGCACGCATAGCGGAGGTGTGTAGCGTGTTTCAAACCAGAGGTGCATCTGACGTGGAGTAAGGAAACCACAAAACACTTCCATCACCTGCTAGTTTACATGTTAATTAAAACCTATCAGCATGAGAGTGTTTTCTACCATGCATCGACCTTCCGTGCACATGTGTGAAGGAAAATGTAGGTATCAGTGTATAACGCACTTTTCACTACCAAGCTGTGTCGGATCACGAAAAACATTGATAGGTATTTTGATCAACGTGATGCGAAAATGATAAAACTTTAGTTTCACCGGCAAGTTTAGTAGAGACAAGATAGTTTCTAAGCACTTCTGGTCTTGTAATAGATTAACCATCTACAGTTTCCTAATTAAAAATCAGCACTCTGGAATAGTATCTAGCTATAACATTTTTTAATTGAAAAGCACTTAAGGAAAAGGTTGCGAGAATAAAGTTAAGAGCCGGCAAAACTCACGCTACGGAAGTATACAAATTCCAGAAGAAGAAGAAGAAGAAGAAGACGGAGAAGAAGAAGAAGAAGAAGAAGAAGAAGAAGAAAAAAAAGATGACGATGACGACGAAGAAGAAGAAGAAGAAGAAGAAGATAATTGACACCGTCTTCAACCAAATGTTTCGCAGACTTAGCTCTTAACATTAGACAACGGACAACACACAACACCCAGTAGAGAATTTTTCGGGATGCGGAAAGCTCCACCGACTGGACTGCGAATCAATCCCTTACTTCATGGCACTCACAACACGCCTTAACGACAGCTGACGCAGCTAACCGCATGACCACGAAGGCCACAAGCCCTAAGAAGAAGAAGACATTGAAGCGCTCTAAAACCACTGTGTGCTGAGGCTTAACTTTGCTACACCTCTCAACAATCCATGTTTAGGAAGTTAATCTCCAATCCCCTGGAAAGTGACCAGAATTTGACTTGTGTCAAATCCATTATGTTCTTCAATGTTGGCTATTACGTCTTAACTGTGACTATGCTGATAAGACAACAAAAACGTTTGAATTCGTACACAGAAAAAAGAAAGTCTGTATGATACCATAACTGATCTAGAAGTCAATATAGCTATAGATTATCAATCCAACATTTGAAAGCCAATGATTCTCGTGTGATTTGATTTTCCCAATGTTTTTGATGTTCTTACCCAATCTTTCTTCAACTCCAGCTCTGTTTTATTAGTTTTGGGATGTTTGCGAAGGTCTGCCTTCAAAATTGCCCAAATTTTTCAATTTGGCGAATTTCCGGTGAATTTGGTGGGTTCATATCTTTTGGCATAAAATTGACTTCGTTGGCTTGGTACCACTCCAACACGTTTCGAAAATAGTGGCAGGATGCTAAGATGGCAACATTGATCGTTCCGGAAGTGATGAAGGGAGCGCTTATTTCACCAGTTCCACAAATCGCCTGCCAGATCAGGTACTTCTTTGCAAATTTTGATAATTTCTTATTTCAAACATCCTCCGTAACATCGAACGTAGACTTGGCAATGCAATATTCTTGACCAGGAAGTTGACGGAAGTCGGCCTTGACGTAAGTTCCGTCATCGATCACGATGCAACACGATTTGGTGAGCAACTTCGTGTAAAGTTTCCGGGCGCGGGATTTCACAGTGATGTTTTGCTTTTCATTCCGGTTTGGGGCACTTTTCACCTTATAAACGTGTAACCCAGCACGCTTTATGGTTTTCTGCACAAACACGACTGATACTTGGGATTTTTTAGCGACATCTCGAATTCTGGCCATTTTACTGTCCATTGGACCACTTTTACGACCACTCCTTTCCTTCCTTCAGGCACTCAGACGCCCCTTGAAGGTTTTTTTTCACACCAGACACAGTTTTACTGGCAATTCCAAACTTTTTAGCGACCATCGGTGGGACGCCCCTGGATTTTGATTGTAAGTGTACACAGCAAAAAAATAATTTTGATATCACGTCAAAGTGGATGCACTACAATCATGTCAAAAATATGGTGTAATATTACTTGCTAAAAAGGACAAAATTATCATTAATACAATGCATGAACTGACATTACGCTGCTTTTACTGCATTTGTTTATTTATGTGGTCATAAAAATTACATGAAATTTTCGACATGATTGCAGTGCATCCACTTTGATGTGATATCAAAATTATTTTTTTGCTGTGTACAACATTTTCCAGAAGACAGATTCTTGATTCGACGACATGATTGGAGCTAATGGATGAATAACTATGAAACTTGACAGATGTAAACAATTCACTTTGAATAAGATTTACTCTAATTTTCAGGTTTTTTACTCATACGGTTCAAAAGTTACAGAAGATTTTTGATGTGCCATTTTTATCGAATACACCCTTTATTCTCGTCACAAAATGCATGAATTTATTTTGTGGCTCGTTTAGACTTGACCAACTGAAAAATTCCTTATGGTTAAAATAAACATTGGCTTTCAATTAAATCTATTTGATTAATTTTTTTGCATTCATAATGTTTAACTGAATACGGGCCTGGCGTAAATGCTTAGCATCCATACTTGTCACGCTGAAAGACTTGAGATTAAATCTCATCCCGGGCATGTCACGAATGAGCTAAAATATGTTAAACATAACAAATACACAATAATCGTTAGTTCAACGACAGATGAACGTAAATTAAATTTTAAACAAGACGTTAGCAGAACTTCAAGCTAAGTTGCTTTCATTTTAAAAGTCTTGGCTGCATAATGAAAGCACAATATGATATCATACTTCTGTCGCGACAGTTGAAATCAAAATGATTTTTCATTATGATAGGAACTACAAACTTTAATATCGATTTGCTTTCATTTTGTTAACCGACTTTGCTCGGGTACGCGCTCGGAAGAGCTTTGGATGATAATATGTATGTATTTTTAGAGTGCCAGTGCACTGTTAAATTCATATGTGGCTTGAACGACGCTTTTAAATCATATTGCATTTGTAGGCGAATTTGTGCTCTTGCGTTTCTCACAAATTCCTTGTTCAACAATAATGATAAAACATCGTGCCCCAAAGTTTTAGTGATCGATGATATTGGAAAAACAGCATTTCGATCATTTACTTTACAGCGGTCTAATGCAGAAGCTACCTCAACTGTAACAATTTGCTTGAGTTGTGATTTACGAGTCGAGGCAGGTTTTGCAGAACCTAGAACGTTTGAAATATATTAATAATGTCTGGAACGCGCAAAATTTGGTCAACTTCAAATTGGTGTATTTCTGTTAAAAACGCATACAAAATACCTGAAATGCTGCATTTGGAAGTTGAGTGTATATACAATTGTTGCTATGATGAGTTTTCACCGTTTGCTCTCCAGTTTTCAAAATGACGTCCAAGCAAGAGGAGCAGCGTGTCAAAATTTTGCTCGCGCATCAAGAAAATCCGACGTTCTCACACGCCAAGTTGGCAAAATTGCTGGATGTGGCCAAATCGACCGTGACAAGCGTTTTAAAAGTGTTCGGGGAGCGTCTGTCGACCACCAGGAAGCCTGGAAGCGGCGGCAATCGTAATCCGGACGTGGCAGCGACGGTCTCGAAAGCTGTATACGAATCTGCTCACAAAGTTCAACTGTGTCGTCATGGACGACGAAACTTATATGAAGGCGGATTTCAAGCAGCTTCCGGGACAGGAGTTTTAAACCGCATCAGGAAAAGGGAAGGTGGCTGAAATTTTCAAAACTATCAAACTATCGAAGCTCCCGAAAAAAATATCTCGTCTGGCAGGCCATATGCACGTGTGGTCTACAAAGTGGCATTTTCATTACTACGGGAACAATCAGTCAAGAGACCTACGTCCAGGAGTGCCTGGAAAAGCGGCTGCTACCATTCCTAAAGCAACATAATAGACCTGTGCTGTTCTGGCCAGCTTGGCGAGGTGCCACTATGGGAAAAAGTCAATCGAGTGGTACGAACGATGCGAACAACGTGGTTGTGGGACCCAAAGACCACAACCCTCCCAACAGCCCAGAACTCCGCCCTATCGAACGGTATTGGGCCTTGGACAAACGGAATCTAAAAAAAAAATAATAAAACCATGGAAAACGAGCAGCAGTTTAAATCTAACTGGCGTTCGGCGGCGAATAAGGTCGATGAGACCACTGTGCAAAATTTAATGGAAGGGGTTAAGCGGAAGGCACGGCATTTCGAATTTGGCAAATTAAAAACATTTTTTCCTTTTAATATATGAATTGAACTACCAAAAGAAAAATAAGAAGATTTTTGTGATATTAATTTTGACTGAAAGAAACGATTTTTTGTCAACCAATTTTTGCGCGTTCCAGTCTTTACAGAAAAAAAATACACAGATAAAAGAAAATAATGAACGTTAAAGCCAATCTCAACAACTTAAATGATCTTTGAATAACTCTTTCGGGTTTTCTGGGGGACTATACGGACCTACTCTGGTTGTCATTATGTGACGATGATTCAGTTGCACTGTAAATTTGGTCCAGTCTTTGGCTTGATCCTTCTCCCTCAAAGTCGCTATACAAAATAGTTTCTCTTGATCCCGCTGTTTAAGTAAATATTGCTTCGCATGCTTTTCTTCGTGATTTTTTGCCTTATAATCCTTTCCGATGTCAAATAAGCTTCGTAACGATTCATAGAATATTTTTCTTTTATAAACGTCTTTCTTAGAAGTTCGAAGCTTACATTTTGAAAAGTTTTTCCAGTTATTTAAATATCGCAAAAAAAATATTCTGTATACTCATATCACTCACTAGCTAGTTTGGGTTTTTCTTCTTCCAAACATCCTTCTTTTTTTTTCAGCCCGCTAATGAAACATATATTTATGATAAACTTCGCTATGCGTTGGCAAATTCACGGATTGTACAAATGGCGGCAGATATTCTCCAATTAACCAAATATCACCCATGTTAATCAAAATCACTGTATGAATTTTAAACTATATTTTCAATACATTTATTTTGTGCGATGATTATAGAATTTTTCAAATATACTACTGAAGAATCCAACGAATCACATTTTTTTTTTACTGAAACTTAGGGAGGAGTCAATACTTGAAAGAAAAAAACGGTGTTTTTTAATCCTATAAAACAAATTAACACTTGTTGAAGTTAAAATATAGAATGCCATTTATTTCTTGATAATCAAACACGAAAAATTAAGTCTAATTTTACATAAATTTATTATTTACCGGATAACCTTTTGACACTTATATCTGCTTAAACTTAGAACGGGCTTCAGGAGTCAAATATATTATTGCAACCAATCATAATGAGTCTATCAATTATTTGTTATTGCCACACAATACAAAGAACCGGTGCGTTGAAGTTGAAATGCAATCAAAAGTACTTAAAGTAATTAGTGCGTTTTGAAGTAATACTGAAAATAATTAAAATTATCTATCCGTAATTAATGTACTTTAATAGCGAAATTTCAACTGTAATTAATGGAGTTAAAAAGTAGTAGTTCTACATTGTGCAATCAATGTATTGAATTCAGTAGTATATGGAATTAATTTAATTACAGCCGTTGCCAGAGTTGGAGTTAAAGGTTATTGCGTGCCCCTAGGTTATTGCATACATAAAACATTTTGGATAATATTTCAATGCACTGTTCTACTGCATCGTTTACGCCCAACAAAGAGAAACATATTATCGTAGGTCAGTAAGTACACAGTGTAAACGAATGACAATAACAATATGGGTCACTTGGTTGTTTTCCGGCGATGTAATTTGAATCTTTTTATCCTTCTTACAAAGAAGGGTATAGATATCACTTGAAAAACCAACTATCGATCCGAGGCCCGGAGGGCCGAGTGTCATATACCATTCGACTCAGCTCGACGAGATCGGAACATGTCTGTGTGTGTGTGTGTGTGTGTGTGTGTGTACGTGTGTATGTGTGTATGTGTGTGTGTGTATGTAACGAAATGAATGCGCTCACGTTTCTCAGCAACCGCTCAACCGATTTGGACAAACTTGGCGCCAAATGATAGGTCTTGGAGTCCCATTGAACGCTATTGAACGGTTTTGGAATCGGTGAACCGGTTCCGGAGATATGGCCGGAATAAGATCCGGTGAATATGGGCCTTCACGCTGGATTTAACGGAAAACGTATCAAAACCATCATGCGACACATCAAATTACTACAGAATTCAAAAATAAGATCAATGCAAGTCGTGTTAAGTGTTCCAGACCACATTGGACACACTTGGACATGTTCCGGGTACCCCGGGGAAGTTGCTTGAATATGAATTGAATTAAAACCCATTAAATCACATTAAAATACGATGATAAGGTGATTGGTAGCCTCACCAAATAGACTACACCCGGATATATTCCGGGTACCCCCAGGCAGTGGCGTAGCGTCACTGGATGACACGGGGGTGGGGGGCTTGGTCACTGATAATGACAATAAAATAAATAAACTTGAATAAGTAAGAAGGGTCTGATCACACCATAGGTGGATAAATTCGGGTTTTTTTTTATTGCTTTGGGTTGTAAGTGAGATTAGCTAATTTAGTTTGTTTATATCGATAAATGTTAATGACCTGAGGGAAATCACTATTTTGGATTGGAAGTTTTATTGAGCTGTGGGAAATGATGATCCGGTATGAATGGAATGCATTCAATTGTTGAAACACTTGTGAAATATGAACATATTATGGTTTCGCAATTAATAGCATTTTCTATGTCCTTGGTTTCCCCAGCAGGCCTATGTTCAATCCCAGTCGGCGCCGCCGGAATGTTCTGAGGCATAAAATCTCTGATGAGGTAGGAAGTAAAGCCGTTGGTCCCCGGTTCATGAGTTAATGGGTCGATAGGTAGGGTCCAGGTGTGAGAGCTGCCTCCTTGGCATCGGTAGCATTGGTGCTCAGCACGGAAAACAAAATCGACGGAAAACAAATCAAGGAAGAAAAAAATCTTGGACTTTGGAGATGAAGTGTGCAAAAGGCGCACTTGAAGTGAACAAAAGGCGCACGCGAATTCACTTTTATTTCCGTTCGATAGGCCAAAGAGAATCCCAATGGTGTTTCAATGCCTAATAGACCCTAGAAAACCCGCAGACCAAGTTGAGCCTCCAGAAGCAGTTTTGCATTTTCAACAATAAACGAATATTTTGCGACCCCTTTAAAGGGCTGTTCATTAACTACGTAGACAGTTTTTTTTTTGGATTATTGCCCCCCTCCCCACCCCCTGCGTAGACAATTGTATTTTTTTAATTTGTATGGGCCGTGGATAATTACCGACCCCTAACTGTCTACGTAGCTAATGAACAGCCCTTTATCAGAACTAACGGTACATATGGAAAAGTCAATAAACTTGGAAGCCATCTGTAATAATAACATTCCGTTTGGTGCTAAACTACACTAGATTAAGATAGACTAAGTGCGGATTGTGCTTAATAGACCGAAAATGGGGTAGTCAACCCTACTAAAATACTAAATAAAATCAGATCTATAAATCGTAGAGTAATTCCAAAAATTGTACAGTCAAATCAGAGGGTAAAAAGTCCCAGTTTGCAATCAAAAGCCAAAATTGGCAACTTTTTACCTGACAATAAAACAGAATATTAGGTACATCTTCTTTGTTTTCCTTTTTAGGTAGGTTTAGGTGTAGCATTAAATAAATATCTCTAACTAATTTAAATAATCCTTCCTTAACAGATCCTTGAAAAAGAGATAAAACAGGTATTTTAAAAGCCAAAAAAATCATTTTACCAGGGATGCATCTTATCTCATGTTACAGTACAAATTTCAAGCTCAAACTCACAATATTTTACTTCAAACGTGAAGTTTACTGTTCAAACTGACAATTGTACTTTACATTGTGACATGACACGTGTCATCACAAGAAAGAGCTAGAAATCGCCTCCGTGAAATAATCTCTCATTCGGGAAAGCATTGCGTCAGTGTGAGTGTGACACTATTTCCGCAAATGTGCATAGGCGTTAAGCCGTGTATCATGCTGTAACGTCGTCATATTTGTGCAAGAGGTCCCTGTTGCAACAATTCTTCATACAATATCTTCTCCAAGCCAGCAGCGAGCGCACCAGAAGCCATCCCGAATTCATGTTTGGGTTTTGGTGTCTGATGGTGGCGTTGCTGTGTGCCAGTTTGCTTTGATTTACAGTCTTTGATGTTTGCACAAATTTTATGCGAGCAATAAATCTTTCGCTCATAGTATGCAATAACAATCGTTCGTTTCGTACGCCGCCACCGCTTACACGAAACCATATCCATACATATTGTGACAACAGACAAAAGACGGCAGCGTGCAGTTCGATCACACATGTGTTATTGCTTCTGCAGCCGTTGCGCTCACCGAGGATAGATTCTTCATTTCGGGCAACAAAAGAAATTCATAAAACACATCCTGGCGTGTTGTAAGAATTCTGTAGCACGTCGCTTGCGGATGCATATTAGACAAATCGTGAACAAACTCTGCCCCATGAAGTTTTTCTCAATAGAGGAAAATCTGCACGCACGTACGCGATATTCTGCTCCATTTGGTTCGTTTCCTATAAATGGTGGTGATGATGGTGAACGATTACTATTTCCAATCGGAGCTGATACGTGCATAACTATCTTTCCTAAATTGATCTAATAATTTTTTAGCTCACGATTTACTGAATTGATTGAATAATGATATGAAATATGCTGTAAAATTAGCATTCAGTCGGTAAGATATCAGTACCAGTAAAATGCAACAATATTCAAAAACAACAGCAAGTAAGGGCCTGTCCATAAATTAAACAGTGGTTCCCATTCTATGAAGCTCTTCACCGCGACTTTTCAACTACATTTCTTATTTTTTGTGTTGTTATTACTATAAATTGAGGTTTACTTTAGAGAAAGCTATCTGGGTAACAGCAAATCATTTTTATGTCGCGTTGTCACGTCACCCAGTGTTTTAGCTCTAGTACACGGTAAGAAAAAGTACCCAAAAGTAAGTTCTTTTCACTTATCTCGGCACTAAAGTACAAAGTACTTTTCATTTCCTTGTGTACAATTCGTATGGAATTTTATACTCGCTTTCTACATAAAAGTAAGTTAGTTTTTGCAAAAAAAGGTAGATATGATTATACTCAACGTTGGGTTCCCACACTTTACCACCCCTGCTGGGTGGTTTTGCTCCTCAATTTTTGACAATATTAGAAGGAGAAAAGGAGACAAACAAGTCAAAACTAGGTAAAAGTGACTGGCCGCTGGGTACTTTTTGCTTACCGTGTAGCTTATTTTAGTGCAGTCATTCCATTGCGAAACGATATAGTGGTTCTCATAATTTCGTAAAAAAATGTAGATTTGTTGCTTATCGCAAAATATTAGCCCGTTTTTTTTTTAATTTTTTTTTGTCATTAGGGTGATCATTTCCATGTTAGGACGCCTAAAAATCAATTTTTTTTTTCAAGAATGACTTTTTTCAAAAAATTTATATCTTTTGAACCACTAGCTTTATTTCAAAGATTATAACATCAAATGAAAGGTATTTGAAAATACTTGTATCGAAAAATATAATGATATTGAAAAAATTGATTTTGTATTGAAAAACATTGATTGTATTTGTTTTTATGGTTTTCATGGTTTGTAGACAGAGGAGGCAATATGCTTTTAAATTTTTCCTTATGAATAAAGGCAAGGATGCAAACGTTCAATCGTTATGACCATTTTTAAAAGTGACAGTCATTGCGAATCACTCTATAGCGTTCAAAACGTCTAATAGAACAGGGAAATGTTTTGCAGCTGATTAATTAACGAAAGAGAAATTCTATGAAGAGAATCGGTCAATGCAGATAGGACCTTTTGAAATGTGTATCTAGAATTTGGACTCTTGGTCCAGGATTATTGTCTATAGACTTTTCTGATGTTTAGGAAATGCATTGGTATTACATGCCTAAAGGTATGCATCGTTTAATATAAAACAGCTGCTGCGTATATTTTCCTTCCATTATTGACTGGTTCAATAAAATCAATGAAATAACTGATAAGTGCAATACAACGCAAAGTTACGATTAATCATCTAACAGAATCACTGAATGATTATACTCGCTGAAAAAATTATATTGATGGGCAATAATTAGATACAAAGTGTGCAATAATAGAATTCCAAAGCAATTGGGCTCTGAAGTACATTCAAAAGTTTTATTATACAGAATGTTTTTACCAATATAAATTGCTGATGAGCTATCGAAGTTCTTCACGAACCACATTCAAAGGTTTCTAAAGGAATTCCTACTTAAAGAATTAAGTGTTAGCGAAGTGGAGACATAACTAGAAGCGTAAAGATTGTTGGTGTTTTTTTGGATCTAAAACACGCTTTTGGAACAATTTCTTGGCCATTATTTTTAAGATCAATCAAGCGCTTTGGAATTACGAGTACTGCATATAAATGGTTTGAAAGCTATTGCGACGTGTTTTACTATTTTGCGACATTAATCTTTTTTACAGATGATACTATGTTATTCATTGCAGCTATGGATGCCGTTTTACACTTGAATAAAGATTTGCGTTCTCTAAGCAGATGGTTGAAACTAAACTTATGGTTACTTCACAAAATCGTGTAAACGTCGAAATCGATTGAAAAATGATTTAATTTTTTTTTTTTCCTTGATTTGTTTTCCGTCGATCTCGTTTTCCGTACTGAGCACCAATGCTACCGACGCCAGGAAGGCAGCTCCCACGCCTGGACCCTACGTATCGACCCATCAACTCATGAACCGTTTTTACTTCGGCGCCGACCCAGGCCTGTTGGGGTCCCGGCGGCGCCAACTGGGATTGAACCCAGGCCTGCTGGGGTGAGAAGTAATGTCACTTACCACTACACCACCGGTGCCGCTGAAAATGATTTAATTATTACCAGTAAAATACAGCTCTACAAATCAGACATCTCTCCTCGTCTAGACTTTTGCTCTTCTTTTTTTTTAATATTTACTTTATTTGTACAGGCTCAATCGAATAAACTTTACAGAGCCGAGTTATCCTTTGCGTTATCTTTTGCCCTTCTATTATATTTGATTTCAATTTCAATGAATCACAAATATCGAGATTATATTCCTTGCAAAATAAAATAGTGCGTTTAATTTTGAGATGTAATAGATTAACTTCCTCAACTTTGATGCTGGATGCCTTCAAGTGGTTATCGTATATTTGCCTATAGTGTTCATTTTTAAAGTATTTAACGGTTTGCTGCTTCGATATTTGTGTGATCGAATTGAAAGAGGAAGTGACTTTCATATATATAATACTAGAAACGCAGATAAAATAAGAACACCAAATTTCATGATCTGTGCCCAATATGTAACCTTCAATCACCTTCAAGATCCCGTTCATCCTTTAAATACTCGAATGATTTATTTGTTGGATTGCTGAAAATTAGATTGTTGCTTTGAAATCGCCGTTAAAATGCAAGCAGTGAATTTCATAAAGTTATAGCTGCAAACTAAATTAACTCGAAACATCAAGTGGGGATCTCATCTACGTGAATTATTTACTAAGAAATAATTTTTGTATGGAGCCACGCTGCAGTATCGAAACTTTCGTTCCAAGTTAAGTATGGTCGTAATCTGCAAACTTCAGAAACAGGATCTCCGTTCTTAGATTTGCATGGGCAACGTGAGCTGCTGCAATAAGACGTAAACGTGCAGAAATAGCACAGCGAGCAGCACACTATCGAGGAGTGAATTAAATTTTCCATTGCCTTAGGGAATGCAATGAAAACACCACCGGGAACTGAAAATAAAGGAATGTAAAAACGGTTTCCTTTCGTCTCTCCCTGTTCCATACCCACCTGCTTGCTGCATACTGCTGAAGCAACTCATCGTCATCACATCACATGCCGAACCTTAAGACGATGTATAATTGCTAGAAACTTCAACGATAATACGGTTAACTATATTTCCCTAACGTGATAGCTTAAGCTTTCCTTCTTTCTTTTTCTGAACAAAACTTTTCCTTTCCGGTTTTCTTTGTCTCATTTTTCCCAGTTTTTTTTTTATATTTCAACGTTAGCGTGATTCGTAGAAATACTGAACTGAACCAGCAAATATTTCTTCGAAACTAAACGAAACAACACAGACAGAAAGACGAATGAATCCAACCGAAGCTGTTTGATGCAGTTCCGCGAAAAATAAGGAAAAAGCGCACACTTTGTGCCAGCAGAAAGTTTCGTTGCTTCCTTCAGCGCTATACTGTGTAGTTAGTTGGTTGCTCTTCATTGACATCATTATCGTCGAGTTACACAGAACAGGAAATTAAACAGTGAAGAAAAAAGATTTACTCTGAGAACTAACAGCTTACGGCTTTGTGCAGGGCATTTAGCGTTCGTTCAAAGATTGCAGGTTTGTTTCATAAATAGGCCTAGATGGCAAATTGTAACAATTTCATTGCAATTCGAACACTTTAGTAATTGGCTTATATACTGAAATAAATTAAATTGCAGTGTGTGTGCGTTACGTCGAAAAAAAAAGTCCATAGAAGCAAGGATCCTGCGCTAAAGCAAAATGCAAATGCCAAAATTTGAAAAAAAAAAAAAAACGGCGCCGGTGGTGTAGTGGTAAGCGTGATTACCTCTCACCCCAGCAGGCCTGGGTTCAATCCCAGTCGGCGCCGCCGGGATATTCTGAGGCATAACATCTCTGATCACGCCTTCCTTCGGATGGGAAGTAAAGCCGTTGGTCCCCGGTTCATGAGTTGATGAATCGATAGGTAGGGTCCAGGTGTGGGGGCTGCCTTCCTGGCACGTCGGTAGCATTGGTGCTCAGCACGGAAAACAAGATCGACGGAAAAAACAAACCAAAGGAAAAAAAAAAAAAAAAAAAATTTGAAAAAAAAAAATTGAGGTTTTCTATGTTACACAGTGGCAACGGTTGAAACACGTAAACTGATGATTTCAAATTTTGGAAAGTGCTTAAACATTGACATAATTTAGACCTTTTTTTCAACAACAAAATGATCAATGGACATTTTTTCTAAGGAAATGTGTTACAAGGAATGCTAACTAGATGATAAATGATCTCAAAATTTAAAAAAAAAACATAAAAGTGATTTTTTAGTATTTTTTGTACTTTTTTATTGTTATTGTGAACACTCATGAGAAGCTCGGTGGTGCCCATCTCCGCAAAAAAAATCTATGTGTGTAGACCATATTGTCACAGAGTAAAGCATGGCCGGTCTAAAAACTGGTTTAAATAATAGAAGTTTATTTTTCGGGCAAAGTTTGGATTTCCGGTTTATAAGAGAATACAAACATTTTGTATATTTGTAACATTTGACTTGAAAACCCACAATGTGATCTTTAAAAGTTGATTTTTGGTCTAGTACTAATTCCAGATATTACACTTGGTTTGACCAAGAAATTGGAACTCCGTTCAAAGTGACTATGTGACTCCTACTAGGTTTCAAAAAGGAAGCTTATGTGTAAATATTATAAGTTGAGTTTTGGAAGCGTTGGAAGAAATTTTCCATTTTTGTAAATAAGAAGAGAAAATATCTAAACTTTTCTGCGGTCTGCTGCAAAAAACACGAAGATCTCTTCCTTTAGCGGAAATGCCTGTGTCATGAGCGAACAAAGATTTGTGGCAACCCTGAGGCAAATCAGGGAGGTGCGAAGAGAAAATGTTATACAATATAGGCCCAAGAATTCTACCATAAGGAACTCCTGCTCTAACAGGTAGTCGTTCAGATTTGGAATTTTAATAATTTACCTGCAGAGTTCTGTGAGTTAAATAATTTTATAATAACTTTAATTTATATATTTTATAATAGGGTAGAGAACTACTTCGACCTAATCGCCCATTTTGGGCCTGTCGAGCAGAAACATCAAATAAAGCCATTGCTTCAGAGTTAACAAGTCATATATGCGTTTGGTACGATACTTTAGCTCAATAGCTACCGAACGAAGTCAATGATCACGCCTTCCTTCGGATGGGAAGTAAAGCCGTTGGTCCCCGGTTCATGAGTTGATGGGTCGATAGGTAGGGTCCAGGTGTGGGAGCTGCCTTCCTGGCACGTCGGTAGCATTGGTGCACAGCACGGAAAACAAGATCGACGGAAAAAACAAACCAAAGGAAAAAAAAAAAAAAAAGAAGTCAATGAGAACGCGTGATATGAATGTTTACACTCATTGTTCTCGAAAACAAAAGTAGCTCTCCGAAAAAATCAATTTTTATCTTCATCCGATAGGCTGAAGTAAAAGAATCCAGAATCGAAGAATCGAGAGAATAATAGAAGTTAGAATCCATAGTCCGAGTTTGGAGTCAAGAAGCAGTGTACATTTTTTAACAATATCTCAACAATGTGTTTCTCTTAAGCAAATTTTACGGTACGTACGGAAAGGTAAATAAATTTAAAAGTCATCCGCAGTAAAAACATTCCATTTTGTGAAAAAAAAAATCACTCGAAAAATTGAGGCAAAGGGTTGTGCTTAGAAAGCCCAAAATTACAACTAAGCCCTATAGAGTGGAAAATAAAACTTTTTCAATTTAGCAATTAAACCTTCATGCCAAACACTATCGAATGTTTTTTTCTATGTCTAGAAGAGCAACTCCAGTTGAACAGCATTCAGATTTGTTTGAACGAATTCAATTGGTAACTCTTAAGAGTTGATGAGTAGTTGAATGCCCATGGCGAAATCCAAACTGCTAATCTGCAAAAATTGAGTTCGTTTTGATGAGAAGCATCATATTATTTAAAATTATCTTTTCAAAAAGTTTACTTATTGAAGAAAGCAAACTTATTGGACGGTAGCCAAAAGCTTCAGCTGGATTTTCATCCGGCTTCAAAATTGGAACAACTGTTGCATTGTTTAATTTTTAAGGAAAGTATGTCAAATGAAAACATCTGTTAAACAACTTTACCAAGAAAGACAAGGTACTCTCTGGGAGTTTTTTGGTGAAGAAAGAAAAATTCCATCATCACCTGGAGCTTTCATATTTTGAATTTTTTAGTTATATATCTTAATTCAAAATATTATTTTCAAAAGTTGTGTTCCACAGGGCAGAGAATCGCTTTTTAATTTGTTTTTGCAAATCCCGCCAGAAAACTTTCATAGAAGGATCGCGTACTGTTTGATATTGCCTTCTACGGACATTTTTCAGACGGATCAAGAGCTGAAGATCATCGTCAATTATAATTGAATCGAATTTAACCTCGCATTTTGATACTAAGGCAGCTCTTACTTCAACTATAGAAGTAGTCAGCCTAATTACTTTCATCTTTGGTTTGCAAATGCATGTTTGGATCAAAGCTATATTCCATAAATATTCGATATTGCTCCCAATCAGCTCTATCGTAATTGAAAGTAGAGCTGTTGGGATTAGACATTATTTCTTGAGATATTTTAAAAGTTACGGGAAGGTGATCAGAACCGAAGTCAGCATGGGTAACAAATTGGCTACAAAGTTGACATGAAGGGGTGAAGGGGTGTGAAGGGGTGAGAAGAGGATCACGCGATTGCCTTTTTCTTTTGCGTTTAGGCACCATGGCGGCAGAATCATTTTTTTCCAAATCGACTTCAATGCAGATTAAGACTATAAAAATCCGAAGGATCGAAGAGGAATTTTACAAGTCAATGGCCAAGCAGGATTACCTCGGGTAGGGTTCAAACAAGGATCGAAGAGGAATAAGATTCAAACAACGTAGACATTTTACAGTTGAGTTTGTTGTAGCTTTAGGTAGCAGTAGCACGTCCTTGAGCAAAAAGCAAAAAGATCCTGTTTGCTGTTTGATGGTCAGTTAAGTTAAATCTTAAATCAGTTAAGTTAAAATCTAAAGTTAAAATCTAAAGTTAAAGGAATTGAACCGAGTACTCGCAGTCGTCTCGAGGTTAGTGGAGATTTACAGTTTCGTGGATGGGGAGAGGGAGAAGGAGGTTTGAAATATGATTTACGATACAAGTATTTCATTATTCCTAAAACATGAACTTATTCCTGTTAAACTTGATATCATCACTGTAATTACACTATTATTACAAGACAAACACTAAAAAAAAACAAACACACAACCAAAATACAAACTAAACACAAGGTTAATCAAACTTACAATCCAAGGTTAATATTCTTCAAGAAAACATAAATGAGCTTCATAAACTCCAGATCGCGTCCAGCCAAAACATCCCGAACTGGAACATTAGGATGTCTATCGAGCCCGAACGGAATCATATAGCTCAGATCTGACTCCACAATGCTCAGCACAAGATCAAATAATGTGATCTGCGTCCTGGTATCCTTATCCACATTCACAGAGATTGCTGTCCCACAGCCCAAGACGGAACAAGTGAGAGGTTAACGAACAGTGTTTGGACATGAGGCGAGACATAACACGAATGAAGTCTCGACCCACCTCCAACCCTTTGAACCAAGGAATTTTCGACGCTTTAGGGATGATCAAATATAGCCATCGTCCCAAACAGCCTTCATCCCTTTTATTTTACCAGCTGGCGAGCAACTGTTGACGATAAATGAAAAAAAAAAATAGTTGAAGACGATCTGTCGATCGTAGATAACGCCTTCCATAGCGCCCACCTTTGCAAGTGAGTCCGCTTTCTCATTGCCCGGAATCGAGCAATGAGATGGGACCCATGCAAAGATCTTAAAGATAAAGCATGAAGCGGCTTCATGAAGCGAATAGCCTCGACTGAACTGAGACTATCCATAAAAATAAAATAATGATCCGGTGCAAGTGAGGCGATTTTTTCTAGCGTTCAGTTCAGCAACATATACGGAACAAGGAGCATGAAGCATTCGAGAGGCGCTATGAAATTCCTTATAAATACCAAAACCAGCGGACACCTCTATTAGTGATCCATCTGTGAAGAACGATCTTGTGGAATCAACTTGGCCAAAGTTTGCCGTGGAAATTGACGGAGAAATCATGGAACGATGATGCTCTGGGATTCCGCGAATCTCTTGCGTCATGGATAAATCAAAACTAACTGAATTGGAACGAAGTCGGAGAAGCAAACACGATAGGGATTATGTTACGAAGGGCTGACATCCTGTGTTATGTACACGTAGTACAATGACATAAAACGAGTTTGAGGGTTTAGCTTAAGAAGCTTCTCAAAGTTTGCAATCACCAGTGGGTTCATAATTTCACACCGGGTGAGGAGCCTGAGGGACAATTCCGAAAACCCATCAGAGAGTGGCAACATGCCCGCCAACACTTCAAGACTCATCGTATTAGTCGAGTGCATGCATCCTAACGCAATACGAAGCCAGCGATACTGGATCCGTTCCAGCTTGATGATGTGCGTTTTAGCCGCCGACTGGAAGCAGAAACTACCGTACTATAAAACCGATAAAATCGTTGTCCGGTACGGCAACATAAATAGTTAAATTAGTAATTTATGTTTAACTGTTATGTGTGTGATGGGATACCTAAAAATTCCATACGCATTTTAATCATTTAAAATAAAACTAAAAATTTCGAACTCCAATTCAAGAAGAGACAAGTTTTGTATATTATAGCTCTCTTTAATTTATATGGGTTCAATATTGAAAAATATTAAATTATTAAGGTAAACAAGTCACAGAAGCCACAATACACTCCAGTTTTCTTAATCCTTTCAGTCATTAGATTAACATATCATGTTATTTGTGATTTATTATGTGTATTATTGCAACTGCTATTTTATGTGCTGGTGGATGAAAAAATGCATTAAAAGACGTGTTTCATCGTTTATCAAGAGATTTTTTTCCTTTACGAAAAGGTCTTAGCTCAAAAATTCACACTTCGATTTGTTTTTGAATTTGTCCAGACATGCAGGATGGTCCTACGAATTCACTGGTATATTCAGATCTATTTTTTTTTTATTGGGTATCAAGCTGGAGCTGCGTGACAGCTCAATTTTCAAGACTTGACCCATTTGACTAAATTTTGCTTCTATCTTTGACAATACAGCAGAAGGACTAGCCTTTGTTGGCCGCTTGAAGACTGGATTCCGTGTATATTGTTTCAAGATAGTTATAGAAAAAATGCTGCGACGTGTGCGCGTAGATACATCCGCGTAGTAAACCGATTGAATAAGTAATCCGTTTCGAACGAAATATCTTAATTAGGGGAAATGACGGCTTCGGCATGCCAGACTATTTTCGGCAACCCAAATTGAAACACTATTGTCACTGGATTTTCTTACGAAAACACTTCGCTGAATGCATGCAAACGATTCTTTATGCTTTCAGCTTCAATTTGACTATACTTTTACCACTGAGAAAAAGCAATCTAGCAAGGTTTTCTTGAAATGAAACACACGCACTACAAATTGTAGCTGATTTCGAATTGCCGATAACAGAACAGCAGATTTACATGCAGTTCAAATGGAACGGTTGCCGAAGAAAAACTGGTTGCCGACAATACTCGCTCTCACTAGAGAAGATTGGAGATTTGTAAAAGCGTTTCAAAACAGTTTTTGACAATTCTTTCGACTGAAACTGTTAGAGCAGCTGGCAGCAAAAGATTGTAAACAAACCAATACTGCATATGTGTGCGTTCCTTAGAGAAAAGGGCTATAGAAAGAAGGTCGCTGCTTAGGTTGCCGAGAATACGTAAATTCCCCTATGTAAGTTACGAAAACCGCGCGAATTCCGAAAGCCGTACGAGACAACCGAAGCGAGAAAAATAAGGCTTATTATCATTTAAAGAGTGCCACCAAAATAAATGTGATAGCCTATGTTGGCAAGTTGATTAATTTTGGTTTCCTCCCTAGATATTCTACTTATTTACTACTGAGCTTTGTATCAAATTAGTTAATTTAAAGAACGTATCAATATATTCAAGACTTCGCGACCGCACCGAACAAATTCTATACTACATAAGCTCAAAAACGTTTAACAAGCTCTACCGAATTGCGTATCACTTCTGCGTAAGCTCCGTAGACGTAGGCGCGTTGAATCCGACAGTCGGCAAAGGTTTAACCTGTACCAACACCGCTTAAGGAACGACCTCGAGTCAGTAAAACCGTTTAGAGCTAAACATCTAAATTACGTAAGATACGAAAATCGCGCAAATTGTGAACGCCACGCGAGACAAGCGTAGAGAAAAAACAGCTTATTATCACTTAAAGAGTGCCACCAAAATAAATGTGATAGCCACTCCACTATAAAGCATGAAATTAAGCCCGCCCACCAACAGCAAGGTGCAAAATCTAGCCAAGGGGAGGGCACTGGTATACTCAGTTCTATTGGAGATTTTATTCAATAAAGAAGGTCTGAGGAGCATCGTGATATCAATTGTTTAATTAACGGAAGAAAACAATAATGCAGCAGAAACAACACCAAGTTAGATTTACAGCGCCAGAAGTGCTACTTTATTTGGTGAGAAGATATTGCATTCAAATCGATTGAATTTCCGATTTTTTACTGCACAACTGGTTTAGCAACATCAATCGGATTTGATGGTAGAAAGTAGTACGTTATTCACCAGAACGCTGGTTGATGGGTCTTAGATATTTATTTAAGTTTTTAATTGAAGGGCCAACATGAAAAAATAAAAATAAATATCTAATACAATGCAGATAAATTCACAATACCTAAACATTATTCCTGTCAGAAAACCAAAATCCCTGCATCCAATTTCGAGTAAGTAAACGTTTAAATTAGCTCCATTTCACACACACACACACCCATCCACAAACAATCTGCAGCAAATCATCATCTAGTTCCGTTTGCAGTCCAATCATCTCGTCGTAATTCAAGTAAACGATGATCGATTTCCGATTTGTGCACACGGGATGAAACCTCTGATTTTACCATAAATAAACTAAATTGTGGCCCACCATTACCCACCAACGGCAATTGCCAATCGTACCCGAACTGGTTCTACCATCTGCCGGAATGATAATTTCATCGCCCATCAAATATCTATTCATACAACTACTTCAACGATGAAGAGCAGAAAAGAGCGAGGAGTCCAGAGGAGATGTACGTGTATATAAATTTCCCTGCTCTCAACTACCTCGAGCTATTTTCCCTCCGATTGGTGCACTTCCTCCATCCATCCATATACAGCTCCGTGTTCGGGTAGCAGTCTGTGACCATGAAGCCATAATTTTGCAAACACTCCCACCCCAGATTGCAGTCTATCAACCAACCGACATCGCCCGCCGTACCAACCGACTTTCCAATGCCAGAAACCGCTTTTGAATGGTTGAAGCGCTATCGCACTCTCGACCAGTAGCAGCATCCCACTTTCCGTTCGGGCAGCATGAGGTGTAACGAAAAAGGATTAAATTGTAACCGCACAGTCATATCTGAAGCCGCAAAGTCAGTTCTCCTGCCATAACCTTATTTTGAAGCGATCCTGCTGGCAGATTCGGAATTGCACGCAGCAGCATCTGTCGCTTTCTCCATTCCGAAGAAATGGCACCCACCTAACCTACCTACTACTGTTAGTAGGCCACTGAAACTGGAGATCCAGAAACATGGTAACATCATCGCATCAACAGCAACCGTCACACCAGATGAGTCCTGTTCCTTCTTTTCGAATGCAAATTGTTCCTGCAGCTTTCGCATAAAATAAAATATTTTATTTGGTAAATTATGAAACGTATGAAATGAAATATATTAAATTTTCCTTCTGTCACATCGAGTTTCCGTGAGATGCAACTTGCACCAGCAGCAGCCGGAGTGCAAATTGGGGAGATACTTGATTCTGGCTTAGGAAAAAAAAAGCATGCAGCCAGTGGTAGAGCTATGGCAAAAGAAGATCCGGATCTGTGGAAACATAGCGGTAGATTGTAGGGACATCACTGTCCGGCAGGTGTGAAGTTTAAGGGGTTTTTCTTTAGAAATGAAAAGTAGGTAATGGAAGCCATAAGTTAGGATGACTTGATTTAACTGACATAACCCCAAGCCATAAAAACTTCCTCAAAGCCCCAAGGCTGCAAAATGCGTGTCGATTCATGGTTGCATTGGTTGGTTCTCAATAATGCGATGATCAATCTTTATGATTCAGCCACCATTCGAAAGGTATGGCTATCGTCTTTCATGTAATACAGGTAGATACCCGATTGGACCTGTGATTGGCCATCCGGAACGGAAAAACCCGGAAAAGTCCCGAGCAAAATGCGTGTCGATTGAAGTTGACATGACTGGTTCTCGGTGATTTGGTTACCAAATTTCAAGATTGAGCCACTATTTGAAAGGTATAACTATCTACTTTCGAACGGAACAGACAACGAACTGATTGCACTTGTGGTTGGCAAATCGGAACGGGAACACCCGCGAAAGGTGGCTCAGTGGAAATTCGGATTCACCGATAAAATGGTCAATTCCTGAAAGTAGACCTAGAGATCCGCGATTTTTCCTAAATTGCTAACAATTATGAGCAGAGAAGAAATATACCATCAACATATCGATTATGCAACCAAGTGGCCAGAAAAACGGTCCTCTGGATATCCGGAATCACCGGAAAAATAGTAAATTTTTAAAAGTAGACCTAGAGATCTGCGATTTTTTCTAAATTGCATACAATCATGAGCATAGAAGAAATAAACCATCAACATATCGATTCTGCAACCAAGTGACCAGAAAACGGTCCTCTGGATATCCGGAATCACCGGAAAAATAGTAAATTCTTGAAAGTAGACCTAGAGATCCGCGATTTTTTCTAAATTGCATACAATCATGAGCATAGAAGAAATAAACCATCAACATATCGATTCTGCAACCAAGTGGCCAGAAAACGGTCCTCTGGATATCTGGAATCACCGGAAAAATAGTAAATTCTTGAAAGTAGACCTAGAGATCCGCGATTTTTTCTAAATTGCATACAATCATGAGCATAGAAGAAATAAACCATCAACATATCGATTCTGCAACCAAGTGGCCAGAAAACGGATCTCTGGATATCCGGAATCACCGGAAAAATAGTAAATTCTTGAAAGTAGACCTAGAGATCCGCGATTTTTTCTAAATTGCATACAATCATGAGCATAGAGGAAATATGACATCAAAATATTGATACTGCTACCGGGTGGCCGGAATATGGTGCTCTGGATATCCGGAATCACCGGAAAAATAGCCAATTCTTAAAAGTAAACCTAGAGATCCGTGATTTTTTAGAACATGTGAAGAACCCTTAGTTGAGAAGAGATATCTCAGTGCCATAGTGATCCGGTCCCCCGGTGGCCATAAAACACCCTTCTGGATATCCGGATTCACCAGAAAAATGTTCAATTCCTAAAAGTAGTCCTAGAGATTCGCGATTTTTTCCAAATTGCATACAATCTTGAGTATAGAGGAAATATACCACTACCATATAGATTCTGCCCGGGGTTGCTAGAAAACGGTTCTCAGGATATACGGAATCACTGGAAAACTAGTCATTTTCAGGAAGTGGACCTAGAGCTCTGCAAGTTTTTAGAAAATGAATAGAGCGCTTATTTGAACAAATATGTCTCAGCGCGATATTGATTCGATCCCCGGAAGCTATAAAAGGCCGGTAAAATGGTTAATTCCTTAAATTAGTCCTAGAGGTCCATAATATTTTTCTAAATTGCGTACAATCTTGAGCATAGAGAAAAAATGCCATCACCATATTGATTATGCCACCATAAAACTGGATTTCCCGAATCACCGTAAAAGTAATCATAAAACTCTGCGAGGAGGATACATCTCAGCACCATATTAATTCAAACACCCAGTAGCCATAAAACACCCTTCCGAATATCCAGATTCTTCATAAAAGTGGTCAGTTTTTGAATGTGTGCCTGGACCTATGATTTTTTGACTTTAATAAATGCTCAGAATGCTGAGAAAAATTGAAATTTATCTGCGTCATATCGATTCACTCACGTGGTAGTCATAGAATATTAACTTGGATATCCGGATTCCTCTGACAAGTGGTAGATTTCTGAATATGGTCCTGAGTTACCTGCTGTTCTATTTTTTTTGTTAACGTCGGTTTTCTGTTCCGCAATCTAGTGCCAATCACCGACGGATATCGATTGCCATCCATTGACGACAATCGAATGTGCAGAGAGGCAGCTTCCACACCTGCGTAAGGATATCGTACCCATCAACGCATAAGGGCCGGGACCAACGGCTTTACTTCCCTTCCGAAAGAAGACGTGACCAGAGATTTTTATGCCTCAGAAAAATCCCACCGACCTCGGCTGGGATTGAACCCAGACCCATTGGGGTGAGAGAGCAGTCACGCTTACCCTACACCACCGGCGCCGAAAAAAATCTCAGTCCTGTCCTTGCAAATATTGACGAAATGTTTTTATTAGTTTACGTTATTTTTGTTTTACTAAGTAATACAAACAGATTCTTGAACTTTACCACCTTCCTCCTATACTTCATAACATTGACAAAACCCTGGCATAGATCGATGTCCAATACAACACATATATTATAGATCTGGCCCAACAGATAGCTTGCTTGCATTAGCAGCAAAAATATTGTGAACATTGCTGAGCAACCGTACAGTGACGACGCGTGAGACCTACGAACGTTCCATATAGCGAATATCCAACGTGACGTTACCACTGCAGTTCATGCAAAAAAAAAGTAAACATTATGATAAAATACAAACACCACTAAACATTGCCTCATATCACTAACACCAACAAGCCAGTTGAGCAGGATCTTATACAAAGGACATCAGACAGCTATCCTCAGCATCTCTGTCATTCAATTATCTTATTGTCATTAGCCACAGTAACAGGAATGTTGTTGCTTCTGGCATTATTGCTTACCACTTTTTGATGTATACACATTCAGTTGACTTTCACCCACAGTTTCTTCATTGTCATCACCAATAATTATGTCTTCCTCCTCGGAATATTCTTCCACCACCATTTCCTCATCAATCGAGCATTCCGATTCATCCTCATTTTCTTCCCAATCACTTGATTCACTAATTTTTTTTTATTCAGACAAAGCGAAACACGTCACTTTCGAATAGATTGAATTTGAAATATGGATGGCTTCAAAAATAAACAAATCACGCTAAAACAAGAAACACTACTTGTGCCGTTCGCATAACGGGTTATAAAATGTTACAAGGCTATCTTGATGTAACATGTTATAACTCCGTAGTGCAAACATAGAATTACAGTAAAAAATGTGTTAGTACACGCACAACAAAGCTATTCAATATTTCACAAAACCATCTGCACATTTGTCAATGGGCTTATTGGGTAATATAACATTGTACAATGTACTAAGAAACTGTGATCAAATTCACATACATGTATGTAATATTGTATCTGCCTTTAGCAATTTTGAAACATGGATTGCATAGATTTATATTACATTTTTACACATTACATTACAACTTTTTTACAGAGGAGAGTATACGTATCGCTAAGAAAACCGTCTTTTGATCCGATGCCAAGTTTCAAAAAACATTCTAATAAGCTCGCCGAGATCAGAATATGTCTGTACAACTGCTTCTTCTTCGCATTTAAATCTTATTGCTTATCGCATATTACCTTATTGCGTGCTCTCAACTTATACCTCGTTCACACTACAACCTATATCATATAATATAGGTTGTCTTGCAATGAGCACTCATACATTTAGTTTTCACTGGAAATCCTATATGAGTGCTCGGTGCAATACAGCCTATATTACATGATATAGGTTGTAGTGTGAACGGGGTATTATTGTTCTAAATGCACTTCCACAGTTATGAATTGAGAGACGTCGATGCCAATACCAATACATGAATTGGGGCCTATGGGACCCCTATGTCTGTACATATGTAAGGGGGGATCCCCCAGCGCGACATATCTCATTGCTCGGACATTGCTGATTTCCATGATTTCAACGGTCAATGGAAGTATAAGACAAGAAATAAGAAGAAGCATACATGCCAAAACACGTGAATAACACGCATGAAACCGTGGATAAAAGCAATGTCCGGTATTGAGAGATGCCCGCCGCTTAGGGATCTGCCCCTTTTTTTTAATTTTTTTATAGTATGGATAAAAATGCTTCAAGAACCTGGGTTTGTTTTGTGGTGTTGTTATGCAGTAATCGAGTTTATACCCATATGTACCCTTGACCACGATGTGAACTCACTTATCATCTAGTGCCTTCCTTCTGAAAACAACTCCTTAAGCTGGGTTTAGACAAGGCAAGTCAATTGATCAACTCAGTTGAATTCAATTGGCTTGAAAAGTTGAGCCTGGTTCAACTTTTTTCAATTCAAGTGAGTTGATCAAGTCAGTTGAATGGCATGGTTTACACGTTCAATTCGCGTTCAAGTCAGTTGAATTCAACTGATTTGATCAATTGACTTGCCCTGTCTAAGCCCAGCTTTACTCTCTTCAGTAGCCTAGACACACGACCACGTGTGTGGTGTGTGGTGTGTGGCTTTGTGTGTTAAACAATTTTGAATAACGTGATTCTCAGTAACACGTCATATAATACCTCATAACATGAGAATTAAAACCAAGTGCAATGTTATAAAAAGTGCCCAGAATTACATTGGACACATCCGGACACATGACATATCCGGACGCATGCAATTCGGTCTAGTGGTTAGTGAGAAAAACATTACTCAAAATTGTATAACACACATACATATACTCATCACGTGGTCTTCGACCTCGATTCGAAACAATACGAAGGGAGATGTCTGCCCTTGGCGCAATTAATGTCGGCGAGGAAATGCGTCGAGAGGAGGGCACCTGGGATGCCGTCAACAGGGCAGTCGCTCAAATGCTGTTGAACCTGCAACGTAAGTAGGCAGACGATCAGCGAGCTAGTAACACCAGCTAGCGCTGATATTATGAGAGGTGCATATCCACTTTTAGGAATACACTATTTTTCCGGTGTTTCCGATTATCCAGAAGGGCCTTCTATGGCCTTCGAGGGATTGCATCAATGTGGCACTGAGATATCTCTCTCAACTAAGAGTTTTTCACATTTTCTAAAAAATCGCAAATCTCTAGGTCTACTTTCAAGAATTGACCTTGATCCCGTTTATTCAGGATGTCCAGAGGACCGTTTTCAGATCACTTGGAGGAGGATCGATATAGTGATGGCATATTTTCTCTATGCTCACGATAGAATCCAATTAAGAAAAAATCGCGGGTCTCTAGGACCATTTTTAGGAATGGACTAATTTCCCGATGAATCCAGATATCCAGAAGGGCGTTTTATGACCACCGGGGGATCGAATCAATATGGAGCAGAGATATCTCTCCTCAAATGAGGGTTTTTCACATTTAAAAAAGAAACGTGGATCGCTAGGTCTACTTTTATGAGTTGCTCATTTTCCTGGTGATTCTGGATATCTAGCTGACCGTTTCGTGGTCACCGTGAAGCAGAATCGATATGGTGATTGAATTTTCCTCTATGATGAAGATTGTATGCAATTTTGCAAAAATTGCGGATCGCTAGGACCACTTTTAATTTAATTGACCATTTTCCTGGTGATTCCAAATTCAGAAAGGGGTTTTATGGCCACCGGGTGAACGAATTAATATTTCACTGAGATATCTCCACTTAACTTAAGGATCAATACATTTACTAAAAATTCACCGAGCATTAGAACCACTTTGTAAAAATTACTACTTTTCCGATGTATCCGAATATCCTGAGGAACGTTTTCTGGCCACCCTAAAGGAGAATTGATATGGTGATGGCATATTTCCTCTTTACTCAATATTGTATGCAATTTATAAAAAATCACGGATCTCAGGGACTACTTTTAGTAATTAACCAATTTCCCGGTGAATCCGGATAACCAGAAGGGCGTTCTATGGCCACCGGGGGATCGAATCAATATGGCACTGAGGTATTTCATCTCAACTGAACGTTCTTCACACGTTCTAAAAAATCACGGATTTCTAGGTCTACATTCAGGAATTGCCCTCGATCACAGTGATTACGGATATCCAGAGGACCGTTTTCTGGTCACCTAGCAGCCGCATAGATATAGTGATAGCTTATTTCCTCTATGATTATTATTGTGTGCAATTTATGAAAAAAATCGCGGAACTCTAGGATCACTTTTAGGAATTGGCCATTTTCTCAGTGAATCCGGATATCAACGAGGGTGTTTTATGGACACCCGGCAGCAAAATCGATTCAGCGATGGCATATTTCCTCTAAGCTCAAGATTGTATGCAATTTAGAAAAAAATCGCGGAACTCTAGGCTACTTTCAGGAATGGATAATTTTACCGTTTATTCCGGCCATCTAGAGGACCGTTTTCTGGCCCCTCGGTAGCATAATCGATATGGTGACAGCATATTTTCTTTATGCTCATGATGCTATGCAATTTAGAAAAAATCGCGAATCTCTAGGACTACTTTTAGGAATTGAACATTTTTCTGGTGAATCCGGATATCGAAAAGGGCGTTTTATGGCCACCGGGGGACCGAATCACTATGGCACTGAGATATCTCTTCTCAACTAAGGGTTCTTCACATGTTCTAAAAAATCACGGATCTCTAGGTTTACTTTTAAGAATTGGCTATTTTTCCGGTGATTCCGGATATCCAGAGCACCATATTCCGGCCACCCGGTAGCAGTATCAATATTTTGATGTCATATTTCCTCTATGCTCATGATTGTATGCAATTTAGAAAAAATCGCGGATCTCTAGGTCTACTTTTAAGAATTTACTATTTTTCGGGTGATTCCGGATATCCAGAGGACCGTTTTCTGGCCACTTGGTTGCAGAATCGATATGTTGATGGTTTATTTCTTCTATGCTCATGATTGTATGCAATTTAGAAAAAATCGCGGATCTCTAGGTCTACTTTCAAGAATTTACTATTTTTCCGGTGATTCCAGATATCCAGAGGACCGTTTTCTGGCCACTTGGTTGCAGAATCGATATGTTGATGGTTTATTTCTTCTATGCTCATGATTGTATGCAATTTAGAAAAAATCGCGGATCTCTAGGTCTACTTTCAAGAATTTACTATTTTTCCGGTGATTCCGGATATCCAGAGATCCGTTTTCTGGCCACTTGGTTGCAGAATCGATATGTTGATGGTTTATTTCTTCTATGCTCATGATTGTATGCAATTTAGAAAAAATCGCGGATCTCTAGGTCTACTTTCAAGAATTTACTATTTTTCCGGTGATTCCAGATATCCAGAGGACCGTTTTCTGGCCACTTGGTTGCAGAATCGATATGTTGATGGTTTATTTCTTCTATGCTCATGATTGTATACAATTTAGAAAAAATCGCGGATCTCTAGGTCTACTTTCAAGAATTTACTATTTTTCCGGTGATTCCGGATATCCAGAGGACCGTTTTCTGGTCACTTGGTTGCAGAATCGATATGTTGATGGTTTATTTCTTCTATGCTCATGATTGTATGCAATTTAGAAAAAATCGCGGATCTCTAGGTCTACTTTCAAAAATTTACTATTTTTCCGGTGATTCCGGATATCCAGAGGACCGTTTTTCTGGCCACTTGGTTGCAGAATCGATATGTTGATGGTATATTTCTTCTCTGCTCATAATTGTTAGCAATTTAGGAAAAATCGCGGATCTCTAGGTCTACTTTCAGGAAATGACCATTTTATCGGTGAATCCGAATTTCCACTGAGCCACCTTTCGCGGGTGTTCCCGTTCCGATTTGCCAACCACAAGTGCAATCAGTTCGTTGTCTGTTCCGTTCGAAAGTAGATAGTTATACCTTTCAAATAGTGGCTCAATCTTGAAATTTGGTAACCAAATCACCGAGAACCAGTCATGTCAACTTCAATCGACACGCATTTTGCTCGGGACTTTTCCGGGTTTTTCCGTTCCGGCTGGCCAACCACAGGTCCAATTGGTTTTCTATCTGTTCAAAATAAAATTAGATAGCCATATCTTTCGATTGGTGGCTGAATCATAACGATTGGTGATTGTATTGCTGAGAACCAGTCATGTCAACATGCATCGACACGCATTTTGCAGCCTTGGGGTTATGTCAGTTAAAGTCAGGCACACACTGCAGTCCAGCGATTACCAGTAAATGTAATCGATGTGATTGATCTTCGGTTCTTCCATTTTGTTTGATGAACCAAGCAAGTTTGTTTGATGAACTAAGCACTGCAACCAGTTTAAGGAAGTCAGAAACAACATCGGAATAACTTTAAGAATTTTGCCAGAAGTAAGTCAGAAGATAATTTGGTTCTTTAATTTTGAAAAATATATCGGTTACTAGGTAAATATCATCTAAAACCGTTTCGTTTTCTGAGCACAACGAATTTTTTTCGACTCCATAGAATTCCATTTCGACTTTTAAATCAAGATTTAAAGCAAAATAATAACTCCACTGTTCGACACTAGACCAGTGGTGTTTATGCCCATTTTTTCAATAGCTGTTGTATCTTTGTTGGATGGTCATATTTTAAGTTGAATTTTGCGTATTTCCCAAATATTTCGGTCATACATTCTAAATGCAAAAAGAAATTTAAGCTTAGGTTGTTGCATTATAAAGAACCAAGCACCATGAGCTTTGGCCATCTCTGCACTAGACTTATAAATTGATGAATTTTTGGATTTTGGTTTCATTTTTAATGCAGATTACGAATATTCATTTACCTCCATAACCCTAAAGAACCCAATTTCGGGGGATGTCCAAATTATTTCTTGACTACGTCCGAAGAAACTTTCAGGAGGCGATAAACTTCCACAGGAGCTTTAAAAAATCCGGGAAAAGTCGGAAGATAGGTACTTCAAAGCCAGATGGTCTTTGAAAAAGAGGAACAATATTTCTGGAGTAAATCTGGAGATAGTCCCTTTGGAAGTTGGAAGTTACTTTAAAAAGAACTCGAAAAAATCTCTAGAAAATGCTTTCGAAAAAACAGAAGGGCTTCTAAGGCTGTGAACCATTTGCCGAGTTGAATTTAACTCGTGGTTAAAAGTGACATTTCGAAAGTTATTCTCTATGTTCGAAAATCCCTGTGCTGTCGATCGACCGGTTTTCGAGAAGAACTCAGCCACGATTGTCAAAATTTAACTTCTTGTCGGTCAGAAATAACCACACTCGGATAGCAGGGTTCATCGATAACTTTCCATCTGTCAAATTTTAACCAAAAGTTAAAAATATCCACCAAATGGTTCAGAGCCTAAGGGAACCCTAATAAACAAGTACCGTAAAACGGGGTATCTTTGATAATGCGGGTAGCTTTGATAGTATAATATAAAGATTAAATTTTCTCGATGCGCTTTTTCCAAATTAGAAACATTGGTTCCATATTGTAGCTTAGGGTATTTCTGTTGATATCATATTTAGTTTTTATCTAGTGTGTGTAACATATTTTACAAACATATTAAAAAACAATTTTCGTGTTTTTCACCTGTTTGAAAAAGCACTCAAACCATTACTTATGTAATGTATTTCTGATATAGCCATAACAAATTAAATGTTGTATTCTTATTTTCTGATTATATAGTTATTCAAAGTTTCATATATCTTGAACTAAATTGTTTGAGTATCACCCATTTTTTCTACATTGCATTATCAAAATAACCCCATATCAAAATACTGAAGTTCGGTCACAAAACTAAAAAAATAGTGTGAATTCTTTAATTGCCGTTAAACATATTGTTCGTGCAAGGGACGTTTACCGCCTTTACCCTGAGCATAAAATAATAATTCTACCTGTCCTTACATGTCAACACTTGTCCATGTATAATTGTCACTGTGTTATTATTTGTCAGCCGTATGTAAAAACAATTGAATAAACGTATATAGTTCGTATGCCTCCGTCATGGCAGGATGGCCCAACAGTCGGTATGTTTTTATCTATTAAAAATATCACAACGTAGGGAAACGAAGTTTCGTGCGCGATCACATATTACTAACGAATTAACTCTTGGATACTCAGTACTTGTTTTAAAAACATAAAATTTGAAAAACATTCATTGCTGTAAAAAGTATTTAGCATATAGGGGAATTTACGTATTCTCGGCAACCTAAGCAGCGACCTTCTTTCTATAGCCCTTTTCTCTAAGGAACGCACACATATGCAGTATTGGTTTGTTTACAATCTTTTGCTGCCAGCTGCTCTAACAATTTCAGTCGAAAGAATTGTCAAAAACTGTTTTGAAACGCTTTTACAAATCTCCAATCTTCTCTAGTGAGAGCGAGTATTGTCGGCAACCAGTTTTTCTTCGGCAACCGTTCCATTTGAACTGCATGTAAATCTGCTGTTCTATTATCGGCAATTCGAAATCAGCTACAATTTGTAGTGCGTGTGTTTCATTTCAAGAAAACCTTGCTAGATTGCTTTTTCTCAGTGGTAAAAGTATAGTCAAATTGAAGCTGAAAGCATAAAGAATCGTTTGCATGCATTCAGCGAAGTGTATTCGTAAGAAAATCCAGTGAAAATAGTGTTTCAATTTGGGTTGCCGAAAATAGTCTGGCATGCCGAAGCCGTCATTTCCCCTACTTAAAAAAAAAACAATTAATGTAACCCCGTTTTACGGTACCATAAACGAACTGTATCCCGGATAAGTTAACTATCCCACAAATGGCTTGGATGATACCCCGAACACGTCTTTAAGCTTTCTTTTATGGTTATTTTTTATTAAGGAAGTCCGTAGAATCTACTGGGAGAAATTATAATTTTATTCCACGGGACGTGTTAAAAACATCCTGGGAATACGCATCCTCACTTCTCGGCAACGGGAAACTCATGCTGTGTCACAGCATCGACACGTAGTTTGCAGGTTTGGTACTCTAACATTTAATCTTGCGAAGTAAGTTAAAGAAATAAAATTAAGGGGCAAAAACCATTTGGTGTTTCATGGATCATTAAACAGGCTGGAAAATTACTAGCTGTAGGCTTATTTTCCCCTTTGATAATAACTGCGACCAATACATTGATCTAAAGCAAGACCATGCTGTAGGTGGCTGGGTTTGATTCCCGGTCCGGTCTAGGAATTTATCGGGTTGGGAAATTTCTCGACTTCCCGGGGCATGAGTAAATAATTGTACTTGCCACACAATTATATTAATGCAAAAATGTTACAGGCATCGAAAGCTCTAAATTTAATCAATAACTGTGGAATTGTGGAAGTGCATCTAGAACACTAAGTTGAGACCACGCAATAAACTAATACGCGATAAGCAATAAGCTTGAAATGTGAAGAAAAAGTAGAAGAAAAATACATTTAACTTTTGTGACATGTCCGTGTCCTTTGTTTAGCGCATGTCATTACTATGGAAAAGTAATAAGGTATGCGTTTTCGAAACAGTTAACTCTTACATACTTGCTCTTCTCACAAGAAGCCTCATTCAATTGTAATTCCTAAGACACGCCCTCTCATCATTTAAAAAAGGTTTAACATGAACCCCCATTCGAGCGGCGCCGGTGGTGTAGTGGTAAGCGTGATTGCCTCTCACCCCAAACGGCCTGGGCTGAATCCCAGGGGTCGATAGGTGGTAGGGTCCAGGTGTGGGAGCTGCCTCCCTGGCGTCGGTAGCATTGGTACTCAGTCGGCGAGGGATCCCGAGATCGTCGGAAAACAAATCAAGGGAAAAAATGAACCCTCATTCAATTGTGATGTTCCGTATCATTTGAAAAATTCTTGAACCTTTCCAAAACGCACCATCTCACCAATCAAAATATGTCTTAATAACTACAAATAATTAGCGATGATAGTGATATTTGAAAATGTAGCCAGAACTAGCCTTGTAAGCGGTCATCGTAGTCGACACATTTTCTGTGATAATCGACTACCTTTGCTTCCGACACTTGCAAAACAAGCTATCAAATTACAGTACCAAACTACAATGTCATATGACACTGTCGCCGAAGACCGTCGCGAATGTATGTATTTTAGTTTTTCTCATAATAAGAGCTGTTGATGTTGTGCTTATGTGAATTCTAAAAATAGCAAGTAACGATGTCCTAGTATTAACATTTCTGAACAGAAATGGTTTAATTTACTCCAAATTGAGGAATTAGAACGAAATCACACACGTCATAAAGGGTGATACGGTCAAAATTTGGTCAATATCAACTTGACGTATTTCTTTCAATTTTGCATTTAAAAAACCTGAACACCCCTCATTTTGAAGGTGTGTGTGTGTAGAATGTTGCTCCTATTTTGATTTTGGAATTCACTCTTCAGTTGTCAAAATGCCGTCCAAGCAAGAAGAGCAGCGTATCAAAATTTTGCTCGCGCATCGCGAAAATCCGAGCTACTCGCACGCAAAGTTGGTACAAGTGAGTTTATTTGCATACACCTCCATACAGTGGTGGCCCTCCATACGGTTCTAGAACAAGAGATCGAAGGATAAAAGGTCGAAGATCAAAAGGTCGAATGAAAAAATGACCGAAAGACAAAAGGTGCAATTGCATTTAAAGGGACAATAGTTCGAATGGATAAAAATTCCAAAAGACAAAAGATTGAAATTGACAAAAGGTCGAAATGGGCAAAAAGTTAAATCTCGATTACTTTATCAAAAGGACTTACCTGCTTTTGTAAACAAAGATTCAAACTTAGATTTGTTGAAACTCTTAGCACTCACACGCAAACTAATAATAAGATAAGAAAAGACAATGTTTCCCCAACAAGATGGTGTTGTTAGTTTGCATGGGAGTGCTAATAATTTCAACAAATTGACGATTGAATCTTTGTTTGCAAAAGCAGATACATCCCTTTGAAAAAGTCATCGTGAAATGGTTAATACGTTGAATGAAATGAAAAGGTACATACAGTCGAACGCACAAAAAGTTAAAATGGACAACATGCAACATGCTAAGTAAAGCAAGTAAATCAAGTTTTGGTTTGGGTAACCTAACTAAAATTCTCGAAAGTTATTTCTCTCACTTAGAGTTAACTCCTTATTTGTAACATAAGCAGTTCTTTGCCAGTTAAAAGCTACTGCACACTCCAACTTAAAGTGCTAAAAATGTCATTCGACCTTTTGTCCAGCCCATTAAAGGTTTTTTGTCCATTTGGCGTTTTATCAAACCATTTATTCATTCGAAAATAAGGTTCTCTGAAACACATACCAAATGAAAGCTTACATTGGCGTCTTTAGTATGAGACTAGTATGAAAACGTTCTATCGGAGGGTTTGACAAAGGGTGGACACTAGACTGATGCAAATTTTGACATTTTCGCTCCACAGTGCTCAAACGGTTCCAAATCGGGTCCTGATTAGTCTCCCAAAATTTGAACTCATTTGATAAGAAACTGGCTTGGCACAAACCTTTTGAAGTTTATATGGAAATTACTATGGGAAATAAAAACTTTTTGTTCATTGTCTTCTTACCTTTTTCCATTTTGCACTGTTCAAAAATTCAAAAACTATAATTATGGAAAATTTTCTCAGCTTCAACTTAGCAGAATATAGTTGTTGAGCCAAACGTGAAATAAAATAGTTATTAATTGTTTAAGAGATTGATAATCTTATGGCATGATCAAGCAGCTGTTTTGTGAGCAACACTGTATCTTGCAGTGTGACATAGTAGCCATGATTTTTGTGCTCTATTCTAAGCACCAGAAACACCAATGTTGCCTGCTGACCAGTTGATTGAGCATAATCATAAGACATTAGTGGCTTGAATTATTGATAACTTTTGATGCTTACATTATATTGAAAAGTGGTTTTGGACAAAGTTGTAGCTGAGAAAATTTGCTACGAGCTCAGTTATCATTTTTTAAAGTAGAACGATATGGTAAATTGTTAGATGGATATGAACGAAACATTTGGTTTTCCTATAGTAATTTCCATATAAACTTCAAATGGTTTGTGCCAAGTCAGTTTCTTATTGAATGAGTTCAAATTTTGGGAAACTAATCAGGACCCGATTTGGAACCGTTTGAGCATTGTGGAGCGAAAATGTCAAAATTTGCATCAGTCTAGTGGACACTCCGCACAGCATAGACACACTCATTTGCTCTGTTTGGCACCCATGTTCAGAAACTTTTATGATTATTTAAAAAAAAACTGGCCACGCTGCACTCTATGCACAAATCTATGGCAAATCAAAAAAAGATCTAAAAAAATACCAACATGTCTACAAGTTGCAGTACATGTAAATCTAACCCAGGTTACCGGATTTTCATTCCTTTAAGGCTCAAATGTCAATCAATCATGCGTTTAGGTACTTGTATTTGTCTTCCACTTTGACAGCATTGGTGTAATCGAGAATGTCATAAACCATGACAAACTAATACATTATACAATATATTTTCAAATTGTTATGGGTAGTATTGAAATCATGCTGCTCAATAGGAAAGGTTATGTCAATATTTAAATCCTCCTTTCGAAGCCAGATTATCAATTCTTCCATCAATTGGCCACAGTGATGCAAAATATCATGACACTCACTCGATACTCGTCAACGCATCAACCGACTATCGCTGACAGAACGTTTTGTCACGCAGTGAGAGGTAGAGCCATGGCAAACAACAATCACCAGTGATGGTCGCTGCTCACAGGCAAAATGTAACACTCGCTACTGATGATGTAAAGCACCTCGTAAAGCACAACGATAACAGTGAAGACTTCTGCAGTACGATGATGAGAAAAGCGAAACGACAGAAGAAAATGAAAACAATGTCTGCGCATTCCAAGTTCGTCTCGGCACATGCGACTGTGTGAGTTACAAACAAAGATGGAAAAATTAAACGGAAGCTGTTGGGCTCACTCAGCAACACACTCACATAAACAAGCAAAGCAGCAACTGCTTCAAAACGAGCACAGATGAGTGTCGTGAATGTCGGGAATGACCTGATTGGTGAAGGATCACCACCGAAGACGACATTCATCAGTTGCATTTTACTTCTTTCGTCAATTTGATGGATGGTCATGGAGAGTGCTTCGACAAGCACATTGATAGGAATGTAACAAGCGTTACTACCATCAGCTGTTTGACGATCGTGATTGTGATAGGTCGAAACTCTGATTAATGTAGTAATGTAAAGTATTTTATTCATATGACCTAATCATACCATTAGATCATGTTAATAAGGTAGTGGAATTAAATGGAAATTACTAATCCTTGTCTCTCTTTTTGTACAGGTATTCCACTAAGACGCCCACATTCATCAGAAGACGTTTCTGTTTCCATTCTGGGATTATACGGAATCTTTCTTGAGATTATTTTCAATCTCAAGAAAAATTTCCGATTTTCTGTTATTTTGTAGAATTGCTCATTTATTCTCCAGAAACACTTGCGGAATTTGCTAGAATTCTTCTTAGAGTTCTTCAAAAATTTATGCCTCAGAACATCCTGGCGGCGCCGACTGGGGTTGAACTCAGGCCTGTTGGGGTGAGAGGTAATCACGCTTACCACTATACCACCGGCGCCGCTAGAAAAATCTCACTTGAGGTTCTTGATTATCCTTCATGGGATTCTTTAGAATTCCACTTTGATTCTCCATATCGAACACCTTCTGGGATTGATTCGTTGGTAGTGAATAGTGATATTCGGCAATCCCTCTTGAAATCCTCCAGAGCCACAATGGAGATCAATTTCTAGAATTATTCATGAAATAACTAGGCTTAAGGATGTTTTCTTGGCCACTTATGGAAGATGGACCAGGAGGAGGACGATACGGCACGAGACAGAACAAGAGGACTGACCAGTGCGCAAAACAGTCAGGTTCAATGAGTCATTTTCATATGAATATGAACAGCCATCCACCTCATCATTCACTGCCTCGTGAGAGTCTGAATGATTGAGAGGTAAACAAGTCACTGACAGCCGAGCACTCAGTCAGTAGCTCAGTCAGCACGTTTATTCTTCCGGGATGGTACCCAAACCTTGTTTTGAATGACTGAGCGTATATTTTCTAAGGAAAAAATCCTCAATTATGATGTGTGAGCAAAGGCAAGCGGTGTGAGTCGCCTGTTCGTGAGTGACTGAATGTTTTTGTTGGCTTTCATTGCCTCTTCCTTTACCGTTACCGTGGTATAAACGGTCTGCACAGAGCAATGGATTGAATAGTGCAGTGCTTTCACACTCACCTCTTGTTTTTTCTGGTTTGAGCGAATTTTTTTTTTCTTGATTTGTTTTCCTTCTATCTTGTTTTCCGTACTGAGTACCAATGCTACCGACACCAAATAGGCAGCTCCCACACCTTGACCACATATATCGACCCATCACCATAGACCGGGAACCAATGGCTTTACTTCTTTTCCGAAGGAAGGCATGATCAGAGATTTTATGCCTCATAAAATCTCGGCGGCGCCGACTGGGATGGAACCCAGTCCTTTTGGAGTGAGAGGCGATCACGCTTACCTCTAAACCACTGGCGTCGCTATATACGGTTATATAAATTAAGTTGTGCTAACATTTATTGGAAATGACAAGGATCAAGGCAATGTCGTGTGAAATGATTAACGGTTTATTACTGATACATAAAAAATAAAAATAAAATACGTGGCACTTCCAGTGCATAGCCTCCTTGATCATTCTTCAGGGGTTCAGCTTATAGCCGCTTTATTTATAGTCTGGCGGATAGAATCTCGGGAATCAATTGAGCTGTCAAAAAACGGAACCAATCGAGTGTATCACGATCAACATCAGAAAAGAGCACATCAGCTTTTGTGAACACAACTTCGCAAACCCGTTTATCGTGACTCAAGGTTCGACTACACAAACCAACATCTTCACCGGTTTGGGGAAAGTTTATTATATCCGATGATGCTGTTAATTTGCGTTCGGTTGGCGAAGAAAGAATTCAATGTTTTGTTTATGAAGATAGATAGCACATTTTCAATTGTTGGCCTACAATATATTGAATTGGTTCCACTTTTTGATAGCTCTAAACTCTATCCGATAGACTATAAATATAACGAGGCCTACTCCAACAATATTATTTTAAAAAAAAACTACTCTTTATTGCCTCATTATACCCCGTTCAGACTACAGCCTATATTACAAGATATAGCTTATCTTGATATCAAAATCTATACATCCAGTTTACACTGTAAATAATAATGTATGACGATTGATACTCTACACCACGGCTGTAGTGTAACCGGGGTATTAACATAGAGGTAACTATAAGACCAGAAGGTCCCGAAGAAACGTGCTCTACTTTTTAGTTCAGTTCTAGTACGCTCTTCGGTCCCAAGCTAATCGCTGCACCCCTCGAAACATAGGAAAATCCACGAAAAACCTCATTTTATCTGTCAAACTTTCACAGCGAATCAAAAAAAACATAGTGTAGTACTAGAATTTCGACTAGAATGGGATACCTTAATCGATTTGCTTGGGACCAATAGGCTAGTCAAGTAGTGAGCCAATTTAAAATCATTAGTTTCCACCGGTTGGTATTAATCTCCCTCGAGTCATGGTTAGGTAATCTTGGAAGAAGCAACGCAATTGTTAACAAGCTTGTAAACAATAATGCCAATGTATGCTATAATTCGCGAAAAATTATACGAATTATCGTGTAAACTTGTGTCGAATCTAGAATCACCAATATGAGCTCCATTAATCGAAGAAATTAGCATAAATTCATCAAAATTGAGATACGTTTTTTTCTTTAGTACGACCAAAAAGAAATCCCCTGATCAAGACTTATACATCAGTTCAGTATACAAAACCATACGCTTCTTTATTTCTATGAACTTGTAAAGAAAATCAGTTAAATCATTCAGTTTTGAAAGCTAGATCTTCAACCCTGCCGCTTTACAACGTAACGCAACATTGCTAGTCTGGCAGTGACGAAAATTGGGCACAAAACTTATCAGAGATTGCAAGTTCTGGCTGGATGCTGATCTACAGGGTGCGTGACGAATTTTTGCAGTAAATTTCAAATAGTAATTTCTCATGCTTGTGCATCATGATTTAGATATATTTGGCAGCACTGGATAGCTTATACTGTTAGGTGTAAGATTTAAACAAACAATGTTGAGTAAACGTAAAGATGTCGAAACAAGAGAGCAATCTGTCAGCCGTTGTCGCTTTGTTGTGCGCCGGAGTATGCATGAAAGAAATAATTCGGTCGGTAAATGTGTCTGAAAGAACAGTGTATAATATTAAAAAAGGCTTGGGAAAGTGATAAGACGGAGGACCTGCTCATACTGCTAATAAAGCACAGAAATGGCTTACGGAAAATATTTCGTAAATTTGGGAGGAAGAAATTTGGCCCCCAAGCAGTCCCGATATCAATCCGTTGGATTATTTTGTATAGGGCGTCGTCCAACGGGATACCAATAGAACCCCTCACACCACACTTAAGTCGCTAAAAGCTAAAATCAAGGCAGTGATGACATCTATGGATCGAAACATTTTAAAATGTGCATACTGCAGTTTCCGGAAGCGTCTAACTACAGTCGTCGAAAGGGAAGGCAATTTTTATGAATAAATTTACTTACAACTTCCATATGTTGCGAAAGAAAATAAATCGCACAAAATTCATTGCTAGAATAACTAACTGGTGTATTTTTTCTCAAATATGCCATTTACTGCAAAAATTCGTCACGCACCCTGTATTCTAAGATTTGCCTGTCAACTGAACCAGCCACGGTTGCCATGATGCTCACATGTTCCAGATAAGCTACACCACTAGCCGAATCTATATGCACCAACCTGTGGTTTTCGCAAAATTGTATGCATCCCGTGCATGTGAAGCAAGGCAAAGGCGTTAGCCGGCCGTTCGTATAGGAGCTCATAAATCCAACTCACCAGGAATCTCTCCGAACAGAACTGAATTCAGTCAAATCAACACATACAACTGGAGCCATGTCAAAAGTGGGCAACCAAGCAGGAATGAATATGAATGCGAAATAGTAAAAGTTTAATTTTTGTCATATCTCACACATCACAAGGGATGACTCTCCGAGGTGATGTTTCCAGGAGAAAAGTTGTCTGAAATTAGCTTGAATGCCAGAAGGATGCTGTTCATACCTTTGTTGGTCGTGTTGGTCCTGGTAAATGATAACCTTGCCTCTGTTGCTCCCGACAGTGTTGGTTCGATCCTCCGTGCCAGTAGAAATGAATGTACATAGACACTGACTGCCTCTGCACACCGACATATTGGTCGAGGTACGAAAGCCACTAAAATGTAAACCGATATTTGCATATCTCAGCAGGAATAAATTTCAGGAGCAGAAAACCAGAGCATTGAGATTTTATGACGCACAGATTATGAAGTTAGTATGCTTACGGTATAGAGTCTCGTTCCATGGCAAGGTGATGCCGCTTACCAAAAGAACCAAATTTGAGGTCAACTAAGCAATACATCAGGAAATTTCTTGTTTTCAGCTTTTGCTTGTAGAAATATCCCAAGCCGAGAGATTGGGTCATATGCACTGTATTACTTTGAAAACAGACAGCCCAGGGTACCATACATCCACAGACTACATTGCTTAGCATAACATGCAAGCTCTTCTTTCATTTAATTGATTTGCATACCATTCCAGTCATATATCATGAAACTAAGTCATTTAAGCATAACCACTATACACAAGTGGCAATAGTATTTATTTGTATCGTGTGGATGTGTTATGAAGATTTTTTAATTTGGGAAATTTTTTATAATTAAAAAAAAGATGGTGGCCCTGCGCTTTAGGACGTCGTAGTGCCAATTTGGTCGTGGCATATTTCGAGTATGAGAGAGTGATTGCAGTTAGATTGCCTGAGAAAAATGCAAGTACTTTCGCGGATTACCCAATATTGCGATACTGAAGATATGATCACAGACAATCAGACATAATACTCTCAAAATGTTCATCTAAATCGCTTTTAACGATCAATTAAAATGTTTCTTAGTTGGCAGTACCACCACTTGTGGCGTGCATAATCAATTCCCTGGTGTTTGACGTTTACACACTACAGACATTTGATGAATGTATTGCTTATCACTTACAGATAAAAATTCTGAATTCTAATTGTGATGTAAACATTCTTCCACGTAGACTTGTATTTCATTTCACGCAACCGAGCAACTTGCAAACAATGTTGTTTACAAAGATGGGCTTTTGTAAACAATATTTGCTACACTGCATAAAATGTGTCAGATCTTCACATGATATATAATGTAAACGTGAAATGTGACGCTCCATTTATGTGCATCATATTGATCAGAACACTACACTACTTTTTCGAACTGTGCAGTGTATATGACAGATGGCGGTAGTCTTCTTCTTTCCTTTATTTTACGTCGCACAGATAAAAATTCTGAATTTTAATAGTTTTTTTTTTTTTTTTTTAATCTTTATTTTAGAGATTTTTAGCCTGAGGCTAGTTCATCTCTTAAATTTTAATAGTGATGTAAACATTCATTCACGTAAACTTGTATTTCATTTCATGCAACCGAGCAACTTGTAAGCAATGTTGTTTACAACAATCGGCTTTTGTATACAATATTTGCTACATTGCATGAAATGTCTCAGAACTTTACATGATATATAATGTAAACTTATATGGTATGTGACGCTCCATTTATGTGCATCATACTGAACAGAAATTTACACTACTTTTTCGAACTGTGCGGTCTCTGTTCCGCAATCTAGTGCCAATCACCGACGGACATCGATTGCCATCTATTGACGGCAATCGAATGTGCAGGAAGGCAGCTCCCACACCTGCGTAGGATATCGCACCCATTCAAACACACATGGGCCGGGACCAACGGCTTACTTCCCTTCCGAAGGAAGACGTGACCAGAGATTTTTATGCCTCAGAAAAATCCCACCGACCTCGGCTGGGATTGAACCCAGACCCATTCGGGTGTTAGAAAGCAGTCACGCTTACCACTACACCACCGGCACCGGCGTAGATGGCGGTAGTGTTTACAATGAGAAGTTTTCAATGTGTTTGTTTGTCTGTGTTATATTATTGAGGTAACGTTAAGATAAAATCAAAACATTGAGAAATATAACACATCACTTTCAGAAATACTTCACTTCGCAACCGATGAACCATTATGACGGCCATATGAGTACCCAAGTAAGCATATAGTCGCAATATAGCTTTGTATATACTTACTTTGCTTGAATATGATTAGTTGGGGAATCCGATGAAATTATCTCTTCTTTAGACTAATCCCTTTCGTATGTCATTCTCTTTTTGTACTTTGCGTATAACACTATCTTATACGGGTGCACGACGTTAGGCATACGGTCGTTAGGCATACGGACGTTAGGCATACGTACGTTAGGCATACGGACGTTAGGCATAATGTACGATAGGCATAATGGACGTTGGGCATAAAGGACGTTAGGCATAATGGACGTTAGGCATAATCTACCGGATGAATTCCAGAAGGATGATAATGGAGACCGTCTATTGATTGCTGACTTCGGTGACATTAATGAAAGAGCCTTAATTTTTGGAACTCATGAACGACGTCTTGGACAGGCAAAGTATTGGGTTACAGATGGTACGTTTGCCACAGTTCCTTGTTTGTTTCGGCAACTCGTCACTGTTCATGGAAGTATCGCTCCCTCCCATCAGCAGACGGTTCCGCTAGTTTTCATTCTGATGACAACAAAATCAGAATCGTTGTATCGAAAAGTATGGCAGGAAATGCTGGAAGCAGCAGGTATGTTTTTTTGTTATTGAATGAAAAACCACAGAATTAACCATTCTTGATTTCATGAGCTGTTCTTTGGCATCATATTTTATTCAACCTTGGCTGTTTTTTTGTTATTGAATGAAAAATCACAGAATTCACCATTCTTTATTTCATGAGCTGTTCTTTGAGGAAAACCTTTTCACAACAAATGTGTGATTTTTATTTCTAGATGCGATTGATTTCAAGATATAGTTCAAAACTAAGCTGAGTTTTCATTGTAAGATTACTTAACCACTATCGCTACTAATCATGGATCTAAGTAAATATGTAGATACGTCACTTATGATATGATAAATAATGGATTCCAAACTGTGCTTATTAAATAAACTATGTTTGTTTAACTTGTATCATTTTTTATTCAACGCTAAGCCTAATTTAAGCATTGTTTACAGGTTTACAGGTTAAGCAGGTTTCTAGAGTTGCACAGCAGCAAGGTATTTTATGCCTAACGTCTATTATGCCTAACGTATATTATGCCTAACGTCCATTATGCCTAATAACTTTATGCCTAACGTCCATTATGCCTAACGTCCGTATGCCTAACGTCCGTATGCCTAACGTCCGTATGCCTAACGTATTTATGCCTAATGGGGTACACTCGGGGAATCCGATGAAATTATCTCTTCTTTAGACTAATCCCTTTCGTATGTCATTCTCTTTTTGTACTTTGCGTATAACACTATCTTATACTAATCTCTACATTGATTCAATGATGTACGGACAGTTTTGAGATGCTCGATTACCATTAAGAGATCGATTTTGCTTACTGAGCAGAAAATCGTGAGTAGTATTATATTCTTATGTTCTACATATTTTCAAATAAACATATAAATTCATTGGGTAGGATTGGGACCATCGGCGCCTGATTGAAGCGAGTTTTGATGGGGAGAGTGACTCTAATGTTGGTTTTAACGTTCTGAGAATATTTATAATAACATGAAAATCAATTATCATGCATCGATCTGAGACTAAAAAGAAATACATATAATATCAAATGGAAAACAAGTTGTGATATCATTACTGTGATATTATTTCAACCGCATAGTATTATGTTGAGAACTGATTGAAATATAGGTTTGTTTGAATTTTGAATAGATGAAAACTTATTGAGAGTCCACTTTGAGAATCGTTCGATAACGGTTGTGTGTTTTTGCTCCGCTGCGTGCTCGGGCTAATTTGAGCTCGGGATAATTTGATTTAGAATGGTTTGTGCTGATGTTTTATCCTTTGGCTTAGATGCCTGGTGTGCTCTCGCTTTCGTTTGTTGCCGGTGTGACTCGACCGTGCTGATCTATTATTAGATTTTTGCGATGACCATTGCTTTTGTGCACAGAGTGACTTGAAAATGAAAAGTTATATTTAATTATTGTGCGGTTGGAATCGCTAGAGGAGGAATTGTTTAAAAAGGACTAGAGAAAAATAAGCATCGGAAATGCGCTCCCGGATATATTGATTTGGTGAGTACGTTCCAGTTGAAGATTGTTCTTATACAGTATGCAAAAAAAGTTTATCCACCCCCCTACCAATTTACATTTTTTTTTTGTTTTTCTGGTGAAATCAGTTTAATTTTATGAGTGTTCCTCCATGATTTATCAATTTATGTTTATTTATCTCATTGCCATTGAAAATACGGCGTTTATATCTTTTCTTGAGATTTCATGTGATAAATTATGAAAAATGGTAAAAAATTACGCAAAAAAAGTTTATCCACCCCCAAACGGATACTATGATTTAAGTGTGTTTTACAGAGTTTTAGTGTGTATTCTGCAACTTTATCGAATGTAAACATTGTGTCTATCTGTCATTTAATGCTCTTGAAGTTTTCGTGCTCAAAATTTCAGTTTTGTGTTCAAAATTGGAAGTTATTTGTTTCAAAATGCCCAAAAAAGACCAAATTTCGATCAGTATCCAAAATTTGATTATTGAACATCACAAAACTGGCAAAAGCTACCGTGATATTGCCAATATTGTCCAGCTTCACAAAGATACGGTCGCTAGAATTGTGCAAATTTACAAAAAGCGTGGTTCTATCTCACCTGCTAAGCGATTGGGGCGTCCTTCAAAGACAACTTACCTAATTGACAGAGCTATCGTGAAGAAGGCGGAGCTGGACCGGGGACTGTCAGCTCCGAAAATTGCGAAACAGATTGAAAGCGAGTTTTCCATTCTAATGACATCACAATCCATACGAAATTCATAATAAAAGTCCTAAGGGCAAAGTAGCTCTTAAGAAGCTATGTAAAACACACTTAAATCATAGTATCCGTTTGGGGGTGGATAAACTTTTTTTGCGTAATTTTTTACCATTTTTCATAATTTATCACATGAAATCTCAAGAAAAGATATAAACGCCGTATTTTCAATGGCAATGTGATAAATAAACATAAATTGATAAATCATGGAGGAACACTCAAAAAATTAAACTGATTTTCACCAGAAAAACAAAAAAAAATTGTAAATTGGTAGGGGGGTGGATAAACTTTTTTTGCATACTGCTCGATTGCATTTTCGAGGGGGCGTGTCTACTTTTGTGGGGAGTGCGTTTGATGGTCGGTTTGGTGTGGCTGGTGGCTCGCCAGCACGTGCTGGCGCCGCTATCAGGTAGGGTAAAATTTCCCCTATCTGATGGTGGTGTTGGCATGCGTGGGCGGGATGCCGGTTGTGCCGGATTTGGGATCGGATGCGTAGGAGTGGATACGTCTCTTCGGGAGAGTAATCGAGATTTATTTTCATCGTTCTTATTTGTCAGAGGGATGACCTCGATCGCATGAAGTATGTTCCTCGGGTTTTTACGGTTAGGTGTCTACGAATAATCCATTAAGATTTTTTTTTTCATGTTGAAGCATGATTCGTTAAGAAAATAAATGCCGCGATCGAACATGCAAGCTTGGTACTTGATCGATTTTTTGTTGTTGCGTTGTTAGATGTGTCCTTAACATGATCACGAAGGCCGTGGTTGAAGACTGACGGTAGTCACGGCGAGTCGTGTTTGATTGGGGGTTTGGTGATTTTGTCGACGAAATATGAAGAAGAAAACAGTCGTTTTAAAACGCAATAGAGTTCGGTCGAGATAGCTTAAAAGATGTGCAATATTTGTGCATGAAAACTGTTAACTGTCCAAATAACCTCGATTTTTCTGACTGTTGATTCATTATTAAAGTTTACCAATATTTTTACAAGCATTCCATATTGTGTTAAACCATTTCATGGTGCATAATAAAGAGTTTGTTTCAAATCCAATAAAATATCAAAAGTTGAAATCATGTGAATGTATTGAGGTTAACTAAAATCGAGCTTATTTGTATTTTGTAATGGTTGTTGATTTTTCATTCTTTATATTTTATGTATTGCATGACTAGTAAATTACTTTTATTTCATATATTGAAAATCTCATAACGATTTTGTGTATAACGATAATTTTCATTTATAGAAAACAGTTGTCCTGCAGATCCTGAAGGGCCAGTAGGTGTATCAAATAGCATATCATGTTGTTTATCTTCTATTTTATAATAATAAAATATGATCTATGGTTTTCAGAATTTGGATTACCCAGAGAATAAATTGTATATCATCATACATTAGGTCAATGTTTTTAAATTGTTTAACCTTTGCAGAGTTTTGCTATTTCAAGAATTATTCATGGATATTTGTTTTCATAACTCTTGTTTGCTCAAATAATCTCGATTATTTAGCAAATTGATTTTTTTACTTGAATTGTGGATTCATTAAATAGGCAAAGTTGAGTTCAATCATACCATGCAATTAAAATATTCATATATAGCTTAAGTTTAAAGAAATCGAGTGACTGAATTCAAGGTTGCTTGTATTTTGTTATATTTTATTAATTATATATCGACGAGATGGATCCAAAATTTTAACGTCTGTGTTTGAAGGAGATACCTGCGATAGGTCAAAGAAAGTCTACGCGGAGGCCGGTTGCTGTTGGTGTAGCTCCACTTGATCTATCCAAATCTCACCCAAATAGATCATTAGTTTTTATTTATTTATACAGTACACCGTTCAAAAAATCCATGTAAATTTCTGCGAGATATAGCGCACATAAAATTAACGCTAGATTTGGCATAAAATTTAGTCGATATTTCGTGTAAATTTAAGCGGAATATCGCATAAATTAACAATATTGTATGCAAGCTTGTAAACGATTATGCTGTTTGTGCCAAGTATAGCTCAAAATTAAACGAAGGGAGATTTTACGCGATAGTTAAAATTTAGAATTTTTTTCTGTGTAACCCTCCCTATCGTTCGGACAACAATTCAGCTTATCGTTTACCAAAATGAACCCTGATGCAAACCCTACCCTCTTACCCAACATCCCAGTGATTCCTCGTGGAAGTGCAGAGGATTTCTCGGCTTCTATCAAAGCGAGTGTCACGTCAACACATTCCTACCCATTCCTTTCTTTACCTGCGTTTGGGCGCGCACAGTGGTCTAGAACTGTGAAAAGACGGTCAAAAGCCATTATCTCATGAATCTTGCATTTTAGACTAGTGGTGTCTTCAGAAAAATTTTTGGATATAAAAGACCCTTCTTTTGACTTTGACAAATTAATGATTAATCCTCCTAGAAGTGAGATTCAAAATTTATTTTTCCAAAAATTCCATATTCAGGTTCGGTGTCTTCGGCAAAGTTTTAGAAAATAGCAAAACAAGAACACTTGCTGAAAACACTAGGTGGCTATTTCTTCATCTCATTGAAATATAGAACGTTTTTGGTGGAAAACCTCCTAATAAAAGTTTCTACTTAATAATTAATTTCTTTAAAGTTCTACTGGGTTGAAATGTTCTACAAAATTGTTTAATACATCAATACACATAAGTTTGATGAATATCATAGCACACTAGATCGCTAAATAGGTGAGTTAATATTGATTTTGCTCCAAAAATATAAGTTTTAGCCACATAATTACGATTAACTACCATTTCCCACCACATCCCACGACAAAACCATTAGGAATAGAAGTTTTTAAGAGTGTTTGCTTCAAAACATTCAAAATTTCTTGCAGAAACATGCAGAAACGTGAATTATATGTGTTAGTTTAGTTTTCTTTATTAACGAGACCGAGAATTATATGTTAAATACTGTATGAAATGGGATATTTTTATGGAAAACCCCTTAAGGTGTTTCGCTATGAGATCTTTATTCTCGTAACCACTTCGAAACTTTAAATGCACAAATATCAGCTTCCTCGCAACGTACCACATTGAAACTGTTGCTGAACTGCAGCATACATGAAATAGCATTTTCAGGTGAATTGGAGCATTAATTTCCAAGATTTGTGTAATTGAAAATTCGAAGTGGAAGTGCATGCGTTCCAGACCCTGTGCGCGGCCGGCGCTGGTATTGTCTAGTTTAGATCACCAATTTTTACACATTGAGGATGATTGCTAGTCCCTAGCATCGTCTATTGGTTATCTGTGTATTTACAGCTGATCTGACAATAACAGAGTAGCGCAACCGTGGGCGGTCAATCATGCTCATGCTCATGCTCATACTCATGCTCATGAATAGATGAAAACTTATTGATAAAATATTGATATCGACCAATAGATTTCAAAACATTCAGATCACTAATTTTTTTTTCCTTGATTTGCTGAGCACCAATGCTACCAACGCCAGGCCAGGGAGGCAGCTCCCACACCTGGACCCTACCTATCGACCCATCAACTCATGAACTGGGGACCAACGGCTTTACTTCCCTGATGTAAATTTGAAATTTTCGCTCCACAGTGTTCAAACGGTTTCAAATCTTCTGATTAGCTTCCGAAAGTTTATTTTATAAAAAACTTACTTGGCACAAACCATTTGAAGTTTATAAGCAAATTACTATGGGAAAACAAAACTTTTTGTTCATTGTTTTCTAGCTTTTTTACATATTCTACTGTTAACAAATTCTATTACTATTCTTATGGGAATTTTTATCAACTACAACTTTGCAGAAAATTGTTTTTCAGCCAAACGTCAAATTAAATAGTTATTAATTGTTTAAGAGATTGATAATCTTATGGCAAGATTAAGCAACTGTATTGTGGGCAACACTGCAGTGTGACATAGTAGCCATGATTTTTGTCCTCTATTCTACGCGCCATAAACACCAATGTTGCCTGCTGAACAGTTGATTGAGCATAATCATAAGACATCAGTGACTTGAATCATTAATAATTATTGTTCCTTATATTTGATCGAAAAGTAGTCTTTAACAAAGTTGTAGCTGAGAAATTTTTCAGCAAGCTCAGCTATCGACGCATTTCGCGCCAAATCGTATTCGGAGCTGGCAGCACCCTCTCAGATTTCAATGAAACATTCTGGATGTGTGGACCTTGACTAAATATGCCACTTTGCATACTTAGTTTTTCCAAAATTTATCTAGACTAACATTTGAGAAGGGCCAACTTTTTCTGCCGATTTTTTTCAAAAAAATATTATGGAAAAATTACAACTCCTACAAAAATGTATTGTAAGGATGACTTTTAGGAAATTGTCCAAGTTATCGAAAAAAAAATACTGGAAAAAATTTCATTTGAGACCTACACTGAAAAAAATCGATTTTAAAAATTTAAAGTCGATTTAAAAAAAATGGCCATGTTTGATTTGGATGAAACTTTGCCTCAAAATAGGTAATTATGTTTACAACCAACCGTCCATACATTGCGAGATGGGCACTTTTAAGGAAAAAAAGTTTTTCTTACAAAACCTTTTTCATGTCTAAACTGATTTTTTTTTTGATTTGCCATTTTCACACAAAACTAAACCAGTGAAGCTCAAAATCATCTCAGAATCCAATGAAGCTCAATTTGCGATTCAATTTTGTCTAATCAGCACTTAAGTTCACTTTGATTAATCGAGAATTTCATATGAAAAGGGCTCATGATGCATTTCTCGCCAAATCGTATTTGGAATTGGCAGCACCCTCTCAGAGATCAATAAAACTATTTGGACATGTAGACCTTGTCAAAAAAAATATCATTCCCTTATTCTGTTGTCTACTACTGATGCAAAATTTGATAATATGTGAGAGAAAAAAGACAAGATTTTTCATATATCATGTATTTATATATTTTCAATGTTTTAAACCTATTTTCATACATGCTATTTTTTCCTTTTTTCAAACAAGTTAAATATTTTTGGTTCATCTTCTGAATTAGAATACGTTTTTGCCGCTACTTTGTCAACAGTTATAGGCACAAAACTGTGGAATTTCTTTGTGCCAGATATTGTCTTTGTGCTGTTATATAGTTCTTCGAGTTCTTCTGACATTTCGATGTACTGTTCAGTGGATATGTACTCGAAACGTAGTTTTGTGAATTTTTATCTGTTTGTTCAACTGCCCAGTTATATAATTCTCGTGGAGTTGTTATGGTGTTTCCATAATCTCGAGCAAGACTAGCTCTCTTTGCCATTCGCTTGAGAGTGCCACCAATGGCATCACAGGGACCTTTTCCATGAGACGTTGCAAAAAAATGCCATTCTGCTTCTAATACATGCTTTGACTGAAATCTACACAGACTAGAAAATTTATTTTTTATTTTTTTATTGTGATGCTGCCGCATCTGACATAAAAGTAATTTTAGAAAAATCCATCGATTGTTTAATAAAATCATTCATTTTTGAGATGAAAAACTGAACTGCAACTGTATCGTGTGTCAACATTTTCAAGTTTATTGACTTTCTTATAATAAACTTCAAATGGATGTATTGTTGCTTGAGAATTATTCCAGTGACATCCTTGAGCAGCGTTTTGGATAATGAATGAATAATTTTCAGAAAAATCACAAATTGCTAGAATTTCGCCTTCTTTTAATGATTCTTTTTTATTTCTTAGAAAAGATGACTGTTGTTTGTAAATAAAGTCATGCGTTATAAGTTTGTTAATTTTTATCGATGAGACGGAACAAATTCATCAACAGGCTTGATAATCGTTTCCAAATTACAACGATCAGTATTCAGCCACTGTTGAAACACAACATCTTGTTTGTCATAGCAAAGTAAGTTCCTCTTCAATATGTTCATTGGAAGCACACTTTTCGCAAGCACGGAAGAAGCAATCAGTTGTTCTAGTAGAAATATTACAAAGCATTTTTTTCTATTATTGCATCTTGTGACATAATTCTTAAACTGTTGATCATTAATTTTACAATTGTACAAATACATACATTATGTATACCAGTAGAATCAAGCAAAATGCAATGTTTTGGTCGCAATTGCGTAAATACAGTGAAACCAATATTAATATCTTTATATTTATCAACAAAAATCATGTACGCTTCTTTGAGGGACATCATTAACAGGCGTTTTTGAACGTGTTCTTTTCGTCAATTTCTAAACTCGGACACAAAATCATTTGTTCCGGGCATAGGTCTACTAATATCAATGTCATCAAAAAATTCCATAACTAACAACCTTAGTTTTATAGTGCTCATAGGGAGAATGAAGTGGTAGGTATATAATGTTAATGGTTTAGGTATAAATAACAGAAGGGCATATAGAATTATGATGCGATACGTTGACTTCCCAAATCGTTGTTGATTCGAAAGAAGATCTCAAATTAAATTTTATTCATACCTAATTCTTTATGGATAATTTGAGCTAAAAATTCTAAGTTGCTATAGGAGTATCGGATTTTGCCTCAGTAGTAGACAATATAATCAATTATATTATTTTCTAATGATATAAGCCTTTTTCATATGGAATTCTCGATTAATCCAAGTGATTAGTTGCTGATTAGTTGCTGATTAGACAAAATTGAATCACAAATGGAGCTTCATTGGGTTCTAAGATGATTTTGAGCTTCACTTGTTTAGTTTTGTGTAAAAATGGTACGTTAAAAAAATCAGTTCAGACATGAAAAAGTTTTTGTAAGAAAAACTTTTTTTCCTTAAAAGTGCCCATCTCGCGATGTATGGACGGATGGTAGTAAACACAATTACCTATCTTGAGGCAAAGTTTCATCCAAATCAAATCGACTTTAAATTTTAAAAATGGGTTTTTTTTTCAGTGTAGGTCTCAAATGAAATTTTTTCCAGTATTTCATTTTCTAAAGTAGAGTAAACTGGTGAATTTTGAGATAGATATGAACCGAAATTATGGTTTCTCCATAGTAATTCCCATATAAACTTCAAATGGTTTGTGCCAAGTCAGTTTCTCACTAAATGAGTTCAAATTTTGGGAGGCTAATCAGGGCCCAATGTAGAACCGTTTGAGCACTGTGGAACGAAAATTTCAAATTTTGCATCAGTCTAGTGATCAGAGATGTTATGCCTCAGAACATCCCGAAGGCGCCGACTGGGATAGATTACTAAATTTGATGTCATAATATCAAAGTAAAAACTATTTATTTTTAATTTTTTTTTTCCTACCATAGTTATAATAACATATTGATTACTTATTTTGTTTATTATTAACGAAATTACTGATATCAAAACGCATACATGGATTTGTTATCAAGAAAACATGATTTGTTATATTTTTAATATCTTTCATATACCATTTATATCGCATTTTTGTTATGATTACTGTTAACTCGACCACACGATAGGCAAAATTTGTCATCACGAACGCTTATATCAAAATATCAAATTTAGTTTTCATTTTGTTTTCATTATCTGCTCGGGACTTCTTTTTTTTTAGAACATTTAATGCAAATATTCATACAATGCGCTCTAATACGCTTTGAGTTGTAGCTAATGAACTACCGGATCAGAACAAACGATTTTTGCACGGTGAACTCATTTATATTATTGATGTTTTCTATTCGATCGAACGGAAATGGACAATTACGACGAAGTAGCGCTCTACCCGACCTAAAAAACGTGACGTGTAGGGGGGTGACCCCGGCGTAGTGGTTAACATCCATACCTCTCACGCTAAAGTCACGAGTTCAAATCTCACCCCCGGACAAGTCACGAATGACCGAGTGTTAAAGTGACTATAATAATAATAAATAAAAAAAATAAAAAAACGTGACGTGTAGGACAAAAGTATATTCTAGAATAAACGGGAAAAAAGTCCAATAAAAATACAATGCTTTTAATTGTCATTGTAACCATAAAATCACAACAAAATTCATAATTTAAAAAGTGATTTTTCTCGAACAAATTTGATCTCATCACACTAATTTTCATTATTTGAGCATTGTATCTCTAAAAATCGAAATTTATTTTTTCTCCCGTACAACAATTTAACAATACATTTTAATGTACCGTAAAACGGTGTATCTTTCATAATGCGGGTAACTTTGATGGTGTAATATAAATATTAAATTTACTCGCTGCGCTTTTTCCAAATTAGAAACATTGGTATTGTAGCTTAGGGTATTTCCGTTGATTCCGTATATAGTTTTTATATAGTATGTGTTACATATTTTACAAACATATTAAAAAAATATTTTCGTGTTTTTCGCCTTTTTGAAAAAAGCACTCAAACCATCATTTATGAAATGTATTTCCGATATAACCATCGCAAATTCAATGTTGTATGCTTATTGCTCATTAAAATTTTCATATTTAAAGAGGGGGAGAGGTAGCTCATCGATTCTTCCGGTTCGCCTCCTAGCATCGTGCTATAAGGTACCAGGCGATAACCAGGGTAGTTGATCGATAGCTCGATGACGTCATTTCGTTGTCGTCTGCAATGGGAAATTCTCATAGCAGGCGTTGACGATGGGACGTTGTCGAGTTGTTAAATAGCAACTGGTAACTCACCGATTGCCTGTCGATCTGCCAACTTTGGAAAGACGTCTGCATTGAATTGTCTCATATAATAATATTCCGCCCACTATATCACAAGAAATTGCGAGTAGCTGAGTGGAATGGAGATAAGTTAAGCATTGGGTACAGGACCAAGTCTCCCCTGGGTGGTGCCAAAAGATGAGCGCAATAGAATCATCAAGTTGCCATAAGGCACGGAATGAGACTATTGCATGACTGGGTAGTCAAAGTCTTCCATTCGTTAGTCATTTCAGGTGGATTAGAACAGGTTTAGGTTTAGGGTGGGCATTGGCCAGATTTGGATTTTTCAGATGTAATCCTGGATATGACCCTGTCATTGAACGTCGCGTAAAAGTGGAACTTAATGAAGGCCTAAGTACTTTTTCGTAGTTTTTAGTTTTCGGATTTGAAAGATCGTCGGTTACAGTGGCCTGCTTACTGAGCAGAAAAACGCGGTCCCAGGTCCTTACATATCAAAGAGATTTATGGTAAAATCGCTTGTGTATCGTGTATTTTGCGAAACTCGTTGTTGTCGTTGGTTCCGGGTTTGAATGGATACACAAATTTGAGCAACGGTATTATGTGATATGAGGGGCTCGGTGGCCTTAGAGCAACCGTTTCTGCTTACTGAGCAGAACATCATGAGTCTAATCTCAGGCCCATCCACATTCAAGATTCGTCAATCGTTTTATTTGTTAATATGACTACATGGTAATAACAGCAACTCGGTGATTAAAAAGGTGCTCGTCTGCCTAGTGGCAAACGTTTTTGCTTACTGAGCAGAAGACCGTGGGTTTAGTCCCAAGCTCCTTCGCGTTCTATAATCGTTAGGACATCAATTCAGCTTATCGTTTAGCAAAACGAACCCTGCTGCAAACCCAACCCTCTTATCCAACATCCCAGTGATTCCTCGTGGAAGTGCAGAGGTGTTCTCGGCTTCCATCAAAGCGAGTGTCATGTCAACACAATCCTTCCCATTCCTTTCTTGACCTGTGTTCGGGTGCGGCCGGCGCTGGTATTGCCTAATTTAAGATCACCAGTTTTTACACATTGAGGATGATTGCTAGTCCCAAGCATCGTCTATTGGTTCTCTGTGTAATTACAGCTGATCTGGCAGTAACAGAGTAGCAACCGTGGGCGGTCAATCAAGCTCAAGCTCAAGCTCATTAAAATTTTCATATTTAAAGAACTAATTTGTTTCAGTTTCGCACATTTTTTTTCTGCATTCATCGAGCATTATCAAACCCCAAATCAAAATACTGTTCGGTCACAAAACTAAAAAAAATAGTGTACATGCTTTAATTTTCGTTCAGCATATTACTAACGAATTAACTCTTGAATCCTCAGTACTTGTTTTAAAAATATAAAATTTGAAAAACATTCATTGCTGTAAAAATATTTAGAATATACTTTATAAAACTATCATTGTTACTCCGTTTTACAGTACTCGAAATTCAACAGTAAAAATCATTATGCATTTCTCTGCATCGTGTTATTCAAATGGAACTCAGGAGACCACAAACAATTAAAAAATAGTAAAATTTTCCTGCCCTATAAAACCGTATTGCACAGTATGATTGGCACTCGATTCCGGAACAGATACCGACGTTAAATAAATGAAAGAAGTAGACGAATGAGGACAGACAGATCTGTACAGTTGAGAGTGGATTTCAAATTCAAACCGTTGTTATTGTTTGTTTCTTTTTGTTATTTTTTAAGCAGAAATAATGAATAAATTAAAGTATTGTGAACTTGTTCGTTGACTTAAATGCTTTGATGCTACCTTGAGTATTCAGGAGCAAAACGTGACCGACTTACATGCAACAACAGATGCTCAACTCCAACCGGTAAGCTTTCTTGAAAACTTGCATCGGGGAAAACAAAAAAAAAATCAAACTTTCACAGCATTTCTTTCATCTGCTTTTTACCGTCCGTCTGTTTATTTTTCATTATCAAACCTAAAATTATGTACTCATGTTTTTTTTTCTCCTTTTCTAAATCCCAGAAAAAATATGACCAAAGAACCACTGCTGTTGCTAGAACACAGCCAAAAAGAAACAGGAAATAGGTCGAACTCAACCCACGACCACGCCACGTCCCTTTTTTTTCGAGTTGGTTGCTGCTGTTTTATACGGAGTTATTTGGAATGTGCATCGTCCACCAGGGCCAAGTGCTTGAAACTGAAAATTCTTACCAGCTCATCTAAAACCAGCCTGCCTGCAAACAGCCATCCTCCTGTCGGATATACCGGCTAGTGAATGGCGTTTATTAAACAATAAATAATAGAACTTTTTTCAACTGGCAGCACTACTGGCATACAACGTGGTAGTTCAAAAGTTGTGAAAGCTATTAAAAGCCTTAAAATTCCAGGCGGGACCTTCCACTCCTGAAATCTGCTTGATACTGCTCTATACATCAATACATATAGATATGCAACAACAACAACAACAACAACTCACAATCTGCGAATATATTCCAACTAAGAATATGAACGAACTATGAAGAAACGTAAATTTCAAGAATGCGTTTTTGTCTGAACCCATTAACAACGTTGCTCCGAGAAAACATGAATTTTAATTTGCATAGTTTTTCCACCACAGCAATCAATCCTGATAGGAGTTTCTTTCTTCTTTTAATCTGCTGAACCCCCTCGGCAAAACACAAAACGCCACCAACGCATAAAAAATCACACCACATTTGCATCTCATTATTTTTCAATTTGAATTCCTTTTTCATGGCGAACCATCACAGTAGAATCGATCGATAAATTCCATCCGGTTGTTAATCGAACCCATCGCCGGATATTTCCGATGGATTTTTTGTTGCGCTTCCCGATATTACCCATCATCATCATCTTTGACGCGCTCGAGTCAAGTCCCCTCACACCTCTTTTTTCCCAAGGCATAGCCGTCGGGAATACGGTCAAAGTTTCACAAGAATTGCTGGATGACCGCCCCGGCAAAGCAATTTGATTCATTTTCATAACCCTTGTCATCTTTATTTTTCCTTCGATTTCCTGCACCCTCGATCTATGCGCCGAAGGCAAAAATGATTGATTTCATGGGATGAGTTTAACGGATTCGACATTGGATGACCAAGTGATTCTGCTTTCGCCAATCAGGAAGAATATTAGCGTTTTTCGAACATTAAGCAGCATACCGAACAGAAGTGAGGCTCTGCGACATCTTTGAGAGCTTTGGAAAGTATGATAAAATACTTTTTCAATTATTGATAAATTACTGGGGTGTATTTTGGGAAAATGGCACACCCAAACTTTCAAACGGATTAAACAACAAAAAATACTTATACGGATACTGACGGATTAAGCAATACCTTTACCTATTACCGTCAAGGGGGTAAACAAAGTCCATGAACGCTCATTTTTGCCTAAGGATACATCATATATTGGCTAAATTAAGGATTCATGGACTTTGTTTACCTCCTTAACGATAATAGGTAAAGGTATTTATTACCATAACGTGGGTAGATCACCTTTGTGTGGTGCGATACAGGATGTAAGATCTACCACCATTGGCGTAGCTAGTACATTTATCTGGAGGGGCCTAAAGGGGGCCTGCTGCACTTTTTTAATTTTGCAAACCTACGGATAAATAAAAACTCACTCCAATTGCGTCAAAGCAACTTATTTTTGGGTACATCTTTTTCTGTGACCAATTTTAATAGTGAAACAATAAATTTGATTATATTTATTCCATAACAACGATTGGGAGAACCTTATACGCTTACTGATTTTGAACAAGCAACGATCGTTTGCTCATGGTTTTTGCAATTAAATCAGCATATTGTAAATGTTAGCATCTCAAACTTAAGAAAATTCCCAGATTTAGGTAATTTCATGAATTTTGTTAATAGCTTCTTTATAGATTTTGAATATTTCACCATCAGTCAAATCTCAGGCCAAAATTAAATTCTAGGAGTTTGAATTTTATAATTTTATAAAATTCTGACTGTTTCAAGGTAAAGTGCACACAGAATAAATTTAATACATTTAGGACGTAGGAAAATGTTCAAGATGCACAATTTTTTGATGTAGGACTACGTCTGTGATTTTTTATACGGTGGCTATTTATCCAGGATTCGCTCCTCAAGCCGCTGCCATAAAATACTATCTAAGTTACACGCCTGTGTATAATCCTTATGGGCGGGGTTGCAGCGCGCTTATGAGCGGCACGCTTCGACCGTCACCAAATGAGAATTTAACATAAGCGCGACAATATTGGGTGCAAACATTCATATCACGCGTTCTTATTGACTTCTTTCGGTAGCACTTGAACAAAAGTATCGTAGCAAATGCATAATTTACCTGTTATCGCTGAAGTCAGGGCACGACGAGAGGCTATGCGAATGAGGTCCCTTGCAGTACACGTATTTTTCTGCAGTGGCTGCACAGGCGCCATCCTCATGCTTCTCCCCGAATTTAGAACAGTGTGCCTTGCTGCCACAGTGGGAGACCGTATGACTGCTTACAGTTTTGACAGTTCATGGCCTGGGGAACGAACAAGCGCACAGGTAGTCGAAGTTTCCCCAGCTCGATGTGGTGGGGAAGGGCTGAACCAGAAAAGGTCACACGAAACGAGTCTGTGGGGGTAAAACTCTTTTTACCCTCACTGACAGATACTGAGCCCAGTTTTTAGACATCCAGTATCTTCACTGGGGGAAGCAAAGGGTTCATGAAACGGCCAACCACCAGCTTCTCCAAGATCTCGGGGGTCAGACTGGCTTTGGTGACCACACCTTTGATCTCCTATTACGAGCTGTGATGTAATTCTATACCACTCGAGCGTAAAGAGCTGGGAGGCAGCAATTACGTTATCCTGCTTCAGGTTAGAAACGACAACACGAAGTTTATTGGGCCTACACTAATAAAAATAACCATGAGAAAGAGCTTAACGACGTGTTCGGGGTATCATCCAAACTATTTGTGGGATAGTTCGACCATACGGGTTACCGTTCGTTTATGGTATTTGTTTTTTAGGGCAACCTTTCGGTCACGGTCTGTCGGTCGCGGTCGCTTCTTCAGATCATTATTAATTTGCATTACATTCAAAGCTTTGTTTTTGGGCTGAAAGTAGGCAACCCATGTCAGTTGAGTATTCCAGATAGGCTCGCGATCGGGGACTTTTCTGAACCTGTCTATTGGCAGACTGAAACGACGAACCTGGAATGGCATCATCTAATTGATTAGATGATCCGTCATCCATGTCGTCTTCCGACAAAACAACCATTTTGTCGTACTAGTGGGAGCGTAGAACGCTCTACCACTGAACTTATATTTAAAATCACCGATAAACTCGTTTACTCTTGCAATCACATCAGCATTCAACCCGGATCACCTGTAAACTGTGATCTATTATCATCGACTGGTCGAGTATTAGTACAAGACACTGAAGAAGTCTGCACATTGTAGACGAAATACGCGTATCTGTCAAGGATAAGCAAATAAAGTAGTGGAATTAAATGGAAAATACTAATCCTTCTCTCTCTCATTATACAGGTATTCCACTAAGACGCCCACATTCATCGGGATTTGCCACATGAAGATAAACTGCGGCAAGTGTGCTGGAACTCACTCAACTGCGTCCTGTGAGCAAGTCGATGACATCTCGCCAACGTGTGTCAACTGCGGTGGAAACCACCAAGCCTCCAATAGCAGATGTCCAAGCGAGTGGAGTTCATTAATATCCGTCGGGAGGCCACAATCAGAGCTGGTAAATATCACGGCCGTCATGTGACGATGAGAAAACAGGTTCTCTCACTATCACGAGACGAAAATACTTATCATACTTATTCTTGTCATTCTTCAATGATCAAGCACTCATGAGATTAATTCTTATGCAGATTTGACATCAACATTTCTAACTGATTTAGATAAATTTAAGCAAACAAACGTATGTAATCAGTAGAGTGGATATATTATTAAGCTTTCCTCGGTACAAGTAACTTTAATAACATTAAATGAGCAAGTAATTACGATGATCACAACACTGCTACGTTATGTCATGACAGAAATTTCGATGAGATTTTAAAGAAAATCTCTATCACCGTTTTCTCATCCAATGATAGTGACAGAAGTATCTCTGTAAATATCGCGTGAGATCTTTCATTGAAAATAACATTTGCCAGACCTGGCCACATTCAACAACCAGCTTGGTCACCTTCGTAATCATCGTTCGCCTCCTGTACTCACGGAAGTCCTGTACCCAGCTCTGCAGCCCCGTCGACATGTTCCGAACCTAGCACCGCTTCCGCTCAACAACCAACAAGCCAATCCTGCGAGTATCCAAATGGTTCCTAACAGTCGAACAGTTCAGCATCGTCTCGCTGCTGCTGCGGCCCAGCCAATTCCAGGTTCATCCACCGCCCCTGGTTTATCATACGCTGGTGCTGTCTCAGGTGAATCTGTCGACGATTCTCCGTTCACTTCGGAGGAACGCCGAGGTCATCATTATCATGCGTACCTGCAAGACTCGATCTGAACAGCTTCATGCTGCCTTGTCACTCGTCACCAAGTATGGACCGTGAAGCTATAAAAATTGCAAATTGGAACGCTTGCTCACTGACGAACAAGCATAGAGAGCTACTCGATTTCCTCAACACCAAGAAGGTTGACATTGCTATCATCACCGAGACGCATTTAAAGCCCGAATTGAACATATTCCTTCTCGACTTTGGGCACGTCATACTTGATCGCACCTGCTCTGGAGGTGGAGGAGTGGCCATCGCTGCAAGACGGAACATCAGTTGCCGGCTGCTACCAAACTTCCAGCTGAAAACAATTGAAGCCATCGGAGTGGAGGTGAGCACATCACTTGGCCCAATCACCATCATCGCGGCATACTGCCCCAAGCAAACCAACATCAGGGACGGGTCGTCAGTGGCCCTCCGGAAAGACATCATCAAACTCACCCGGAGGAGCGGGCACTTCATCATAGCTGACGATCTGAACGCAAAACACCAGGCTTGGGGCAACGGTCAGAGCAATAGAAACGGCATCATCCTCAATGAAAGCCTGCAAGAGGGTCACTATACCATCTTGGCCCCGGACTCTCCCACCCGGTTGAGTCGGTCTGGGGTCCATGCGACCATCGACATCTTCGTAAGCAACATGGGACACAACAACTCGCAACCTGTGGCATTCCAGGAGCTGAGCTCGGACCACTACCCGGTGGTGGCCGAAGTTGGATCGTCGGTTAACCGATTCGAAGCTTCCCGGCGCAACTACCATCAAGTCAACTGGGCGCAATATCAACACTGCGTCCACACAACCATCGACTACGATGTCCAACCGGGGACGTCCGAAGATGTTGACCGGTGTCTACAAACCATCGAGGAGGCGATTTTCCGGGCCAGGGAACAACACGTGCCAGTATCCAGACAGGTGAGTAACACTTTGAACCTTGACAGCCCTACCAAAGATCTCATTAGACTCCGTAACACCATTCGTAGGCAGTACCAGCGTACTGGCCTGCCTAACTTGAAGACCAATTGTAATCGATTAACAAAGGTCATTCAGGCCAGGATGGTGGATCTCAGAAATAACGATTTTGCTAGTAAGATCCGCTCTCTCCCAGATTATGCTAAGCCCTTCTGGAAACTTACAAAAATTCTTAAAAACAAGCCTAGGACCATTCCACCACTGACCCCACTGGATCGTCCCGGCGACCCAGTGGTTCATCTGATAACTCCTGAAGAGAAGGCTGCCGCGATAGGTCAACACTTCGTCAGCTCCCATAATCTCGGACAAAACATCGTCAGCCCTCATGAATCTGAGGTTGCTGAAAATGCAACCAATCTTCTTCAGATTCCTAACATTTTTCCAGAGGAATCCGAGATTACGGCTGACGAACTGTTGGCCTATATCAAATCATCTAAAAACATGAAGGCCCCAGGTTTCGACAACATCCTGAATCTGGAACTCAAACACTTGAGTTCCAGATTCTACAACCATCTGACACTGATTTTTAATCAGTGCCTCATACTTGGCTATTTCCCCTCGTGTTGGAAGTCAGCTAGAGTCATACCGATCCGTCCTCTCCTTCAAGTTATCGACCAATCAGCCTTCTCTCAGGGTTATCAAAACTGTTTGAAAGAGCAGTGTACCACCGGCTGCTAACATCTGCCGATGAAAACAACTTGTTACTCGAGGAACAGTTTGGTTTTCGGAAAGGTCGTTCGACCGTCCACCAGCTGACTCGAGTAACAAACATTCTCAGACGAAACAAGTCTGTTTCGAAAACATCTGCCATGACGTTGTTGGACGTTGAAAAAGCGTTCGACAATGTCTGGCATGATGGCCTGGTGTTCAAATTGCAGCAGTAGTGTCTTCCAATCTTCCTAGTGAAGATCATAAACAACTATCTATTAGACAGGACGTTCCGAGTCTCTCTGAATGATATCTCATCGGATGCTTTTAACATCTGTAACCAGCGGTTACAATTAAACGTAGCAGTTGTCACCTTGCGATTATTTTTTTATAAGGTGTTCCATCCCAATACAGAACCCTATTCCCTAAATATCACAATCATGTCTGACTCTCACTGTTTGTTGGCAGCGGTTTGAACCAGCGAAATATATCGTTTGCCGCTCCGCGGCGCCGTAAATATAAAGCATGACCACAAATGATGCCACGGAAGAAAGTGACACAAAGAACATCAAGTGACAAAGACTCGATGTTTCATAGCATGGGTTGATCGGCTCAGCCGTAGAATTGTTCGCTCTCTTCTGTCCGTGAACTCCGTAGGAAGTGGAAGTGCGCGCGTGTTCCTAAAATAAAAAATAAAAAGTTGATTTATATTTATGTGGTGTTATAAAGTTAATGGCAGTAGTTAAAATCATTTAAAAGGTAGTGAAAATTAAAAGTGATTAAAAGAAGGATATTGTAAAAATTAAAGCTAGGGTAAAGTAAAGTTAAAAAGAAAATATTTTCTAATCTCCATTAGGTTTACTGCTGATACTGCATTCAATAAGTTTTTCGTGTTATCCAACGTAGAAATTAGGAAAAAGGTAATTAAATTGTTAAATTATATAATGTAACCCCGGACAGCCTATATTGTGACGTCATAGCACTAATGGGTTGGGTAGGTCCATTATCTGGGCCTTTTTTCCTATTCGGACAAGTTCCGAAACTCTCTTCCGCAGAAAGAGCCAAGAGGAGCCAAGGATAGTGGCACCGGACCATTCGGCGAGCGTTCAGACTAGTCGCCACTTTAGTCACCGATACCAGCCTGGCGATCCACGTTAGTCAGTGGTATCGGAATCGATTTCTTCACGGACAGGAAACCCCATCAGCGTCCAGGTCCACTATCCTCATCAGACATTCTTGGAAGAATCAGCGTGGAGCAGAAGATCCGCCATTGCTCTCGACGATCAAAAAGGCCACTCGAGAATAGACGAAGGACCGCCATCTTGTTGGCATCAAGCAAGTGGCATCATCCACATCGTAACAACGATTCGACGTCGGCGTTTTCATCAGCCTCACCGCCTCACAACCGGCGCTCTGAACGGTCGATTGCGCCGATTGATCCACGTTGCCACCGGTGCTTCTATCGGCGATCACCGGTTAATCGTAGACTCAACGGCGACCTCATCATCAGCTCCGACGGCAATTCACCAGCAATCGAGACAGCAGAAACAACGCCGAAATGTCAGCGGTGTCATGCTGGTCGCTACAGCCGAATCATCGATGATCCTGCTACGAAGGTCGACCTACCCACCTACCAGAAAACCGCAAGTACCCAGTGCAAGTGCATGTGACGTCACCCTAGGTTAAAATAAAAACAGCTAAAATGTTATAAAAGGCGGCTATTTTTTAGAGAGTGCAGTCCTTTAAATTTATTCCACCACCTTTTCGTTTGTCCTCGTTTTCCCCGGACCCGAAAGGGGTCTTCAGGCCTCGTCCGGGAGTTCATAGTGCAGAAATTGGAACTTCGTTGGCTTTTGAGCTTCCCCATGTGTTTTGTGTTATTATTTTTCAGGTTCATCGTTTGTGGTTATTGCTTACTTTTAAACAACATATACGTTCCTGCTGTTAACAGGTGGCAGTTGGATGTGAGTGTGATATTTAGTTCCGTAGGCGACCCTTAGATTTTCCCCGAGTTAGTCTAGAGGCTTACACATCGGTGCCGGGTCAGTCCGCATCGTGCTCTCTTGCCGTGCGGATCTATTTGCTTTTTGCTTAAGGAAGTGCTACTACTACCTAAAGCTACAACAAATTTAAACAGCACTTTTCAGTGCTCAACCTGTAAAAATTCTACCTTGTTCAACTTCATTCCTCTTCGATCCTTGTTTGGACCCTACCCGAGGTAATCCTTCTTGGATATCGATTTGGAAAATTCCTCTTCGATCCTTCAGATTCTTATAGTAATCTGCTTGGAAGTCGATTTGGATAAAAATTTACTGCCGCCATGGCGCCTAAACGCAAAAGAAAGGGGCAAACTCTTGACCCCCCTTCTGATGAAATTAATTTGAGTAATCAATTTGATTTGCTCACGGATGATGAGAATGATCCATCATCTAAGAAAAATTCTAGTAAACTTTCCCGGCTTAATGCCAAGAAGGAAAAGATTCCCCCTATTGTGATAACCACTTCCGATTTCCATGCTCTTCGCATGGAACTTTTGAATTTCGTGAAAGTCAAGTTTCACTACAAATTGGACGTCGGGCATTCACCGTGTATTGGCTGAAACCTTGGACGGATTTAAATGTCTTCTCAAGTATCTTACTGAGAAGAAGCACAATTTTTTTACTTACGACACCAAAACTGAACGTATGTTCAAGGTTGTCATGAAAGGACTGCCCAGTGGTGAATCCCTGGATCAGATCAAAGATGAACTGGCAAAATTACTTGGAGTTGTGCCACTCCAAGTAATCAAAATGAAAATGAAATCCCGTCCTGGCGATTCGCGCAACGGGATTTCTAATGATTTTTATTTAGTTCACTTCAAGTCTAGTGAACTAAACAACCTTAAGGCCTTAGAAAAAGCTAGCCTTATGTTCCATGTCCGAGTGAAGTGGGAACACTTCAGGAAGACTGGAGGAAATTTCCAAAACCTAACTCAGTGCCGTAAGTGCCAGGGATGGGGTCACGGAACTAAAAATTGCTACATGCCAGCTAAATGCATGAATTGTGGTGATTCCTCTCACGCAAAGGACGACTGTCCTGTGAAGGAAGATCCTAAGAAATTTAAATGTTCAAATTGTGGTGAAAACCACAAATCCAATTTTTGGGAATGTAAGACTCGCAAAGCGATCCTACAATCTCGTTCTAAGCGACAGGTAGGAAACGATCCACGTTTCCGACCAGGTACAAATTCCTCTGCTGTTAACAACGGTCAGCAAGGAACAAATTCTACATTCGTACCCGTAGGTACAAATATCACCCCTGCTTCAAATTTTTCATCTGTTTCTACTCCACTCGCTGCTAACATTGTTCAGTGAGCTAATGGAGCTACCTATGCTGCTATTGCAGCGGGTAGAAATCAAAATACTAACCAACGTTCTAACGGAAATTTTGACAATTTTGACTTAGGAAGCATTACTGCCCCTAAAATGGAATTTTTACAGAATTCATTAATTGACATGATTTCTGATATGCTTAAATCTAACTCCATGTTTGATGCTATTCAAACTGGAGTAAAATTTGCTAATAATATTGTCATGACTTTAAAATTCAGTAATGGATTTTAAAGCTTTAAACATTTTAAATTGGAATGCTCGATCTCTTAAAGATAATGAAGACGAGCTATTTAACTTTTTGAGAGTTCATAACGTGCATATTGCCGTTATTACTGAAACGTTCCTTAAACCTGACCATAAGGTTAAGAAGGACTCAAATTATTTAATTTATAGAAATGATCGTCTTGATGGACCCTGTGGTGGCGTTGCCATCATTGTTCATAGACGAATCAAACATAAAATTCTTTCTTCATTTGAAACCAAAGTTTTTGAAACTTTGGGTGTTTCTGTTGAAACAAAATTTGGACAACTTACGTTTATAGCTGCCTATTTGCCATTCCAATGCGTAGGCCAGCAAAAGAATTTTCTCAAGGATGACCTCTAGAAACTTACCCGTCATAGGTCTAAATTCTTCATTATTGGTGATTTTAATGCAAAACATTTTTTGCTCAAAGCAATTCCAATGGTAATATTCTGTTTGATGATTGTTCTGCAGGTTATTACACTATTCAATATCCAAACAGTCCAACATGCTTTTCTTCTGCAAGAAATCCCTCCACTATTGATTTGGTCTTAACTGATTCATGTCAACTTTGTAGCCAATTGGTTACCCATGCTGACTTCGGTTCTGATCACCTTCCAGTAACTTTTGAAATATCCCAAGAAATAATGTGTAATCCCAACAGCTCTATTTTCAATTACCATAGAAGTGATTGGGAGCAATATCGAACATTTATGGAATATAACTTCGATCCAAACATTCCTTTGCAAACCAAAGATGAAATTAATTATGCTCTTGAATCTCTGACTACTTCTATAGTTGAAGCAAGAGCTGCCTCAGTACCAAAATGCGAGGTTAAATTCGATTCAATTATAATAGACGACGATCTTCAGCTCTTGATCCGTCTTAAAAATGTCCGTAGGAGACAATATCAAAGAAAGTTATCTGGCGGGATTTACAAATTAAAAACGATTCTCTGCCCTGAGGAACAAAACTTTTGAAAATAATGTTTCTAAATTAGACCCGAGTTCCAAACCCTTTTGGAAACTCACAAAAATTTTGAAAAAAACTCAAAAGCCTATTCCAGCGCTTGAAGAAGGTTTTGATCTCAAATTTGGAAAAAGCTCAGAAACTTGCTAAGCAATTCGAGAGTTCCCATAATTTCAGTTTGGGTCTTACTAGTCCTATTGAGAAGCAGGTTGCTCGGGATTATCTGAATATTTTCTCTCGGGAAAATATTTTTGATGATTCCTGGGGGACTGATTTGGACGAAGTAAGGTCTATAACTAAAAAGTTTCAAAATATGAAAGCTCCAGGTGATGATGGAATTTTCTATATCCTCATCAAAAAACTCCCAGAGAGTACCTTGTCTTTCTTGGTAAAATTATTTAACAGATGTTTCGATTTGGCATACTTTCCTGATAAATGGAAAATGCAAAAGTTGTTCCAATTTTGAAGCCGGATAAAAATCCAGCTGAAGCTTCTAGCTACCGTCCAATAAGTTTGTTTTCTTCAATAAGTAAACTTTTTGAAAACATAATTTTAAATAGAATAATGCTTCACATCAATACGAACTCAATTTTTGCAGATGAGCAGTTTGGATTTCGCCATGGGCATTCAACTACTCATCAACTCTTAAGAGTTACCAATTTAATTCGTTCAAACAAATCTGAAGGCCACTCAACTGGAGTTGCTCGTCTAGACATAGAAAAAGCATTCGACAGTGTTTGGCATGAAGGTTTGATTGCTAAATTTAAAAAGTTTAATTTTCCACTTTATATTATAAAATTAGCTCAAAATTATTTAACTGACAGAACTCTGCAGGTAAATTATCAAAATTCCAAATCTAATCGACTACCTGTTAGAGCAGGAGTTCCTCAGGGTAGCATTCTTGGGCCTATATTGTATAACATTTTCACTTCGGACCTCCCTGATTTGCCTCAGGGTTGCCACGAATCTTTGTTCGCTGATGACACAGGCATTTCCGCTAAAGGAAGAAGTCTTCGTGTTATTTGCAGCAGACTGCAGAAAAGTTTAGATATTTTCTCTTCTTATTTACAAAAATGGAAGATTTCTCCAAACGCTTCCAAAACTCAACTTATAATGTTTCCACATAAGCCTAGAGCTTCGTTTTTGAAACCTAGTAGTAGCCACATAGTCACTATGAACGGAGTTCCAATTTCCTGGTCAAACCAAGTGAAATATCTTGGATTAATACTTGACCAAAAATTAACTTTTAAAGATCACATTGAGGGCATTCAAGCCAAATGTAACAAATATATTAAATGTTTGTATCCTCTTATAAACAGGAAATCCAAACTTTGCCTGACGAATAAACTTCTAATATTTAAACAAGTTTTTAGACCGGCCATGCTTTACGCTGTGTCAATATGGTCTAGTTGTTGCACTACCAGGAAAAAAGCACTTCAAAGGATTCAGAACAAAGTTCTGAAGATGATTTTGAAGCTGCCTCCCTGGTACAGTACTACTGAGGTACATAGAATTTCGAATGTTGAGACTTTAGAACAAATGTCCAACAAAATAATTAATAATTTCCGGCGAAAATCGTTGCAATCCTCAATTGCAACGATTAATTCTCTTTATACTTAGATAAGATTTAGTTTTAGTTTTTAGTTTTAAGATATCAATTGTTATACTGACATGCAGGTTTAAAAAACCTGTTTAAAATACTGAATTGCCAAGACAGGAACAATGTAAAAATACTTAGATATATATCATAACAATTAAGGCTGGTAAGTTACTGTAGTAACTGGAGCACCTAGGTTAAAATGAAATGTAATTTATTTTGAATTTGAAACAAATAAAGAGTAAAAAAAAAATAAAAAATAAATCGGTGCCGGGGTTCCACAAGGAAGCATCCTTAGCCCCATCCTATTCAACCTGTTCACCTCCGATATGCCGGCTCTCCCTGATGGTGGATCGTTGTCTCTGTTCGCAGATGACACATCCATCGTATACAAGGGTAGGGTCATCCGAGCTCTGACTGCCAAACTTCAGAGAGGCCTGGACGTCCTGTCTGAATACTTCAACAGCTGGAAGATCCGTATCAACGCTGCAAAGACCCAGGTCATTATCTATCCACACTCTAAATCTCCCAGACTTGTTCCGTCGGAGAATAACAAGATCTGCCTGAACGGCACAGTGATGGAATGGTCCAAAGAGGTCGTGTACCTCGGGCTAACACTAGACAGCAAGCTTCTTTTCAGAGAGCACGTTGACAAAACGAAAACCAAGTGCAACATCTTGATAAGATCGTTGTATCCACTTATCAACAGAAAGTCAACCCTGTCCCTGAAAAATAAGCTTGCTGTCTACAAACAAATCATCTTTCCTGTAATCGAGTGCGGTATGCCAATCTGGGAGAGTTGCGCAAAATGCCTTCACCTTAATGCCTCCAGAACAAGATCCTTAGGATGGTCATAAACAGTCCTCAGCGGACTAGAAATTCTGAGAGTTACCTCCTGACTGGAATTCAGACATTAGAAGAACGGAAAGTATTCATCCTGGAAAGGTTCAGAGACACCTGTCTGAGATCAAATCATCAGATCATGCGTGATCTAGCACGTTAGGTTAAGTTATACTCGTAGTTAGGTAGGTTATCACTTTTTTCAATTCAAATAAAACAAATCCCCAAAGGGGTATTCTGTAAACTAGTTCAAAACGCAAATATTAAATTAGAATATCAAATTAAACAAAGATGAAGAGCCAGATAGGCTAATCAATTAATATGATAAATCAATGTACTACCATAATCAACAGAAATAAACATAATTTGAATACTACTACTCGTTGACGGCTTTCTTGTAACGAATTTTGGAGGAGACAGACGTTGAGAAGGAACAGCTGCAACAATAGCAGCAGGATTGGAAGCAGCCGCAGGTGTGGGAGATTCACAATAACTGTCTGAGGCTGTGGAATAGTTTTAGCGACGTTTCATCACTACCTAAAGCCGAAACCATTTCCAGTCTTCAGTTATTGATGTTCTTGGTAGTATACATTCTGAGTATTTAGGCAACATAATAAAAAACCCTTAAATTATAAGATTCATTTGAATAAAAGCGGCCTAACTTTTCTGAAAGATAATTTTAAAACCTTTATGCATTTTAATTTGAAATGCACATTAACTTGAAAATGATTCACATTCAAATGCCAATAAAAAAAATAGGGTGGATAGAACGAATAACCATTAGACTGATGCAAAATTTGACTTTTTCGTTCCACAGTGCTTAAATGGTTTCAAATCGGATCTTGATTAGCCTCCCAAAGTAACAACTCATTTGGTTAGAAACAAACTTCGCACAAGCCATTTGAAGTTTACATGTAAATTACTATGGGAAATCTCAACTTTTTGTTCATTGCCTTCTAGTATTTTTCTATAGTGAGCTGCGAGAAAGTTTAATAGCCATTCTTATAGAAAATTTTTTCAGCTACAACTTTGCCCAAGATCGTTTCTATGTAAAACGAGACAGGAAAATGTTATTAATTATTTAAGAGATTGGTAAACTTATGACATGATCAAGCAGCTGCTCTGTAGGCAACACTGTATTTTGCAGTGTGGCATAGTAGCCATGATTTTTGTGTCCTATTCAACGCCCCAGAAACACCAATGTTGCCTGCTGAGCAGTTGATTGAGCATGATCATAAGACATCAGCGCATTGAACCATTGATAACTTTCGATCCTTGCATTTAATCAAAAAGTGGTCTTGAGCAAAGTTGCAGCTCAGAAAATTTCCTACAAGTACAGTTGAAAGTTTTTGAAGCAGACCGATATGGTGAATTATTAGATAGACATGAACAAAAATCTTGGTTTTACCATAGTAATTCCCAAACGGCGCCGGTGGTGTAGTGGTAAGCGTGATAACCTCTCACCCCAGCACGCCTGGGTTCAATCCCAGTCGGCGCCGCCGGGATGTTCTGAGGCATAACATCCCTGATCACGCCTTCCTTCGGATGGGAAGTAAAGCCGTTGGTCCCCGGTTCATGAGTTAATGGGTCGATAGGTAGGGTTCAGGTGTGGGAGCTGCCTTCCTGGCACGTCGGTAGCATTGGTGCTCAGCACGGAAAACAAGATCGACGGAAAAAACAAACCAAAGGAAAAAAAATAGTAATTCCCATACAAACTTCAAATGGTTTGTGCCATCTCAGTTTCTCACCAAATGGGTTCAAATTTTGAGAGGTTAGTCAGGATCCGATTTGGAATCGATTAAGGCTCTGAACCATTTGGCGAATTTTTTAACTTTTGGTTAAAATTTGACAGATGGAAAGTTATCGGTTAACCCTGCTATCCGAGCATGGTTATTTCTGACAGACAAGAAGTTAAATTTTGACAACCGTGGCTCGAAAACCGGTCGATCGACAGCACGGGGATTTTCGAACATAAGAAATAACTTTCGAAATGTCACTTTTAACCACGAGTTAAATTTAACTCGGCAAATGGTTCACAGCCTAAGTATTGTGGACCAAAAATTTCAAATTTTGCATCACTCTAATAACCATGCAACACCGTTAATTTAGTTTATTTTTAAAGAAAAAAAAAATACTGAAAAAAAATATTTTTAGAAGTATTTCAAAAGAGTATAGGGAAAATTTTAAGGTAATTCCAAGAAAAATTCCAAGGGAATTGAATTATGTATTCCGAGGATAGTTCTAACAAAATTGTGAGGTAAATTTTTAAGGAGTTCTGATGATATTCCAGTGATATTTTTTAGAAAATTCAGAAAAAGTTCTAAGGAAATTATTAGGAACATTTCAAAGAATTAAATAATGGAAATTCTGTGTATAACCAAAAAAAAATCATATGGTAATTCTATGGGTATGGGTCAGTATTTCAAGAGAATACTAAGTGAATGCTGAACAGCCCTTCATTTTTTTTTGTACTTCTACATATATTGATAAACTCTACCCTTCGACGCTTTGACCCAAACCTGACCGATAATAAAAAAAAAATCCTCAGCAAAAGTACATATATAACCTCGTGTTATTTTCGATACAAAAAGTTCAACGAGCTGTTACTTGTCAGGATGTGCATCTAAAGTTCAGAAATCATGATTGCAGGTTGATCAACTATTCAAAATTTATCGGAATGGTTTTCAGCCTGATTTGCAAATTCTTCATGAAGTTTAATCAATTATAGCTAAACACTTATTTTATGAATGACCTTTTTAAATTCCAAATCAGCTGAAGTTTTGCTCATTTTAGCCGAAACGTTGATCTTATGAACAGTTCAATTTTTTCTAAAAATCAATTAGAGACGAACAAAGTTAAAGAAATTTGAACCAGCAATTCAGAACTTTCAATTCGCATCCAGGAAAGTTTATTTACGAAGTGAAAGAAAATCACGATGCTATATACTTTTGCCCGGTATTGTATACTGCAGCTATTCTTATAACATAACCATGCAGATTGAAAATCCACAGGACATGGGGTAGTTATGCGAATAGTGACAGTATAGTACATCACTGTTTTCGCCCATAGACACTCGTGTCAGTAAGTATCAGGTGGACAGATAACATTAAAACATGCAGAAAGAAATCGGTAGGCTATATTTCAATTACTCTCATGTGTCACGTGATATCCTGATTCCATCCAGGTATCAGGTATCACGCACAGTTTCGAGTCAAATGGCCTCCACTGAGTGCGAGTCCAGTATGGAATACGAATTGAACTTCCATGTCATCAGGATACGCAGAATCAAACAATGGATTTACCCCTAAAATTAGATTAATGGCTAAAGTTTTTTTTTCTGTGACCAACGAAATTAAAATAAGGAAGAATACGCCAAGCGCAAAGGAAGATTAATCGAATAATTGGGAAGAGACCGACTTTGTGCGTTAAGCTTGGGCGGGAAAGAGGCTTAACCGGGAAAACCCATCTGCCCCAAAAAAGCAAAAGCATCAGGAAAAAAGGAGAATAATGGACCGCTTCGGCTACAGAGGATGAAACCGAGTGGGTGTATGGTACGCTTTTTGGCTTGGTTGTTGCTCAGCCAATGTTATTCTAACGGTGGATGTGAGATGAGGTTTCATTTTCATTCTTGCTGCGAGTCCATTTAAAAAGCGAACGGGTCCAATCAGGCTTCCGTCGCATGTCTTGTCACATGTGAAGTTTCCACCGAGGGCTAATGTAATTGCCAACTTGCTAATTAGAAGAGGAAAAGTCTCATAGGATGTTACGAACGAGTAAATTGCGTTGAAGATGATCAAGATTCAAAACAGAACACAAGAGCTAATCAGTAAGTGGCACCCTCTCAAAAGTTGACAATCAATCAATTGATTAGCAAATACAGTGAGCTCTCTACAACTCCATATATATCGAGTAAATAATTAAACAATTGAGTAATCGAGCGGACTTCAACCAGATTCCAGGAAACCTGTATGTAACTGCCAAGGATAAGTGTGATGTTCCCGAGAACCTCCGGACACAGAAGATGTCGAAGTTCGCCCAGAAGTTCTTAATTGAGCAAGCGATTTGTACTTGCGGAAAGCGGAGTACACCTTTCGTTACCGCAAGCACCATGAATGGACAGGTGTATTTGGAAGAGTCCCAAGTAACCAATAGTTCTGATAAAAGGCTATTTGTGGCTTAACCAGCTTGGTTGAAAGTGGTCTGTAGAATTCTAAGCAGCCTCATTTTTAAGTAGTTATATGAACTAGAATGTTCCGATACCATAATTAAAGAGCATTCTAAGCAGTTTCTGGCGGAACTTGAACATAACTTTTAGAAAATAAATTAAAAAAGGTTTTTGTCCTCTACACCAATTTTATATTTAGTTCGCACTTTTATGAATGTTATTTCTAAAGGCAGGTATTAATGTGTATTGATTTATCAACATTAGTAGTAGAATTGGAACTGTTTGAAAAATTAAACCCAGTTCTTCTGCGTGAGAGCCCCAGCACGAATCGCTACGCCATCTGAGATATATTAAAGTGAGCTGTTGTCCCGCCTACTGTTGGAGTTTACAGTGCCAGCTGACTGACTTGAAAGTGAAACCAAGGGGGACGACTCTATCTACGATGCAGGAAATGTTGTGTTTTGATGTGGCTAGCTGCGCGTACGCTGAGTAGATCGAGAGAAGATTTATTGCGATTTTGCAGATTTTCTGCAAAAAAAGATGATGCGCGATGCAAGTAGATGCGAGAAATGATTTTGATGATTTTTCGAAGACGTTAACGTTATGCAGATCTCGATAAAGCACCCGCAAAATGGTTTTGAAGTCACCAAATTTAAAAACATCAATAATTGATGTTTTTAAATTTGGTGACTTCAAAACCATTTTGCGGGTGCTTCCCGCATTAAAATCCTGGATTTTGAAAGTTGTAGAGATTTCAAAAATTGTAAATGAATGTTAGCATAACACGAGTTAAGTTTGGGAGAGATTTCTCTTCTGAACAATATCTGATTTATTCTGAGAAGTCCTATTTACTTCATCAGGAATAATTGTAAACATCTTCTAAATATATTTAAATCTTACCTTAACAACTCATGAGATTCCTACAGAAGTAATTGTAATTCCCCTGCAAAGTTTTTTGAATTGATTACTATGTCAATTGGTGCTGATATGTCCAATTTGTAACCCTACAGACCCATTGACCAATTATCAACAGATGTTTGACCTGATACGACTATCATAATTGTATTAAAAATACCCATTTATTGCACCTTGTCCCATTTATGTCCCGTTTCAATTAGCGTTACAAACGATAATAGAAACCTTTGCAGCAACATCGTAATTTGTAGCTGCATGAAATATTACACCATCATTCAACGCTCCACGCTCCTTCCGCTATGAAGTGCGAGTGTGAACAAAGTAAAACATAAATAAGGTTAACCCAGTCTCCACTAATGTTTACGCGCTCGAAGGACGCGCGCTCGGCAGAAGGTAGGTTTTCCATTGCCATTCAACCCACTCTCACTGGTGCTCTTCTCAATTTCCTCCCCATTCGGTGCACATTGCATTCTCTCAATAGCATCCTTTCGTATCGCTCTAGAGTCTAGATAACCTACCTAATGTTGATAATCACAATACGGACACAAGATTTCTCTCAGATCGCTCTCTCAGGTTTTCTCTTACTCACAACTTTTCCGAGGGGAAAACCGAAACACGAAGTGAGTGGTGAACAAACTCACTTTTCATGTCGGCTTCGACCAAATGAGAATGTGAGATGGTTCACTTTTCACCACCGAGAGGGGTTATGCTTCTCCTAGCAAAACAGGACATGATTCACTAGGGGAACCCTGAAAACTGTTGATTCAAACACGTGCTGTGTTGGTTAATGAACAGAATGCAGTTTGAGCCTGAATAATGCAGAGATAACATTAAGTAGACTTCAGGATCAGGGGAGTTGGAACCTTCCCGCTTGGGACTGACCTCCTTCGAAGATGTTTTGATACGATAAAAATATAAACGGCACTTGAAGAATTCCCAATTTGCATTTCGCACGATACATTTCGTCACGGTTCGCTGAAATTAATATTTTAAACATGAATCCAATTTGTAGATTTGAAGAAATGCATTGATGAGTTAGGTAAAGAAGTGTGCATTTGACTAGTACTGTCACATTATTGGCCCTTCACTCATTTTCAACTTCTATTCAATTCTCATACTGCCGTACTCTACACCCTTAGAAATAACTAATTTTACACGTGAGAGAATCCATCTTTGACATAAGGGACGAGACGTAAACAAATATTTCATGTAAAATTAAATGCTCCGAGGCTTAAGAGTTCGTTACTCTACGAAAAGTACGTTTGATTGAGCTGAATTTAGCGTCTGTTATGACTCAATTTTATGTCAAAATTGACGCTCGTATATGTCAGTCTCAGAGCACCTAAATTTACATGAATTTTTCAAAGTTTTTGGCGAAACTATCTACCTACCCTCTTCAGACCTTTTTCTAACTAATAATTTATCACACTGAAGCTTCTTGTTACATAGCATTTCCAACCAACTCTGATGAATCCGATGTTTATGCATCTGATAAATGTTCAAGAAATAACTTAGCGAATAAATGAGAACTTTTTACACGAACCATACCTCAGAAAACCGTGGTGAACCGCACCTGTTTATGAAAACCACGTTTCAGAAAACCGCGCTTCGAGATTATTCGTGCTGTTCTATTAAATAATATAAACAAAATAAAAGGTTTAGAAATTTAACTACAAAATTAACAATACATTATATTTTTTTAAATAGGCGTTTATTGCATGACTCTTAAAATTACGATTCAATTTTTTAAATTAGAAAATCAGTTCCTTTATTATTCAAAATTAGGCAACAAATATGTTCACCCAACTTTTGGAGACTAACTAATGTTAGTTATCGCAAAACAACTTTAGAAATCAAAATGCACCTGACATTACAAATCTTTATGTTGCAGAACTATGAAAGACAAGTGGCTTTCAACTAAAACTTATTTGGGTTAACTTAAATTCAGTTTACCTTTACCTGTGCTCAATTGAAATTCTATAATATAGCAAACGATGTAATTGAATAAATGGCATGTCAATTTTATTGTATCATTGTAGTATATTAAACTCCCAATAGAATGGATTACGTGGTACGTTACGGGATGTAAGATCTACCACCGATTCCTAGTCCTGACTACTTCAAACTTGGTAAACAGGATTTTTCATTAATCAAAGGAACACATCTTAGTCCTTGTAACTTTTTATGCCTTGTTATGATAGTGACAAAACTCGGCAAGAGCACCGAGGATGATCTTGAAACAAGGAAAAAATTAGAGTTAGTTAGTCTTCATATATGTGATTCCTAATCTATTCGTTGTTCCCAAGTTTGAAGTGGTTAAGACTACGGTTCTGATGCATGGTCATTATCGGCGTCATTGCATAATTTTGGAATCCAATTTTGACTGACAAAGAGGCGCGCCTTTGGAGGGTAATTCAACACTCCAAGGGTATAAATAGCGGGACCTTTCAATTAGATTCGGATCCTTGCGATAAATGCAAGAATGAGAACTGTAAAAATAGTCGAAAACTTCATCATTTCTCAATAGTGATGGAGTAATACGACATGCACTAAACTAAGGACACGGAATATACTACAATAGATTAGATTACTGGTCGCAGTGATGTTCACACTATTCTGAGTCTAATCTGTGACTGAGTAGATTCTACTCTTTCTTGCGTGCAGTATGGAGTTGTCTAAAAATGAGTAAGCTAGATTTGTTGTGATGAGTAGAATCTACCAAAGTTCAACATGGCGAACGCTGATCAAAATGATGTTAGCGCAGTGAATTAATTTTACGTGGTACCTAACTGCTAAAAAAGGAGAAGCTACAAAACGGTGTGGATGGCGAAAGCTGTCAGCAGCTAGCTGGTAAGGAAATTGTATATATCTGGATTAAGACGTTCATTTAACTTTTCATTATTCAGGTATTCTGTGTCTATAGCACTTAGTGGTTTAGGCCCTGAGTGTGCATTTTTGTATATAGACGATGTAATTATCATACATAGGTTGCTCAGTAGGGTGCTTCATTCTGAAAAAAGTGATGAATTTCTGATGGGCCACCCTCCAGTTCGATTCATAGCCCCAAAATATGAACCTGTGCAAAAATTGGTAAAGATTGATGAAGGTTTAGAGGTCGCGCCAATGATTTGAAATTTGTATGGGAATTACTATGGAAGAATTTAAAAAATCGCTTATATCGCTATAACTTTGCTTCTACTTGTCCAAATGTCGAAAAAATTTAGTATGTTATTGCTATGGCAATAAACAAAAAGCCTACAGTTGCTACGCTCAGTTTTGCAGCGTATCAAGAATTATAAAAATGTGAAAAAATGGCAAAATAGGGTAAATTGACAGATGAATATGTACAAGGGAACAACGCCAATTTCATCGCAACAACAACAGGCTTGTTGATCATTGTCATGACAACCACATTTTTTTTTTCAACGTTTGGACAACTACAACCAAAGTTAGAGCAATGTAAACGAAAATCAATAATTTCCCATACTAATTCACCAAAATCTCCATACAAAATCCAAATCATTGGCGCGACCTCTAAACCTTCATCAATCTTTACCATTTTTGCACAGGTTCATATTTTGGGGCTATGAATCGAACTGGAGGGTGGCCTATCAAAAATTCATCACTTTTTTCAAAATGAAACACCCTATTGCTCAGTTGCACACCATTTGAAAAATCTGAGAAAAGTTTTCCAATAGTTCAGAGACCGAAATCTAAAATTAAATCCTGCTAAATGTTGTTTCTTCCAACCAGAAGTTACATTTTTAGGCCATAAGATAACCAATAAAGGAATATTACCCGATGACTCAAAATTCGAAGTGATAAAAATTACCCCATACCAAATTCGAAGCTTTGTAGCTATGTGCAATTACTATAGAAAATTTATTCCGAATTTCGCAACAATTCGCAACTGTTTAAATAAACTGTTACGAAAAAATGTTGAATTTTCTTGGACTAAAGATTGCCAAGAAGCATTTGAAAAACTTAAAAATAACTGGTGGAGGATCGACTGTATCGTTGAATATTTTATTGAACGGCTACGCAGTCTTTGTTAAATTGAACGAGTTTTTATTTACCCGACGTTTCGACACGGGGATTGTATCTTCTTCAGGGGGAACTGTAATTTTATGTATCAATATACTATGTTTTCCTTACATATTTATGTTATGGTGACTTACAATAGTTTTTTCGTTTTTTGTCTTATGTTTTGTCTAACTTTAACTGTCCGGTCTCTAATGTGTTGGTACATGCTGTAAATTGAGTATTTGTTTGTTACTTATTGCAACTAATATAACTTGCTTACTTAAAATAACTTGCTCTCACCCAGAATCCTACAATTTCCAGATTTTGGAGAAAGTTTCATTGTCATAACAGACGCATCCGATTTTGCGTGTGGTGCCGTCTTTTCTCAAAAACATGGAAATGATGATCTGCCTGTTTCCTTCGCCAGTCGCGCGTTTACAAAAGGCGAAGCAAATAAACACATCATCGAAAAAGAACTAGCTGCTATTCACTGAGCGATAATGCACTATCGACCATATTTATTAGGTAAGAAATTCATAGTGCGTACTGACCACCGACCATTAATCTATTTATTCGGTATGAAAGACCCTTCTTCAAAATTAACTCGCATGAGGGTTGACCTCGAAGAATTTGATTTTGAAGTTGAGTTCGTACCGGGAAAAAGTAATGTCGTAAGGCGTCTGCATTATCTAGAATTATTATAAACTCCGATGACGTGAACAAAATGAGTATCTTGCAAGTGCAGACTAGGTCAATGGCAAGCAAACCTTGTCAAGCAAAATGCAATGATAAACCAAATATCGAGAAGCCTGATCAACTTCATTTATACGAAGCAACGAATAATGCGCAAATATGTAAAAAAACGAAAGATTGCATTCACAATATTACAAAATCAAAACCTACCGGCCGGAAATATAACGTTATTCGATGAGAAATACAAAAATTTTCTAACTCTAGCGTTAGGACTTGAATTAACTTGAAGGAATTTGAAAAATATTTTTCAGATTATTAATAATACTATCTAAATTTAAAAATACTATAGCGATTTCCAAAAAAACGACACTATATTAAACTATATAAGTCTGAATGATTTCAAACAAACTGGTAACAAGATTATCAAAACGGTACAAATTATTATTTTCAATCCACCTAAAATATTATCAGACAACACAGAAAAACAAAACTTATTGCAACATAACCATTCATCACATACCGGAGGACATATTGGCATATCCAGGTTATACAAAAAATTAAGAAACTCATATATTTTTCCGAACATGAAACACACAATCAGCAAATTCGTTATATCGTGTGAACAATGTAAATTAATCAAACATTTTTGGTCTGTTAAAGAAAAAATGATCAAAACAACAACACCCATCAAAACTTTTGATATAGTTTCAATAGATACAATTGGACCATTCAGTTTAACATCCAATGGCAATAGATACGCTGTAACAATCCAATGTGATCTCAGTAAATATACAATTTTGATTCCCATTCCTGACAAAACTGCATCTACAATATCAAAATCAATAGTGGAACATTGTATTCTAGTCTATGGCCCTATGAGTGCTATTCGCACCGACCAAGGTACTGAAAACAATGGAATTTTTGACAATATTTGCAACCTTCTGCAGATAAATCATACATGCTCTACGGCATACCATCCACAAACAATAGGATCTTTAGAAAGAAATCATAGGTGCTTGAATGAATACCTACGAACTTTCATAAATGATTTCAAAACAAATTGGGATAATTGGCTACCATACTACAGTTACTGTTATAACACAACTCCAAATTCATCACATGATTATTCCCCATTTGAAATTCTTTACGGAAAACAAGCAAACAAATTTGACAATATTGATTGGAACAACGTCGATCCACTTTACAACCATAGCTCATATTTACACGAATTGAAATATAAACTACAATTAATACATACACATGTCTTTAGGAAAATAGAAGAGATCAAAAAACAAAGAGCACAAAAAGCAAATAACAGTATAAATCCAACAGAATTAAGTATTGATGAAGAAGTATATATGAAAATCGAAGGAAGGAAGAAATTAGACAACGTACAGAGTGGTCCATTCAAAATTGTTTAGTTACCAGGAAGTAACGCAGAAATTAAACACAAAATTACAGATCCAATAATAACTGTCCATAAAACCAGGTTAGTGAAACATAAAAACTGATTATAACATTGTAAAACAATAGCTAGGACGTAGAATGAGAATACAGCCGCCACACCTTAAAATTTCATAATTTATTTTCTTCCTGAGGAAGGAGGTGTAGTAATACAATATCATACCATGTAGTAATACAATATCATGCCAAGTAGTAAAATCATATTACAATCTCTTTAGACCATTCAAACCACAAATTATTCAAACCACTCGTTACACAACATGTAGCGCATACCATCTATATTGCCAGTCATAAATTAAACACTCGGTAAACTTCGAACTGAATTCCATTCCAACCAAACTTGACCTACTGAGACAACTCAGTCAACGAAACCTTTTCCTTTTCCTTGTTTGAAACCTTTCCTTTTCCTTGTTTTATTTCAAGTGCTACCACATGTTTTCGTTTGACTGTTACCAAAACATCGTTGGCGCGCCGTTTCTCAGTACGCATCATTTTCCACAAGTTTAGGGTATTATTTAAGAATGAGGAAAATAAAGAAATCCAGTCTTGTCTATCCAACTCTCAACGTGCGAAGTTGTTAATATTCGAAGTCCGTTCATGTCTCACTCTTCAGTTTAGATTTGGACGACTTATTGGACACCGTTGACATTGAGTCCGCCGCTCAAACAATTTCCAATGTCTTGGCATATCTCATTGACAGACTGTTCTCTGAAAATTTGTTCGTGTCTTCTTCGTGAGACTGAGTGACGACCATGCCCGACTGGCTGCCAAACTATGAGCAGAATTGACATCAGTCCCGAGATGTTATCCAGGGCTTCCTCAAAACTCAATTCGTCGTACAATCCGGGTCCTGACGGAAATCCATCGGCGTTCCTCAAAACGCACTTGGAAGTTTGCCGCCTCCACTGCTGCACGTATTTCAACGGTCCGTAGACGCCGGCGTTTTCCCATCCTGTTGGAAGCTAGCGCATATGTTTTCAGTACACAAGAAGGGCAACAAACAGGACGTTGGCAACTACCGTGGCATCACTTCGCTTAGCGCTGTTGCTAAATTGTTCGAACTCGTTGTTATGGAACCGTTACTCGCTCACTGTAGCCGTATATTAGTATCGACCAGCATTGTTTCATGGCTGGTCACTCCACTGCCACTAACTTGCTGTGCCTTACTTCCTACATATCTAACAGTATGTCGGATTGTGCTCAGACTGATGTCATTTCTACTGACTTATCTGCAGCCTTAAATAAATTGAATCACGGCATATCAATCGCAAAAATGGACAGGCTTGGTATTCACGGCTGCCTTTTGCTATGGTTTCAGTCGTACCTCACCGATCGCTATCTTACTGTTGTCATTGGTGATCACCAGTCCCGTATGTTCGCTGTTACGTCCGGCATACCCTAGGGTACACACTTAGAAATAACTAATTTTACACGTGAGGGAATCCATGTTTGACATAAAAGATGAGATGTAAACAAACATCTTCTTCTTTTTTTTTCTTTTTTTTTAACTCTTTATTTGTTCCAAATTCAAAATAAATTACATTTCATTTTTAACCTAGGTGCTCCAGTTACTACAGTAACTTACCAGCCTTAATTGTTATGATATATATCTAAGTGTTTTTACATTGTTCCTGTCTTGGCAATTCAGTATTTTAAACAGGTTTTTTAAACCTGCATGTCAGTATAACAATTGATAGCTTAAAACTAAATAACTAAAACTAAATCTTATCTAAGTATAAAGGGAATTAATCGTTACAATTGAGGATTGTAACGATTTTTGCCGGAAATTATTAATTATTTTGTTGGACATTTGTGCTAAAGTCTCAACATTCGAAATTCTATGTACTTCGGTAGTACTGTACCAGGGAGGCAACTTCAAAATCATCTTCAGAATTTTGTTCTGAATCCTTTGAAGTGCTTTTTTCCTGGTAGTGCAACAACTAGACCATATTGGCACAGCGTAAAGCATGGCCGGTCTAAAAACTTGTTTAAATATTAGAAGTTTATTCGTCAGGCAAAGTTTGGATTTCCTGTTTATAAGAGGATACAAACATTTTATATATTTGTTACATTTGGCTTGAATGCCCTCAATGTGATCTTTAAAAGTTAATTTTTGGTCAAGTATTAATCCAAGATATTTCACTTGGTTTGACCAGGAAATTGGAACTCCGTTCATAGTGACTATGTGACTACTACTAGGTTTCAAAAAGGAAGCCCTGGGCTTATGTGGAAATATTATAAGTTGAGTTTTGGAAGCGTTGAGAGAAATCTTCCATTTTTGTAAATAAGAAGAGAAAATATCTAAACTTTTCTGAAGTCTGCTGCAAATAACACGAAGACTTCTTCCTTTAGCGGAAATGCCTGTGTCATCAGCGAACAAAGATTTGTGGCAACCCTGAGGCAAATCAGGGAGGTCCGAAGTGAAAATGTTATACAATATAGGCCCAAGAATGCTACCCTGAGGAACTCCTGCTCTACCAGGTAGTCGATTAGATTTGGAATTTTGATAATTTACCTGCAGAGTTCTGTCAATTAAATAATTTTGAACTAATTTCATAATGTAAAGTGGAAAATTAAACTTTTTCAATTTAGCAATCAAACCTTCATGCCAAACACTGTCGAATGCTTTTTCTATGTCTAGAAGAGCAACTCCAGTTGAGTGGCCTTCAGATTTGTTTGAACGAATTAAATTGGTAACTCTCAAGAGTTGATGAGTAGTTGAATGCCCATGGCGAAATCCAAACTGCTCATCTGCAAAAATTGAGTTCGTATTGATGTGAAGCATCATTCTATTCAAAATTATTTTTTTTCAAAAAGTTTACTTATTGAAGAAAGTAAACTTATTGGACGGTAGCTAGAAGCTTCAGCTGGATTTTTATCCGGCTTCAAAATTGGAACAACTTTTGCATTTTTCCATTTATCAGGAAAGTATGCCAAATGGAAACATCTGTTAAATAATTTTACCAAGAAAGACAAGGTACTCTCTGGGAGTTTTTTGATGAGGATATAGAAAATTCCATCATCACCTGGAGCTTTCATATTTTGAAACTTTTTAGTTATAGACCTTACTTCGTCCAAATCAGTCCCCCAGGAATCATCAAAAATATTTTCCCGAGAGAAAATATTCAGAAAATCCCCAGCAACCTGATTCTCAATAGGACTAGTAAGACCCAAACTGAAATTATGGCAACTCTCGAATTGCTTAGCAAGTTTCTGAGCTTTTTCCAAATTTGTGATCAAAATTTTACCACCTTCTTTAAGCGCTGGAATAGGCTTTTGAGGTTTTTTCAAAATTTTTGTGAGTTTCCAAAAGGGTTTGGAACTCGGGTCTAATTTAGAAACATTATTTTCAAAAGTTTTGTTCCTCAGGGCAGAGAATCGCTTTTTAATTTGTTTTTGCAAATCCCGCCAGATAACTTTCATGGCAGGATCGCGTGTTCTTTGAAATTGTCTCCTACGGACATTTTTAAGACGGATCAAGAGCTGAAGATCATCGTCTATTATAATTGAATCGAATTTAACCTCGCATTTTGGTACTGAGGCAGCTCTTGCTTCAACTATAGAAGTAGTCAGAGATTCAAGAGCATAATTAATTTCATCTTTGGTTTGCAAAGGAATGTTTGGATCGAAGTCATATTCCATAAATGTTCGATATTGCTCCCAATCAGCCCTATGGTAATTGAAAGTAAAGCTGTTGGGATTACAAATTATTTCTTGGGATATTTCAAAAGTTACTGGAAGGTGATCAGAACCGAAGTCAGCATGGGTAACCAATTGGCTACAAAGTTGACATGAATCAGTTAAGACCAAATCAATAGTGGAGGGATTTCTTGCAGAAGAAAAGCATGTTGGGCTGTTTGGATATTGAATAGTGTAATAACCTGCAGAACAATCATCAAACAGAATATTACCATTGGAATTGCTTTGAGCATTATTCCATGAGCGGTGTTTTGCATTAAAATCACCAATAATGAAGAATTTAGACCTATGACGGGTAAGTTTCTGGAGGTCACCCTTGAGAAAATTCTTTTTCTGGCCTACGCATTGGAATGGCAAATAGGCAGCTATAAACGTAAGTTGTCCAAATTTTGTTTCAACAGAAACTCCCAGTTTCAAAAACTTTGGTTTCAAATGAAGAAAGTATTTTGTGTTTGATTCGTCTATGAATAATGATGGCAACGCCACCACAGGGTCCATCAAGACGATCATTTCTATAAATTAAATAATTTGAGTCCTTCTTAACCTTATGGTCAGGTTTAAGGAACGTTTCAGTTATAACGGCAATATGCACGTTATGAACTCTCAAAAAGTTAAATAGCTCGTCTTCATTATCTTTAAGAGATCGAGCATTCCAATTTAAAATGTTTAAAGCTTTAAAATCCATTACTGAATTTTAAAGTCATGACAATATTATTAGCAAATTTTACTCCAGTTTGAATAGCATCAAACATGGAGTTAGATTTAAGCATATCAGAAATCATGTCAATTATTGAATTCTGTAAAAAATCCATTTTAGGAGCAGTAATGCTTCCTAAGTCAAAATTGTCAAAATTTCCGTTAGAACGTTGGTTAGTATTTTGATTTCTACCCGCTGCAATAGCAGCATAGGTAGCTCCATTAACTCGCTGAACATTGTTAGCAGCGAGGGGAGTAGGTACAGATGAAACATTTGAAGCAGGGGTGATATTTGTACCTACGGGTACGAATGTAGAATTTGTTCCTCGCTGACCGTTGTTAACAGCAGAGGAATTTGTACCTGGTCGGAAACGTGGAGCGTTTCCTACCTGACGGTTAGAACGAGATTGTAGGATCGCTTTGCGAGTCTTACATTCCCAAAAATTGGATTTGTGGTTTTCACCACAATTTGAACATTTAAATTTCTTAGGATCTTCCTTCACAGGACAGTCGTCCTTTGCGTGAGAGGAATCACCACAATTCATGCATTTAGCTGGCATGTAGCAATTTTTAGTTCCGTGACCCCATCCCTGGCACTTACGGCACTGAGTGAGGTTTTGGAAATTTCCTCCAGTCTTCCTGAAGTGTTCCCACTTCACTCGGACATGGAGCATAAGGCTAGCTTTTTCTAAGACCTTAAGGTTGTTTAGTTCACTAGACTTGAAGTGAACTAAATAAACATCATTAGAAATCCCGTTGCGCGAATCGCCAGGACGGGATTTCATTTTCATTTTGATTACTTGGAGTGGCACAACTCCAAGTAATTTTGCCAGTTCATCTTTGATCTGATCCAGGGATTCACCACTGGGCAGTCCTTTCATGACAACCTTGAACACACGTTCAGTTTTGGTGTCGTAAGTAAAAAATTTGTGCTTCTTCTCAGTAAGATACTTGAGAAGACATTTAAATCCGTCCAAGGTTTCAGCCAATACACGGCATTCACCCAGACGTCCAATTTGTAGTGAAAACTTAACTTTCACGAAATTCAAAAGTTCCATGCGAAGAGCATGGAAATCGGTAGTGGTTATCACAATAGGGGGAATCTTTTCCTTCTTGGCATTAAGCCGGGAAAGTTTACTAGAATTTTTCTTGGTTGATGGATCATTCTCATCATCCGTGAGCAAATCAAATTGATTACTCAAATTAATTTCATCAGAAGGGGGGTCAAGAGTTTGCCCCTTTCTTTTGCGTTTAGGCGCCATGGCGGCAGTAAATTTTTATCCAAATCGACTTCCAAGCAGATTACTATAAGAATCTGAAGGATCGAAGAGGAATTTTCCAAATCGATATCCAAGAAGGATTACCTCGGGTAGGGTCCAAACAAGGATCGAAGAGGAATAAGAGGAGTTGAACAAGGTAGAAAATTTTTACAGGTTGAGCACTGAAAAGTGCTGTTTAAATTTGTTGTAGCTTTAGGTAGTAGTAACACTTCCTTAAGCAAAAAGCAAATAGATCCGCACGGCAAGAGAGCACGATGCGGACTGAACATCTTCTTCTTATTATTCGCATTTAAAGCTTATTGCATATCGCATATTAGCTTATTGCGTGCTCTCAACTTAGTGTTCTATAGATGCACTTCCACAGTTATTAATTGAGAGCTTTCGATGCTTGTACCATTTTTTGCATTGGTATAATTGTGTGGCAAGTCCAATCATACTTCTACGCCCAGGGAAGTCGAGGAATTTTCCAACCCGAAAAATTCCTAGACCGGACCGGAAAATTGAACCCAGCCACCTCCAGCATGGTCTTACTTTGTAGCTGCGCCTTTACCGACTGAGCTAAGGGAGGCCCCGAAACAAACAAACATGTCAAGTAATATTAAGTGTTCCGAGACTGAAAAGTTCGTTGCTCGACGAAAAATACGTTTGATTGAGCTATATTTCACGTCTGTTCTAACTTAAATTTATGTCAAAATTGACACTCGTATATGTCCCTCTCAGAGCACCTTAAATTTACATGATGTTTTCGAAGTAAACTCTTAGAAATACCTAATCTTACACGTGACGGAATTCATCTTTGACATAAAGGATGAGACGTAAACAAACATGTCATGTAAAATTAAGTACTCCGAGACTGAAAAGTTCGAAAGTACGTTTGATTGAGCTGAATTTCACGTCTAATATGACTCAACTTTATGTCAAAATTGAAGCTCGTGTGTGTCAGTCTCAGATCACCTAAATTTACATCAATTTTTCTAAGTGTGTATGTAGTCACCTGGGACCGCTGATTTTCCTGATTTACTTCAACGACGTGAATATGGTAATTGAGGGACCACGATTAACTTGCGCAGATGACCTTAAATTCTTCCTTCGAATTCACTCAATTGAAGACTGTTGCTTTCTTCAACGTCATATGAATGCTTTTGGTGATTGGTGTACTCTAAATCGTATGGAAGTTAACCCGTCCAAATGCTCGGTTATCTCTTTTTCGCGCAAAAAAGAGACTATTATATTCAAGTATGTTTTGGTAGGCACTGAAATTGAGCGCGTTAGCCAAATTAAGGACCTAGGTGTGATTCTGGATACACAACTCTCTTTCAAGCAGCACATCTCGTATGCCGTCGACAAAGCTAGGGTTTATCTTCAAGATTGCCAAAGACTTCACGGATATCTATTGCCTTAAATCGTTGTACTGGTCCTTGTCTCGCTCCATATTAGAATACTGCTCGGTTGTCTGGACTCCTCACTACCCTAGTAGCACGCTTGGCACAAATCGGTTGTGGCAACTTCTATACAACTTATATCAGTCATAAACAAGTTGCTGCAACTTATTGTGAGGGAAATGTGCTACTCGGATACAACAACGGTGTCGAAAGAGTTGAGGGAACAGAGTGTTGTGACCCATCATATAAACATGACCCACCCTAACCAACACATTCGCATGATCAAGCGAAAATAAACTGATGCAAAACTAGAACAAATGACCATTATACAAATTTCTAGTTGGAACAATTACCTTATGCCAAACGATCTTATCTAAAATGACTTGATGTCAAATGAGTTGTCTTTCACTAGTACATTTTCAATTGTTAACAACTCCGGTAAAATAAACTAACGAAATGGTATGAAGACAGAGGCTCAGGAAGCATCAATATAGAGGTTATTTATAAAGGACATTAGTGATATTTATAAACACAAGAACAAGACAGCTTCGTTTTTGCGATTAGAAAACACAGAAAAAGCCGTTAAGTCATTGACAAATAACATATATGTCAAATGTTAGTATGGATGTCTCCTTTGCATGTTTCTTAAAAAAATATGTTAAAAGAGACATTACCAAACATTTATTTAATTTGTTTTTCTTCATCGGACTTAACGTGTCTAAATGAATCCTGATGGGGAAAACCCCATATCTTTTCGAAATACATGAATCACAATAATACAATACAATTACAACGAACATTAATCAAGTCTATAGCATAAAAAAAGTTATCCTCCTATGGCATAGAGTTGTCCGTGAATCAGGTAGAAGTCCTTCTCAGGAGTCTGCATTGAATACGGTGACGAAAGGTTTCCGCTGCACAGTTAAAGTCGAAAATCTCGTAAAACTCGTTGAAACGCCCAGACATGAACCGTATTGGGTCATGCAAGCTGTAGTTCGCAGCACGAGGTCCAAGATGCAGGAAACTCCTCGACCGAAGAACTCGTTCGGGTGCATAGATTTCGAATTCAGCCAAGATTCCTGGAGAGTCGATATCACCAATAAGTACTTTCGCTGCGAACACGGCCTGACTAATCGTCCGCCTATGTTCTAGTGTTTCAAGACCCAGGAGTTGACAACGATCTTCGTACGGCGGAAGGTTCACAGGGTCATTCCAAGGAAGGTGATGAAAGGCATACCGAACAAATTTCCTTTGAACAGTGTAACTGTTCGTTTTTCCCGGCAAGTTCAGTAGCAAGAGACCCCTCGAACTGGGTCTCAGGATCGGCTTACTACTTGGTAATCTCGAGGAACTTGGCGGACAAAATGTGCAGCGTACGGTCACCTGACTAGAAATACTGTGTAGTGTGAATTTATTGATTTAAAAATTTACTTTGACTGTGAGGGTTTTTATTTTAACAAATTGGTGTGTTGGTGGGATTGGGTTAGATTTCTGTAGTCTATTTTTCTAATTGTGGGTGTGGATAAAATTAACTTCGTTCTTCGGTACGTACCACTGCTTATTCTGGCGTCCTGCGAGCGCTCGCTGCTGCTGCTGCTGCTGCTACTGCTGCTGACGACGAGCTAGCAAGCTGATTCCCAAAACAGTGGGTAATTACTGTTACCGCACGATGGTTTGGCGGGGTTTGTCGATGGTATGTGGCTGTGTAAGCCTTTCAGGCGTCCTCCCTCGTTGACGGAGATTGACACGGCCCAGGACTATACCAGAGTGACCGTGTCAAGAGGGGGATGGCTCTTTTACGTTTAGGGGTTTCGGCCCCGAGCTTGAAAAGCCTCCTTACGGGCGGCTGACCCAGAGGTTGGATTGGTCCTTTGCGGTTAGACGTAGCAAACCGAGGTCTACTACGCCGAATCATGTGCACCTGGTCGAGCTTCTCAACCGACAAAATGGCGACGTTCAGTCGAATCTACACAATACAAAAAGGTCCTGACGAATCCGCCGTCTTCTCCCTTTTTCGCTGGATACCACTCACTTAACAATGGGAAGGACACTTTAAAATATGGTTCTTGTGCACACGAACGCCTGTAACTTTCTGAGCAATGGCGCTCCTCCTTATTCTCATCAACTCCGTTGTAGCTTCTTTGTTGCTGTCTGTAAGGTTGGGGGGGGGGGGGTTTGTTATCACCACCTTTGTAAATTTTGACCCACTTCGCCTGCTGGTCTACTCTTCTATCATTTAGTTGTTGTACCCACTGGCTTGCATGCGATTCACCCCACTTATTTTGTACAAAATTCAAATTCTACTAACCTATAACATTTTTAATAGACACTAGGTACATTTTTACTAACAGTTACTAGCCCTACTACTAACCCTGACTGTACACAAAATAAAAGCACAGATAAAAAATACTAACAATTTGTAACAGTCGGTTACAACAGATTCAATCCTCGCTATCCAAACTGCTTGATACGGGCACCATACTACCGAGCTGAATTCCAAGATCAATCGCACTAGAGAGCAGTATAGAGCTGTTAGACAGGCAGGATCGCGAAACTCGTCAGCGTTCTTGAAAATGAACCCGAGTTGCCTGTTAGCTTACGCAACGATGCCCGAGTAATGAAGCTTGAATGTTAAGGCGCAGTCCAGCGTGATTCCTAGGTCACGAACATTGTCCATACGTTGCAGATGTTGGTGATTTATCGTATAGTTGAATGCCACTGGTTTCAGCTTGCGATGAAATGAGATAATATTACATTTTTGTACATTCAACGTGAGATAGTTTCTTGAGCACCACTCTTCGAAAGTATCGATTCGGTGCTGAAGCCGCAAGCAATCGGCGAAGCTACGAACAATCATATAGATCTTCACATCATCTGCGTAGAACGATCGGCAACCAGTTGGGAGGATCAGTCCGGCCTCATTCACACAAATCGAGGATAGCAATGGTCCCAAGTTGCTACGTTGAGGAACACCGGAGCTGTTTGTAAAATATTCCGATTGCTCTGATCCGATTCTAACACAAAGTTCCCGATTGGTCAGATAGGACTTGAACCAACGAGTTAAACCCGAGGATACACCGAGTTTTTCAAGTTTAGCTAGCAGTATGGAGTGGTCAACCCGGTCTAATGTAGCCTTAAGATCTGTATATACAACGTCCACCTGCGCTCCAGCTTCCATACTCCGAAGACATAAAGAAATGAACGGAGCTAGATTGGTTGAAACTGATCTCTTGGGATAAAAACCGTGTTGGTCAGGAGAAATGTAATTTCTGCTGCTAGAGAATAATGCGTCGTTGATGATGATTTCGAAAACTTTAGAGCAGGCACTGAGTGATGTGATCCCTCAGTAATTTTCGACGTTCCTCTTGTCTCCTTTCTTGTAAATCGGGAACATGAATGACGATTTCCAACGCGTAGGGAACTCCCCCTGCTGTAATGAAATATTGAACAGCTTCGAAAGCGGTGTTGTAAGCTCTGAACAGCATCGCTTCAGGATGCTTGAGGGGATCCCGTCAGGGCCAGCAGCATTAGAAAATTTCAGCTTCTTGATCGCGGATTCGACGAGGTCTACTGTAGCCGAGGTAATCGAAAAATTGAAAGCATCACTGGGAGTGTCCTTCACCGCTTCAGCAACTTGGGACAACGGAGCCGTAGTGTCATTGAAAATGCTGATGAAACGTTTTCATGTATCAATATAATCACATTTGACATCACATGATGATTTTTAGGTGCAATGAGGTTGTGAAAATAAACTGCATTCATTGTTTGCTAACAATGATTTAAAAACAAAAATACTAAAAAGTATTCCGATAACTTTATCACAGAATCTGTATATCCGCTATATGTAATGAAATGCAATCTTGCGCCTTTGTTTTCTCGGGAATTTCCCAAGAAAGTATGCCATATTTTTATACCAAAACATTCTTCAAACTATGCACAACACGATGGTATACAGCTGTGTTCGATAAATAGCAGCGCATACCGATTTTCATACAAAATGGTCAACTTTGACATGATGTAACTTTGTTAACTTATGATCATTTGAGCTGAAACGTTCGCCAAAGAACTACAAATATGTTCAATTTTACGATTACAAAATATTAAATTTTGGAAGTGTTATATCTTACCTTTTATAATAACTGATGAATACTCAAAGCCCTTATATTTCACTCCATTTATTTACTTAAAACCGTACGTCTTAAACATCTGCTTCGCAGCGTCGCTCACCATCTACTGGCCCCTGACTCACAGCAGGCAATCTCGCTGTGGTCTCACTCGCCTACTCTAGCTCTCCCCGTCTCTTTCCCGAATCCTTCGTATCGTTATACTCCTGAGCTCATCTCTAAATCTCTACATCTCTCCCCTAGTCCGAACATAACTTCAATTTAGTTACAGATTGTACGTATCGACGAGGAACTTTTCTATTTCTAACTGGACGATCTGAACTTGACTGCGGTGAATTCTCTCTGGTTCTCTTTAGCGAGTTCTGCTGCTTACTAGAGTTACTTCTCCCTGTTACTTTTGGCAATGATGATGGGTATGATGCTGATCCTGGTTTCGACGGTAGAGATGAATTTAACTCTGAAGAAGGGTCTACTACGTCTGGAAGAGATTCAAGTTGGTTGTTGACTGATTTGCTTGATCCCGGCCATTTCTTTAGATGGGTGACACATCGTCGTAATGTTACTCCTTCATCATTCCTGACGACTGTGTCATTACCTGAACGACTTATAACTTTGAACGTATCCAGCTTAAATTTTGGTTCAAGCTTACCGTGTTCATAGTTTTTAAGAACCACCGCATCTCCTTCACTTATTTCTGAGGGCTTTGCATGCCGCCGTAGGTCTGCATACTTCTTTCCTTTTAGCTTCTCGATCGTATCTATTTCCCGTACTCCTTCTTCCCGATGCCATTGAGATCAGTTCGCAATGACGGCAAAAGATCTTTTACTGGTCGCCCAGTTAATAACTCCATGGGCGCTTTTCTGGTCACCGTGTGAGGCGTCGTATTATACGTATAAACATATTCCTTAATTGCCTTTCTCCAGTCAGACTTGGTTGCTTTTGCTATTCTTAGTGTTCGCAGTATTCCCTGGTTCTGACGCTCAACCAGCCCATTCATCTGGGGCCAGTACGGAATAGTCCTAATCAACCGGACATTTTTACTAGAACAAAATTTCGCAAACTCTTCGCTGGAGAATGGAGGCCCATTGTCACTGCGAATAGTTTCCGGATACGTATGTTCTGCAAAAATGTCCTCTAAAGCATCAATGGTTTTAGCTGCTGTAGTAGATTTCATTTCGATAACTCTCAGGAACCTGCTATAATAATCTACTACAACCAGGAAGGTTGCACACTCCTTCGCCGAGAAAAAATCTATCGCGATCTCTTGCCACGCTCGCTCAGGCATCTCCTTTCGATGTAGTGGTTCTGGCGGTCCAACAACACTGACAGAAATACAACCGGCACATTCCTGAATTCTCTCGACCACATCGTCATCCATGCCGGGCCACCAAACTTTCTCTCGAAGTGCTCTCCGCATAGTGACAACACCAGGGTGACCCCGATGTGCAATATCTAATGCCTTTGGTCTCAATTTAGTCGGCAAAACAATCCTTTCATCTCGTACTAGAATACCACTGGTGACACCTAACTCTTTCGCAAAGGCTTGATATCGGATGAGGTGTTGTGGCCAATCCCCAGATTCCAGTGCCTTGATAACAGCAGTCAATGTTTCATCTCTCACTATTTCATCTCTGATATCATCCAGGGTTATCGCAGATGCTCCCTCACGAATCGAACAAAGGTAGTGCTCCGCATTGTCGTCAAATGGTGGGTCAGAATTTGAGTTCAGCCGTGACAATATGTCCGAAATATTGGAAGCTCCTGCTATATGTTTTATATCGAAATCATACGGCTGAAGCCGTAGCGCCCATCCTTCTGCCCTGGTAGTTGCTCGACGTCCTTCTTGATGCTTACCTCCAAAGATGTATTCCAACGTCTTATGATCGGTGAAAATCGTGAAGAAGCCCAAATAAGTATAAATAAAACTTTTCAACTGCCCAAACTACAGCAAGGGCTTCACGCTGGGTTTGAGGGTAGACACGCTCTGTCGGAGTTAATCCTTTCGATGCAAAACAGATTATTCTTGGAACATTGAATTGGTTTCGTTGTACAAGGACAGCTCCTAAGCCCACCGGAGAAGCATCGATGTAGAGCTCCGTGACATCCTTTGGGTCAAAATATCCTAGTTTTCGCACACCGTCCGACAATTCATTCCGCAAATCATCGAATGCTTCCTTCCAAGTTTGACGAACCATTGCCACCGAAGCTTCGCTATGTACCTTAAGTTTTTCTTTCTGTTTCAGCAAAATTTCTCGATTAATGGCATAATTTGTCAGCTCATCCAGTCCCATTGCGCTTTCCAGTCCTTTATCTCGTACGCGTTCGTCATGTGCTCCCATTGTTATTTGCTGGAGCATTTCTCGCTCCTCACGCTTAAGAAAATCACACCTTGCTGCCTGTGCTCTCAATCTTAGGACGAACTGATTGAAGGATTCTCCACTACTCTGCTTCAATGAACGAAACACTTCTAGTTCGACTCGATCATTTCTTTTACCAACGAAAAATTTATTTAGTCGTTTTATAGCGTTATCGTACTCCGGAACCTCTGGTGGCATGAGCAGTACTTTCACCGGTTCGGGATAGTATTCTTCAGCACATGGTCCAAGATTATAGAAGATCCTTTGCAGTCCTCTGCCTCCTTGCGACAGAAGGAGAATAAGTTTGTCGTGTTGCAACTCAATATGCTTCAATTCCAATACCAGCTCGAAGGATCTTCTCCATTCCTCCCATTCACGTCGTAAATCTTGCTGGTCGACCGCATCGTTAAACGGTTCGATTGAACCCCACTGTTGTCTCGCTGCAACTTCCATCTGAAAGAACGAAATTTCGAAATCACAAGCCAATTAACATTGCTATTGAATTACCGTTGTTCTCAGTTTACAATTCATATTGCTTCTAATTTTGTTTTGTTTAAAGCAATAATAAATTTAAAACTTACAAAATTAGCTTTTTACAGCAGCCACTATGACACCTCAAAATGAACTGTATTCCATTTAGAAAATCAATGTATATTGCTCATTATCCCTGTCTGTGTTTGTGATTCCACTCTTCAATGTCACCTTTCAAACAATTATTTTTTTTCAGAGAATGAGAGAGAGAGATTGATCGTCGGTTAGCTGCTGGACTCGCTCTCGCACATAGCTATTGAGAGACCGGTGCACTCTCTGTCTAAACAGTTTACTGCCGCACAACAGTGGTGGTGTGCTTATGGACTTGCTTTTCAAAAACGCTACAGAGCAACAGTCTCGTTCCTGCCATACAATCAAGTGATTAAACTAGCGTATTGGTAGTGGTATGCCTCTGGACTCGCTCTCAAAGGGCTACAGAGCAACCTTTTTTTTCTCTCCTCGACCCACAATCAAGCGATTGGACTGGCGTACATTTGTGGTGGTGTGCTTCTGGACTCGCTTTTTCAAAGCGCTACAGAACACCCAGCTCACTCTCGCCCTACAATCAAGCGCTTGGGCTGGCATACATTAGTAGTGGTACGTCTCTGGACTCGCTCTCATAAAGCGCTACAGAGCAACAGTCTCGTTCTTGCCATACAATCAAGCAATTGAACTAGCGTATTGGTAGTGGTATGCCTCTGGACTCGCTCTCCAAAGCGCTACAGAGCAACCTTTTTTTTTTCCTCGACCACAATCAAGCAATTGGACTGGCGTACATTTGTGGTGGTGTGCTTCTGGACTCGCTTTTCAAAGCGCTACAGAACACCCAGCTCACTCTCACCCAACAATCAAGCGATTGGGCTGGCATACATTAGGAGTGGTACGTTTCTGGACTCGCTCTCCAAAGCGCTACAGAGCAACCTTTTTTTTTCTCTCCTCGACCCACAATCAAGCGATTGGACTGGCGTACATTTGTGGTGGTGTGCTTCTGGACTCGCTTTTTCAAAGCGCTACAGAACACCCAGCTCACTCTCGCCCTACAATCAAGCGATTGAACTAGCGTATTGGTAGTGGTATGTCTCTGGACTCGCTCTCCAAAGCGCTACAGAGCAACCGGTTTTTTTTTTCGACCCACAAGCAAGCAATTGGACTGGCGTACATTTGTGGTGTGCGTGTGGACTCACTTTCGCGCTGCAGAGCAACTGAATTTACCGCCATTTTGATAATACTGAACGCAAATTGCAAGTATCCCATCATGGAAAAAAAAATCAAATCACTTTTTCAACTAAAACTAAATCAAATTGGAAATAAACCTTATGCTATAAGCGTCGACAACCAATTTTCAGAGCACAAAACAATATATATTATATATATCACAGCATAGAATAATTAAAATAATTGTTGGTCACCAAATAGTCAACAAACATCATAAATTAAACCGTTCGATTTAAGATCCTACCGACTGCGCCAAATTGTTATATCTTACCTTTTATAATAACTGATGAATACTCAAAGCCCTTATATTTCACTCCATTTATTTACTTAAAACCGTACGTCTTAAACATCTGCTTCGCAGCGTCGCTCACCATCTACTGGCCCCTGACTCACAGCAGGCAATCTCGCTGTGGTCTCACTCGCCTACTCTACCTCTCCCCGTCTCTTTCCCGAATCCTTCGTATCGTTATACTCCTGAGCTCATCTCTAAATCTCTACAGGAAGCACCTGCCGAAAAGTGAGACTCCAGGTAAAATTGTTCAAAATAATAGCAGTTTTTTATTTAAAAATTTACGTGCTGCAAATATTTTAAAACATTTTTAACTATTATGTACATTTTTTAATTGGGTGGGGATTGTTAGAATTTTGAGAAATGTAAAATTTATAATCTCAAATTAACCTGAAATGAAAATTATTAATACTAACAATTTTACCCGGTGTCTCACTTTCCGGCAGGAGCTTCGAAAAATTTAATATTTTGTAATCGTAAAATTGAACATATGTATTTGTAGTTCTTTGGCGAACGTTTCAGCTCAATTGATCATAAGTTAACAAAGTTACATCATGTCAAAGTTGACCATTTTGTATGAAAATCGCCATGCCCTTCCTTTTTTTTCGAACACAACAGTACATAAGTAAACATATAATTTTCAAAACTAGGGGAATTTACGTATTCTCGGCAACCTAAGCAGCGACCTTCTTTCTATAGCCTTTTTCTCTATGGAACGCACACATATGCAGTATTGGTTTGTTTACAATCTTTTGCTGCCAGCTGCTCTAACAATTTCAGTCAAAAGAATTGTCAAAAACTGTTTTGAAACGCTTTTACAAAGCTCCAATCTTCTCTAGTGAGAGCGACTATTGTCGGCAACCAGTTTTTCTTCGGCAACCGTTCCATTTGAACTGCATGTAAATCTGCTGTTCTATTATCGGCAACTCGAAATCAGCTACAATTTGTAGTGCGTGTGTTTCATTTCAAGAAAACCCTGCTAGATTGCTTTTTCTCAGTGGTAAAAATATAGTCAAATTGAAGCTGAAAGCATAAAGAATGGTTTGCATGCATTCAGCGAAGTGTTTTCGTAAGAAAATCCAGTGAAAATAGTGTTTCAATTTGGGTTGCCGAAAATAGTCTGTCATGCCGAAGCCGTCATTTCCCCTATGTATTTTTTTTTTCGTTTGATTTGATTTCCGTCGATCTTGTTTTTCGTGTTGAGCACCAATGCTACCGACGCCAGGGAGGCAGCTCCCACTCCTGGACTCTACCTATCGACTCATCAACTCATGAACCGGGGACCAACTGCTCTACTTTCCTTCCGAAGGAAGGCGTGATCAGAGATGTTATGCCTCAGAACATCCCGGCGACGCCGACTGGGATTGAACGCAGGCCTGCTGGGGTGAGAGGTTATCACGCTTACCACTACACCACCGTCGCCGCTCATGCGATGGTTGATGGAGTACTTTTTGAGATCTGAGTGGAACACTGCATGGTTACACCATAGAGGTAACTCTAAGACTAGAAGGTCCCGAAATAACGTGCTCAACTTTTTGGCTTAGCTCTGGTACTATCTTCGGTCCCAAGCTAATTGATTCACCCCTCGAAACATAGGAAAAACCAATAACCCCTCATTTAATCTGTCAAACTTTCATAGCGAATCAAAACAAACATTGCGTAGTATTAGAATTTCGACTAGAATAGGGTACGTTAATCGTTTGCTTGGGACCAATAGGCTAGTCAAGTGGTGAGCCAATTTAAAATCGTTAGTTTCGTATTGATTGTTGGTTACACTGTGCATTATTAAATTGGTAAATTTTGGACGAGAGCAAAAAAAAAAAGAATTCTGTTCATAAACAAATGTGGATGTAATGGTTGCCAGAAAGCATTAATTTTCACTCAACGTTTTGATACCCACACTACGAAAAAGTCGTGTAAATTACGGTTCCCTGAGACCGACACATGTAAGCGGCCCTTTTGACATAAGAATCAGTTGAAAGAAACGAGAAAATCAATTTCCAATCAAACGTTCTCTTCGCATTTCTGTTTCGGTTTGTTCTACCTAATTTTACATCAAAAGTTTTTTTTTTTTTTTTCGCATTTCAAGCTTATTGCATATCGCATATTAGCTTATTGCGTGCTCTCAACTTAGTGTTCTAGATGCACTTCCACAGTTATTAATTGAGAGCTTTCGATGCCTGTACCATTTTTGCATTGATATGATTGTGTGGCAAGTCCAATCATACTTCTATGCCCAGGGAAGTCGAGAAATTTTCCAACCCGAAAAATTCCTAGACCGGACCGGGAATCGAACCCAGTCGCCTCCAGCATGGTCTTGCTTTGTAGCTGCGCCTTTACCGACTGAGCTAAGGGAAGCTTACGTTCCATGATTTACGTCCAATATGGATTACGTCTCGTATAAAAGTAGTTATTTCTAAGTGTGTAGGTCTATATGCAGAAACACACAGAGACACGTCATGTATAAATAAATAAAGACATTTTTTAATCATAGCGATCAGTATACACAGCTAAATCAAATAAAGCTTAAATTTTATACTATTTTAGATTAGTAATATATTTGAGTGTAGGTTACATATGCGCTGAGGGACATACGCTTTTAGAAATTTCTCCATACTTATGAGTAAAAGTGACTCAAAACTGAGTAAAAGTGAGAGTACCACACAGTTCGAAAAAGTAGTGTAAATTTCTGTTCAGTATGATGCACATAAATGGAGCGTCACATATCATATAAGTTTACATTATATATCATGTAAAGTTCTGAGACATTCCATGCAATGTAGCAAATATTGTATGCAAAAGCCCATTGTTGTAAACAACATTGTTTACAAGTTGCTTGGTTGCGTGAAATGAAACACAAGTTTACGTGAATGAATGTTTACATTACTATTAAAATTCATATTTTTTATCTGTGCAGAGATGAGCCAAAAAGTTGAGCACGTTTCTTCGGAACGTTCTGGTCTTTGAGTTACCTCTATGGTTTAACCCCGATATGGGGAAGATATTTCGTGGTAGCGCGATGACCGATTCACGCCGACACACAGCCATCAGCCAAAAAGCTGCTGACAAACAACCGCTTTGCCGTTCTGGAAAACGGAAAACTACGACAACACAAACTCTCCTTACTCACCGGTGTAGTTGATCCCCCTTTTCACCCAGCTGTCCAACTCTATGTGCAGCTGCAAAACCCGATTCGACCGGATTCAAACCCTGGGCCTATTCGTCATTCAATATGGCCTGTGAAACCATCAGCATCGCAAATTGGAACACTTGCTCGCTCAAGAGCAAAAAAAAATCGAGTTCATTGACTTCCTCAACGAACGAAACATTGACATTGCCGTCATTACCGAAACGCTCGAGAATCCCGACTCGTGTGGCTTGATAGAACCAGCTTCGGGGGAGGGGGAGTAGCCGTCGCTATAAGGAAGAACATATGCTTCCGACTACTGCCAAGTTTCCAGCTGAAAGTCATCGAACCCGTAGGGGTCGAAGTCTCCACTTCTGCCGGCTCCATTTCCATAAATGTAGTCTATTGCCCCAAGCAAGTAAACACCAGAGACGGGTTGGCGGTGGCCCTCGAAGTGACATTATCAAGCACACTCGGAGGAGTGAGAAGTACATCTTTGCTGGTAACCGTATAACGCCAAACATCAAGCTTGGGACAACAGTCGGCGCAACCAGAACGGTACCATCATAAACAACGATCTGCAAGAAGCTCGCTACAACATCTTGAGCCCGAACACCAGGTTGAGTCAGTCCGGTGTTCACGCTACCATCGATATCTTCATCAGCAACATGGGCAACAACAACGCTCAACCTATCACCTATCAGGAACTCAGCTCGGACCACTATCCGGTGGTGGCCGAGGTTGGTTCCTCCATGAACCGATTTGAAGCTTCTCGGCGTAACTACCATCGTGTCGACTGGGGTCAGTTCCAACAATGGTCCAAGCCAGGATGGTGGATCTCAGGAATAACGACTTTACTAGTTAGATCCGCTCTCTCCCAGATTGTGCTAAGCCGTTCTGTAAATTTACCAAAATTCTTAAAAACAAGTCTAGGCCCATTCCACCACTGATACCGCTGAATCGTTCCGATGAGTCAGTGGTTCATCTGATACCACCTGTAGAGAAGGCTGCAGTGATAGGTCAACACTTCGTCAGCTCCCACAATCTCGGACAGAACAGCATAAGTCCACACGAGGCTGCGGTGTCTGAAAATTCACCCAACCTTCATGAGACTCCCAACATCTTTCCTGCGGAATCCAAAATCACAGATGACGAACTGTTGGCTTATATCAAATCATCCAAAAATATGAAGGCCCCAGGTTTCGCCAACCTCAATCTGGAACTAATATTTGAGTTGGTAACTTAAGAAGACTTCCACCCGTTGCCGGGACGGCCGTCTTTACTAGTTTGCCGGACTAGCTCACCAAATAATAAACCTCAGGGTCGGCACAAAACCACGCTAGGAAAAGACTCGAGGCGAAATACTCCAACTATCGTAAAGGAAACCACACTAGATCGATTTCTTTGGTGCATGCAAAAGATGTTCGCGACACAAGCAAATTAGATTGAATTTTAAACTTTTAAAAATTTATTCAAAATGGAATTGGAACTTTTTTGGACACTTTTGACTCACTGTTCTCTCGTTGATGCTGCTCACTGCTACCGCTGCCTCGTTGGTGGTGCACCACGTGGATCGCTGACCTCGTTCCCGCGCTCGGCCGACCGCCTAACACGCCTCCTCGATGAAACCGCTAGCTTCTTCGCACTTTCCGATGGTACGGTGCGTTGATGGAGTTTTGGAGAGGACCGTATGGTGACGGACGGTCCGTTCGACAGCCTGGGAAGCGGTCTAGCGTGGATAGCACTCCGGAACTATTTGGCTTCTGACCGGTAGCTACAAACTATCACTGCACGCTCTTCATCACGTGTCGTTTAGAAAAAATGTCCAAAAGATTCACAGGACCACTTTCTAAGTTTGCGGAACACGGTTGGAATTGGGCACAACGTTACTCGAACGCGAGAACACTCCTTGACGTTTAGCGACCGATCAAAGGTAACGCGGCAAAAGAACTTCTGTTCTGAATTTTTTTAGAAAATTTTGTCGAACTTTTGAAACACTCCGTATAACTTCACTTCCCAGGATTAAGAGACTTTTGTGGGGGTGAAGTGAGCTTATATAGCTTTGCCAAGATAAGTTAGGTAGCATTCCAACTCATCGTACGATCATCACGCCATCCTCGATCGCCTGAGTCTGCGCGCCTTCGGCTCACTTCGTGCGTTCGAGCAGTTGGGTTCGAGTATCGGCAGCACGGTCGAATTCGAAGATGCGAGTCGCCCTAACACTACCTAGATTTTAGATGGCCCTAGCTGCTTCTACAATGCTCAAAAGAGATACAATCCGTCTCATTTGGCAGCACATCCCATATTTTTGCACCATGCTAGTCTTCTGAAATTGTTTTTTTTTTCAGGACAGCGTGACAACGAATTATATCCTCTTTCAGCATGATAATTTCAAAATTTAATTTAATTTCATTTATTGCATTTAATCGTCTTTTTCTTTATATAATTTAAACTTTCTTTGCATGATTATTTACATTTACTGACAATATTCCTGTAGATCTTAGTTCAAATTTCTCACCAAGCCATCATTTCTAGGTGGAAACTTCTTCGAAGGTTACAAGTTCCAGATTCTTCAACCATCTGGCACTGGCATCCGACTGTGCTATTTCTCCTCGGGATGGAAGTCAGTCAAAGTCATACACATCCGGAAACCTGGGAAGGATCCTTCCTCTCCTTCAAGTTACCGACCCATCAGCCTTCTCTCAAGCTGTTCGAAAGGGCAATGCTTCTAAGATCTGCCGAAGAAAACAATATCTTACTCGAGGAGCAGTTTGGTTTTCGAAAAGGTCGATCGACCGTCCGTCAACTGACCCGAGTAACAAACATTCTTAGACGAAACAAGGCTGTTTCTAAAACATCTGCTGTGGCATTGTCTGGCATGATGGTGGTTACATCGATACGGTCTTCCGATCTTCATCGTGAAGATCATACAAAATTATCTATAAGACAGGGCGTCCCAGGTCTCTCTGAATGGCATCACATCGAATGCCTTCAACATCGGTCCTTGGGCACATCCTGTTCAATCTATTCACCTCCGATATTTCGGCTCTCCCTGATGGTGGATCGTTGTCTATGTTCGTAGACGACACATCCATCGTCTACAAGGGTTGGGTCATCGAGGCTCTGACAAACAAACTCCAGAGAGGCTTGGATGTCATGTCTGAGTATGTATAAACCAATGTTATTAACCCATAATCAGTACACTTTGACTGTCCGCAGTTCTACAGTAACATATATGTTGACTGTCTGCAGAGAACTGTTAATCGCCAGATAAACATTGGAAGCCAGATAAACTGTGCAGGGTTGTACTGAAGAACATGTTAGTCTGATCGTAGCTTTAAAGCTTTCATTTGGCATAATCAAAATGTTTAGCAGCCATATTGGATTATTTGGCCAACATAATGGATTTTTAAAATGAAATGCGATTTGCGAAATTCTAGCAGGCATGGGCGAAAACCGTTGCGAATTCCGGAACAGAAACCCTAATAGAAATTTTTATGATTTTTTGTTGGTTTTATTAAGAGAACACTAAGTCATTTTCTAAACAAACTATAATAAAAGTTAAGAAAAAGAGTTATAAAATAATCGAAAGAATTCCACTTCTTCCGTGTAATGCACTTTCAGTACGATAGGGATTTAGTTCGCCGGCTGCTTTACTCATCGATCTCTTCGATTGTTGCCTCCCGCTTCTGCTGTTCAAACACATCCGGAGCAAGATCGGCATCCTTATTCTCTTCAATTAGTCGGTATTCTTCGGCTATTTTCAGGCACTTTTGAGCCGTCTCAATTGCTTTGGCACGCTTCTCGTCGTTTAATTGGGTTACACCGTACAACATCCGCAAAATGTCTGTGTCGAAAAGTTTCTCTGCCAAAGTTTTGTTGGATTTGATGATATTATGGATGATGACAGTGCCCCGATATTGAACATCTGCGCTTGGATTGGCCACCAACGTATGGAAGACTTCCAACCAACTATTAGGACTGAACATTTTCTCACAGCACTTATCGCTGACAGCTGTCAAATAGGCCAACGTTCCAGAAGCTGCATTCGCAGTATCTTCGTCCTCTTCCATTGTGAGCAGTGCTAAGAATTTAACTCGATCATTTTCTTTCTCATGAAGTTTGATAACGTCCGGAGACTGCACCATATTACAGATTACTTGGGTGGATGCACGTCTTAGCATTAGGTGATCCTCTATCATGTAGGATTCAATTTTACCAATGCCTTCCTCTTTGATAATGCGCTGCCGAGTGGATTCGTTCATGGATGCAAGGTTGCAAAGAGCCATCAGCGCTTCAAAATTCTCCAGCGACGAACAGTCTGGATGCAGCTGGTTCAACAGTGGTCGGATGACCTCCAGGTTTCTTTGACCAGGGAATGCCACTTCTGGGTTTATGGTAATTCCAATGCGAGACAATGCTTGGGCAGCATGTCGTTTTCCGTTCGCCGTTCCCTTGAAACATAACGGGAGTAAAACTTTCGCTCCGCCTTGTTGCACAACTTTGCCGCGGACTTCCGGTTCACTACAGAGTGCATTGAATACACGGGCAATCATTTCCTTACTGTTGTCGCTTTCGGTTTTGCAGAGAGCAACCAAACCCGATGTCACTCCTTCGTTAGCAAGAACAATAATACGGCCACTGACAAAGTCCGGATCGTCCAACTCGTGTTCCTCCGGGATGTGATGCTTTGCGAATTTGGCTAGCTGTACCAGCTCAGGAAGAAGTTCCTGCTTCTCGTAGGCGTTGACCAAATTGACTAACGTGGTTACAACGCCATAAAGTGCAGACTGATCTCCGGTTTTGGCAAGTTCAATAAGTGCCTGAATAGCGGCACGATCTTCGACCAGCTTCTCTTTCACATCTGCATCCAGCGTCAGGTAGGCCAAACCTTCAGCAGCAAACTTGCGGATGTCCTTGTCCTTGCCGGGTTTAATCAAAAACTTTCGGCATGCTTCGGCGAGCTTTTTCGTTGAACCATCAGCAAATGGACGAATTGACGCATCTAAACCGCCCGAACTGCCAAGTTTGCACAGACCAACCAACGCTCGGACGCGGATTTCCTCATTCTTGGAAGAGTATAACTTCTTGAGGACTTCCGCTCCACTCAGAGCCAACCCTTTGGCCTTATCTTTCTTGGAAGCCGCTGCTATGATACACTCACATGCTACCTGCAAACCAGAAATCATCGGTTTCAAACTAATACTTGATTTATATAGCAAAATGAGCATCATCTTACCTTTTGCTCCAGCAGATCATCTGATTGCGCCATAACCAGAATCATCTGCATCACGCCTTCCCTCGAAATCATGGAATTACCGGCATCCAGCGGACCCAACAGCAAAGAAGTAATGGCCACCGTAACACGAACCTTCGATTCATGATCTGGTGTCATTAGTTTATCGTTCACGAACTCGCTAATCTGCTCGCCGAAACGCTCCCGAGCGGCATCGTAGTACATGTTTTCGTAGATACGGGCCAAACAAACCGAGGCAATCGTTCGTGATGAAGGGGTAATATTCATGGCGCTTTCGTATTTGTACTCCTCCAGCTCAGAGCACACATCCATCAGCCGGATGAGTCCCTTCATTTCAACCAGGCGTTCTGCCCAGTCTATGGTCTTGTAGTGAACGTTCCGGATGATCAGTTCCATAATGGCATCTCGAGCCATTCCAGTGATGGTTCGTTCCGTTATAGAGTAAACCAAGCAGCTTAGAAGAGTATCAATCAGCTGCTTGTTTTCTTGCACTAGCTCTTTAACTGGTTTGCTGTCTTCCTTGTTCTCCATACCAGAAAGTGAGTTCAAAACCGTCTGCATGCAATGCTGAGAAGCTGCCACTCGATCTTCCATGTTGCTATCGAGAATTTGTAGGAACCACGGAATACCCAACTCTTTCAGCACTGTCTTGGTTCTCTCTGGACTTTTTGCGCAAACTTCGCCGATAGCCCTTACAGCATTGGTGAAGATGTCGTTATTCTTTTCAACTTTTAGCAACTTGCCAATGCGTGTGACCAAACCCTCCTTCAACATCACTTCAGCTCCGGCAGATTCACGAGCTAACACGACAATATTATTCATGGCTTGCTCACGTTTTTCCTTGACGGCAGCCAAATCAAAAGCAATCTGGAACATCTGAGTGACCCTGTTCGACGTTTGTGCCCGATCACGAGCCCGTTCCTGAACAATTGCGTGTAGTTTCTCCAGATGAGGCTTAATCATCTTATTGTTCGGATCATGCGTGTGGATCGTTCGGAGGTCTCTATAAGCCTCTTCAAAGCGCTCCAGTGATTCGTATGCCTGCGATCTACGGAACAATGCTTTCGGGTCATTCGGACAGCAATCCAACGACTTGGTACAATCGTCAGCAGCTTGCTCAAACTGGTCCAACTTCAAATAAGCTGCGGCACGGTTCTTGTAAAACACCGGCAAGTCCTTGTGCTTCGCGCCTAATTCGATCGCTTTACTATACCACGTAATGGCCGTATCCCAATAGCCATTTTTGAACTCCTCGTTTCCTCGCTCCTTGCACACACTCGGGTCCTCCTGTTGTTTTTGAGTATTATCGCTGACCATCTTTTTGCCGACTGAAATCGTGATTTAAAATTGAATGATTATTATTTTACTTAAGCTTCCGACTAACTTTCACTGTTTCAACTGTATACTGACCTGCTAGCACAGTAACTCAATAGCTTTTATAAGATATCGAACCTTGGTTTCCAATTATTGCGCAGAAAATCCGAAGATTCTCGATAATTCTATCTGGTTCTAGAGCTGCGCTTCAGTTCCGAGAAATGTGCGACTTACTTCTGGCACTGTGCAAAGACGAAAGATAGAAGGAAACGTGAAAAACACACTCTCGGGTGAAAATTTGATATTTTTAGAATTAGATCACTCCGAGTGAACACTATGAGAGGATGGTACCCGTGGTTCATGAAGCAAGTAATTACAATAAACAACAAGAGAAGAAGCATATCAACATATTTCAATCAACGAATTCCATAATATGGTTAAGACTGACAGAACAGAATTACAATTGAAACATTGAACATCTCCGTTGCCGTATACACCAGGTGAAGTTTCTAATACAACATTCTAAAGTTGATAGAAACTTATAACAGTTAATTTTTTTGTTTTTTATATTTTCTCACAGTATTCATCGGATGTAAACACTTACGGCTATCTTCGAAAAGTTTCTCCTATAACTCACCATCTGCTACTAGTATTTCAGTTGTTAATTGGTATGTTAACACTGCCACGAGAACATACAAAATCATCTGCGATTTAGAATGCAAGCGAGGCACCTATTTTTAGTTTTCCACAAACAGATTGCTTTGCGGAGAATTTCACCGTTTGTCCACCGCATTTAATGTGTATACAACACACCCACAATTTTTCAATCACAACAAGAAACAAGGTGTTGACGTTTACATGACAAATCAAAAGTGTTTGCGGATCGTTTGGATTAAAGCCCTACAGTAAAAGTATGGACGTCTGTCAAAAGTTGTTCCAATCGAACCGTCAAAATGCACCGCTTTGCTCGATTGGAACAGCTTTTTTCAGTTTTGTGGTGTCAGTCGTCCATACTTTTACTGTAGGGCTTTAGTTTGGATGCATTGCATTTTTCTGTCAGAGGGATAGGAACGGTGGGTCAAGGGACTTTTAACTAACACTGAAACAAAGACCATAGTTAGAAATACTATTTTGCAGAAAACACTTATTTTCGGTATAACTACGCTTAATGCCATTAAATTCACCATGATTTCAGTATAACTGACTATAAATATAAACAAAGTTAATACCATTCTGTCAAAACTACTATGCTTACTAAAACGGCATAGTAGTTTTGATAAAAAAAATAGTAAAATTAAATGAATTTCGTTTCTGCACAAATCTATTGGTGCACTGATAAAATTTCAAAGATTATTTTTATGTGCCCGAATAGAAATATACCATAAGCTGAAAGATCACTATTATTAATTATCCATTCCTGTTATAATTACCATAAGATAAACAATCCGTGACTAATGGGATGGTATGGCCAAAAAATATTTCAACCATATATAACAATAAACGGAGCATTCTAGATATGGTAATGATTCCCTGAATATGAAATATATAGTATTAGCTTACTTAAATCTTTGGTTTTTATTAGTTAGGTAGGTTCCGATTCAACACATTGTAGTTTCATTTTTATACCTATGATCTTGACTTTTTTACCTAGGGGATGAGTACTTAAGGGGGTTAGATTTTGATAAGTTCCAGAACAACATGTGAAAAGGGCATACAAGCTTTTTGTAAACAAACCTTTGTAGGCCCTTTTTTCACCAACCGAGGGTCACCCACGCAAACCAGCAATATCATCGGGAAGGGGAAAGTGTCCCCTACCCGGTGATGTTAAAGGTTTGCGTTGGTGTCATATGGGTGGCGAGAAAAGGGCATAAGAAGGTTTGTTTACAAAAAGCTTGTATGCCCTTTTCACATGTTGTTCTGGAGTTCTTTAGTGGGAATGACACTGATGAAGACTGCACATTGTAGTCGAAATACGTATCTGTCATGGATACCAAAATTAATTAAGTGGAATTAAATGGAAGATAACCTTTTTTGCTGTTTTATTTAGCATTCCGCTAACAACCCAATTTCATTACTTCATTATGATGGCTACCAAGCCTTTGGGGATTTTCCTTATTAGAGAGTTGTATAGATTTTTCTCCTTTAGCTTACTTAAATCTTTGGTTTTTATTAGTTAGGTAGGTTCCGATTCAACACATTGTAGTTTCATTTTTATACCTATGATCTTGACTTTTTTACCTAGGGGATGAGTACTTAAGGGGGTTAGATTTTGATAAGTTCTTTAGTGGGAATGACACTGATGAAGACTGCACATTGTAGTCGAAATACGTATCTGTCATGGATACCAAAATTAATTAAGTGGAATTAAATGGAAGATAACCTTTTTTGCTGTTTTATTTAGCATTCCGCTAACAACCCAATTTCATTACTTCATTACTTCAGTATTATGTAGTTTTTTCAAGATTTATGTACCATATGATATGATAAATTTATTTTTTCGTTTATATATGACGGCTAGCTCCAACTCGGGTTAATACTGGCTCTGATTGAAGAATCGGTCAAATGTTTGCTGAAGATTGTATTATTTAAAATCGACGTCGATAACAAAACAGCTCGACATTTCTGATCGGGTTTTAATCCGAGGATAATACTGGTGCACAATTGAATGACAATAATAATTGTATTGGCATTATTAAAGTCAAATACATAAATGCCAGCAGAAAAGATAACGTATATAATTCATTCCGCATAATATGTTGAATTACATATGTTATCTTTTTTTTCTAGTGTGTGTACACTTTTCTAAAATATTATCACTATACATCTGCATTTCAGCGGTAACATTTGAAAACAGCACAAAAACTTTTTTATACAAAAGTTGTAAGGCCCTTTACATGCGAACCGAACTACGCCCACGCAAACCAATACAACTATAGGAAAGGGGAAAATTTTCCCCATCCGATGATGTTGTTGGTTTACGTGTGCGTACTTGGGTTCGCGTGTAAAAGGCCTTACAACTTTTGTTTACAAAAGCTTTTGTGCCGTTATCAAATGTTACGCCTGATTTTATAATCCTCCCTTTGATTGCCTTGAATTCTGTTACAACTACTACCTTACATGAGTATCATCCCACTGTATGTGCATGTCACATACACTATTACACAATTTTGTGTACAAATGTTTCAGTGTGTTAGTAACACATCAAAGAAATTTGGCATCACGGCTGACGACACGGTCTTCGACGACGCGTGAAGTGAAAAGTCGCGTTTCCATCGTCGTCGGCGTTCAGAAAAAAAATTCAAAGATGAACCAAAAACCTCATCCGAAGCGAGGAACACAACTCAGAGCCAAGCAGCCGCAGCGAGGTAAGCAATAATTTAATATTTTTAATCAATATAGTCTGTTTCATCGTAAAACAAAACGATGAAACAGTCGCCATTGGAATTCCTTTGGCCACGATTTTTGCGCGTTTTGCCTGCAGAAACAGACTGACAATGTTTTTTTCATTTATAGAAAACCCACCTTCGAAACGCCCAAAACGGAGGCAGAATTTGGAGGTTAATACTGCCACCGAGCTGAATCGACAGGACATAAAGGATAAGGTTAGTTATTCACCTTTTTATTTTTTTATAAGGTTTGAAAATTATAATTAGGGTTAATGCATATAATTTTAGATAGAGCTGGAATTAGGGCGTAACAGCTCTCGATTATTTCTCGAAAGTCATGGTTCTTGCTGGAAAATCAACATCACCAACGAGTATGGGAAGAGTTCCCCTATCCGATGGATATGTTGGTTTGTATGGCTGTGTCTTAAGTTCCTATAAATCAACGAGAGAAGTCATTGTTTAGAAAGGTTGATACGCCTTAATTATAGCTCTATCTAGAATTATAGTCGTGGGTCCGATTGGAATATAAATTGCGTTAGGTCCTAAGTAACATTGACAGATTATATTTGTCGACTTTCTCTTTGCATCCCCACGGCCATGTAAATACTTTCCAAGCTATGTTCAGCAAACAGATCGATAAAACTTTCGATTTTACTCTTTTTCTGTACGTTATAAATAGTGTCGGAAGTATTGCACTGTATAGCGCATCATTGTACGATTACAGCGCACTATTCCCGACATTGTGTATAAGTACATATAAATGGAGAATAAAATCAACTGTCACTAGTATATTTTTCCGGTTTTCAACTGTACCGATATTTATTAAGTAACCCATACGTGCCAAACCTTTTCCGCCTAAAGAATCAATCTTGGCTCTAATTTCGTCATTATTAGACCAACTTTGATAAAACAACTTCCAATCGATCGGGAATTGTCTCTTGTTTTAGATTTTGTGATGGTTATGCTTCATTCTTGTTTGTTGTTTTTTTAATCGATTTGAAACCAAGAATTAAAAAACAATTAAATAAGGAAAAATAAGCTAAATCAATATAAATTAGAGGTAACAAGAAATGATTTCCATTCGATTGGATGCTGTTTAATCGAAGTCGGTCTATAAATGACGAAGCTGAAAAGGTTGGGTACGCATGTGTTAAGAAAGAATTGCTTGAATGGATCATCAGACTAATATAATTTTTTAATGTTTATCCACAGATAAAGTTGCTGAAAGAACCGCTATTCGGGTAGGCCCTGAAAATGCCGCTACAATTCGAACGGCCTCGGACGAAAGAACCATCAAGCGCTTTATCGCGCAAAAGATCTCCAATTTGAAGAAAGTGTGCAGAAATTAATCTGCATTTAATTTAATTTTACTCATCTTACTTGGTTTTTTTTTTCAACGAGAATCTCGATGGTTTTTTAACTTGTTTTTGTTATATAATTTTTTTTTTTCTATGTTTATCATAAAAACCGCACAACGAGCAGAAAATAAAGCTAAAATCAATTTCAATAATGTTATTTTTTTATTTTATTTGGGTTGAAAGATTGTTATAATTATTATTCATTACTTTCCGATAATTATAACGGGTATCGTCATGATTATAAATTCCTTATAATATTACTATCCCAAAATTATACCCGTTATAGTTTTGTTATTATATATTATTATTCAATAGTAATAACGGATATAGCCACGGTACATACACATTTCTTATAATTTTACCAGTATGGAACGATATATGTTATAATATAACAGAAGAAAATAAGATTATACAACGATTGTTTCCTGAATACTTTCGCGAACATTTTGTTCGAAAAAAAGTGGTTTTTTGTATGGTAACTATACTTAACGACCTATTAAGGTAATGGTAAGATCTTGTTTTATCATAACATATATCATCGATATGATCCATTTTATCTTAGGTTTACAGTTACTGCAAGATAACATGTATCATCATATTATTTACTTGAATAATCATAAAATGATAAATGGTATAATAGCTTTATAATACATGTTTATTCGGGCTGTTATCCGAGCTTGGTTACTTCTGACAGACAAGAAGTTAAATTTTGACAACCTTGGCTAAGTTCTTCTCGAAAACCGGTCGATCGACAGCACAGGGATTTTCAAACATAGTAAATAACTTTCGAAATATCACTTTTAACCACGAGTTAAATTTAACTCGGCTAGAGTCGGTGTATAATGAGTCACGTCAAGAGAAAAACAGTTGAACTCGCATCACGGTTTTCGAAAGATTCCCTTTCTTTTAACTTGGCAACAGAGGACTTCTGCATCAACTTCAAATGACTTCTAGCGAGGATAAAATTTAACGGCTGTAGTAAATCATTATACACAGAAAAAAAAAGTTGTTGAATATTACGTCCAAACTGCTGCAACCAGGTCAACCCATCGGTTGTGTAATAAAGGTGTACGATGTACATCGATTTTGCGAACAAAATAACATCCATTGATGTAATATTGTATCTGCTTTTTGCTATTACATCATTATTTCATACATCAGCTTGAATTACATTGATCGATATTACATTTTTTTTTTCTGTGTATCAGTGATTTTTTCGAATTATCTTAAGGAAAAATAGTAGAAATTGCCATTACTGATCATTACAAAACGTATCCCATGACAAATGTAATGCTCACTGCGTGTCCCGCATAAACGCGAACCTTAAATTGACCTTACCTAAAATGGTTAAAAATTGTTTATAATCCCTGCTAAACTTTAACTGAAATGGTTATGGAACTTTACATGAACGTTTAATGATAAAGTTTCAACCTTATATATTATGGTTTTTTGGAACTGGACCTTACAAATAATGGGTTGTTAAGAACCATTACCATTCCAAATTCTTGTTTTCTCCATACATTTTCAGAAAGAGAACTATATAAGAACGTTTTTACTTATGATGTGAGAACATTAATGGTAATGGTTATGGTAGTCAGTAAGGTCCATTAATGGTTTTGTATTATCGCTCAACTTTACGTGGAATATATCGTGAATTGGTAATCAGTAAATTACAGGCAACCAATTCGCGATATATTCCACATAAAGTTGATCGATGTTACAAAACCATTCGTGGACCTTACTGACTACCATAACCATTACCATTAAAGTTCTCAAACCATAAGTTAAAAGGTTCTAATATAGTTCTCTTTCCGAAAATGTATGGAGAAAACAAGAACTTGGAACGGTAATGATTCTTAACAACCCATTATTTGTAAGGTCCAGTTCCAAAAAACCATAATACATAAGGTTGAAACTTTATCATTAAACGTTCATGTAAAGTTCCATAACCATTTCAGTTAAAGTTTAGCAGGGATTATAAACAATTTTTAACCATTTTAGGTAAGGTCAATTTATGGTTCGCGTTTATGCGGGGTATATGATCATTTTCTTCGGTTATATTTAATATTTAATTGCAATACCTTTCATAGCATCGTAATGCTTGTTTACTTTGCACGACACACCGAAAATAGTTTTCATGTAGCTTCCATTGGAATCGCAAATGATTTTCATCCATAAACAAAATTAATGGAATTCATCTGAATTTCACATAACATTTATGCGATCATGTTAATTTTATATGATTTTTCATATGAATTTCATTGGCCTCATAATATTCATGTGATTTGTGGTGAGATTTCCAGCTATGTGATCACATGAAAGCTATGTGAAATTCACATGGTTTTCATCCATTAGATATGTGATAAATTTTTTGAGTGCAGTTCAATAGGTAGACTTGGCTTCACTCTTGGCGTGACTCATTATACACCGACTCTATAGAGAATTATAAAGAATTCTACTGAAATTGATACAGCAAGAGCAAATTTTCATTACGCCGAAAGTAAACAAAGTCGAGCTATCAGTGTCCATCGATGCTCCTGCTATTACACTATATACTGTCCGAATATAGGATGACATCTCATTTTTAAATTTATTTACCGGTCAAATTGCTTTTTGACTTAATCATCTTCCGATCAAAATATTTTTCGATGTTACTTAAGCCACCCAATTTCTATGGAGATGCCGTTTGTCTTAAGTAACAGCGTGGAGAAACCCATGAAAAGTGTACGTTCGTCGTTTCGTTTTCTCATTATTAAAGTGAATAAATCGAACTGTTTGTTGCTAAGATGATTTCGGTGGTCCTAAAATGATGAATGGGCTGCACGTAAGGAGACGTGATTGATAATTCTCCTGAATATTCTGCTGAATACACTTTGACTTAAGCAACATTAGGGGCCACCAAACGACGTATAATAACTTTTGACTAAAAAACCAGTATTTTTTAGCATGAAAGCTAGCGACCTGCTTTGTATGATTATATGTTAACATATGAAATATGTTAAACATTGCTATCACTATGAGATTATATGTGTTCAATAGGAAATAGGAATAACTTTTCGGCCATCAAAACAAAACTTTATTTTTCTCAGATTGGTGCGAATGTTACTTTCGACATAATAAAAATTTGCTCTTGACAGTATAGTTTGTATCTGAGGTAGAAGTTTTTAAGACACAGATTATGCGCTAATTTTATGACATAAAAACTCCAATGCTTTAAAAAATGTGCGCATTACTCAACATCGAATGATACAGAGTCACGATACATATGTTAAATTATTGTTTTTTTTACCTTCACCAAAACCGTACAAAATCATGTGCCGTCAATCCTTTTTGTTTTTTTTTTTGTTTTTTGTTAAATCGTTTTAATCTTTGGTCTAATTTTCAATGAACCATCACAATGTAAAATAATAATTTTTCAAAGCCTTCAATAAGCAATTGTGGGAAAAGTCAAACTAATGCGAGGGGGGCGACACATCTAAATCTCAAGTCTAGATGCTCAACAAATCTCACACTAGCGAATCAATCTTCGAAAAATCTTCTTTCACTTCTCGCATCTACTTGCATCGCGCATCATCTTTTTGCAGGAAATCTTCAGAATCGTCATAAATCAATCGCCCCCCTCGAACTAATGCATGAATTTTAAGAAAATATTTGTAGTTTTATTTGTTTTCAGCGGGTAATGATGATCAAGATTTGCATTCTGTTAATATATTTTTTGAAAAATAATTATTTTAAGGTTTAACATATTAAATGGTGTTGAATCGCACCATCGGCACCGCATCTTAATTAATTTAAATTTGTGAAGGCGGTAAAAACTAACGTCCCTTGATGCAGTGGTAGCAATGCGATCCACACGAAGAGAACAGCGGCTACTGTTACCTTCATCATTCTGTATGCTTTTAATGTTTTTGTTTAACCATCGCTGTATTTTTTTTGTGTTTTTAATTGATCGTTATTTTGTGATATTTTGTATTGTTCCAGTTAGCTATTAATGGACGACCCCTAAGTACAAATATTTAATGTAATTAGATTAAGTTTGAATTTGACCTCCGATCAGGGTGCTGCCTGACGGAAAGTAATAAACAGTGAAAGCACAGAACAGATAGGTAACATGGGAATCAGAAACGGAGCCATTTAAATTTCAATTGGTAGTGACACCTAGCGGTGGAGAGAACGCTTTTTACACTCAAAATTTATTTACACTTATACCACCTTTTACCATTTATACCAAACATACCCAAGATTCATATATTGAAAGGTGTGTGCACTTCTGTTGGTGCTTATGTATAGAGTGTCTATAGGAAAGATGAGAACATCTTATTTATTTTTTAGATTATATGCTTGTTTTGAATTCTTCTTCTTCTTCGAATTTAAACTTATTGCTTATCGCATATAAGCTTATTGCGTGCTCTGAGCTTATGTCGTTTTCGTTTTTGCGGTGTAGCACTGGTGTAGTGTAAGCAGGAATAAGCACGAGTCTTTGACAGCTCAACATCATTTGTTTGTAAACAAAGGTGCATCGTATATCTACACCCTAAAATATTTCGGTGTACGGCAGTGTAGCACCGGTGTAGCTACACCGCAAAAACGAAAACGACATTAGTGTTCTAGATGCACTTCCACAGTTATTTATTGAGAGCTTTCAATGCCGGTATCATTTTACATTAGTATAATTGTGTGGCAAATACAATTATACCAAAGCCATCATATCAAGAAGACTGGCAACTTTGCCAGAATCCAGGAGAGATACTGTAGCGCTGTGCTTATTCTGCCTCTATAGTTTATTAGCTCTATTACCAATACATACGCAACCAAAACAAACTGCGGTGGATAAAACTGTTTTGCAGTATGGAGATTTTAGAAAAGTCGGCAATTTCTCTTCAAACATTGCTTCTTGGTATGAGCATTTTTTTTGGTTAGTAATAGTGATATTATCGACACATCTAAATCTCAATCCTAGATGCTTGAAAAATATAACGCTAGCGAATCACTCTACGCAAAATATTTTGCATTTCAAGCCTCTAAATCTATCTACTCGCATCGCGATCCATCTTTTTGCCGGAAATCTACAAAATCTTCATTAATATTTAATCTATCTACTTATCACGCGCGCATCTCAGGTCAACAAAAAAAATCTTCTTTGCATCTAAGATAAAGTCGCACCCCTCGCACATTATATACTAATAAAATATCGAATAGATTTTTCCATTATTGATATTTTAATTTAAAAATAATTTCCGCTATACATTCTCAAGTCAATTATCTATCAATTCACGTGATCGAACGCAGCTCATCCTTTGGTGGTAAGTGCTGTCATAAGCAGTGCAAAACACCTAATTTAACGCATCGCGACATGACATGAATGAAGCTTTATGTGATTTCACTTCGTGTTGAGCTCGGTGTGTTCGCAGTTGATGAGTTTTAGCGTTTCAGCGTTTCCGTCTTGTGCCGTGAACACGTAAACTTTTTTTTTTAAATGGGACGTAAATCTTGTGCGGTGAGAAATTGTTTCAAATCAACATTTGCATCAAGTGTTGCATTCTATGCCGTAGGAAAAAGGTAGTTAAGTTGCAAATAAAAAATTGAGAATAAAAAAATTAAAATATTTTAACACTTCTAGATGCACCGACGTTCAATTCGCGTGGCTTGAGAATATTGATCCAACAGTGAGGGAAAATCAAGCAACCCGAAATATTTTTGTTTACTCAGATCACTTTCTACCCACAGATTTCATCAATGCTTCCTGCAAAAGCAAAGGGTAAGTAAAATGCTAATTGTGGAGTGAGACGATCACATAAAAGAAAAACTGTATTTATGATTGTTTTGCTAATTCTAGTACGATTATCATAATTCCGTACACTTTGATATTCAAAAACACATTTAGAATAAAACATATCCAAAGTTTAACGATAGGAAATATTATCATCAGCGGGTATTTATTTGCATCATGTTCCAATGTATTGTTCTGCAAACAATTAACACTCTTAGACTTCATTTACTCCCGTTGCGATAAAAGGGAAAGAAGTGTCGAAGCCGACATTCCCCCTAATTAAAAAATATCCAATCTTTCATTCATCCTGAATTCTCAAAACTATCTTCAATACACATGCAGATCGCTCTACCTGTAGGATTAGATAATATCTTGGGTTGTGAGAGGATATGTCGAAGGAATGGCAGGGAAACTCTCTTTACTCCAATGGCATTTACACTTTTAACATTGAAATCAGTGGCTATGTAAGGAAATTGGTTTAGTTTTGTTGCCATTGATTCGTGGAGCTTTGCTTATTTCTTAGACAAATATTGCATTTTTTTAATGTGCTGTGAAACTTTCAGAAATTTTGGTTGCGAAATAAGAAAGTTTGTGGTTGAAGCAAAATAAACCGTTTAGAATTGTCTCCGAAAAAAGTGCACACACAATAACAGTGGTAACTTTTTAATCATCGTTTTCAGAGAAGATTATTGTGTACATATTGCAATTTTTTGACGATCTAGAAAGGTTTTATACCAAATTACAATGGAGTGAACACACTTCTCTCAGAAAAAAATGTGCACACTATTCCAGGCCTCCGCTGTTCAGTAAATTTTTGAACTACTGTTTGTTTAGTAAAAGTTTAAAAGTCAGTGAAAAATTCAAAAAATAATAAATTTAAACGGAACATATATAAATTATGTCTCCTAAGGACTTCGGGGTGTTTTTAAAAAGAACTACTGCTCACGTCTACGACTAAAACTGGAATGATTTTTATTGCGTCAATTTGAATTTACTTTGAAATACAAAAGAGCTTCAATTCCTGCAAAAATGCTTACATCTAATTATTATCTATGTACTGTCTACTCCTGCTACCATGCGGTGTCTTGTTGCATCGATGTTGCTGTTGCCATGTGGTGATCGTCGTCGTCACTGTAGCTGCTGCTGAGTTGGCGTTCTTGGTGATATGCTGGTGCATGCTTTCGTGGTCATCGGGGTGCCGATGGGCTGAAGCATGTTACTGATGATGTTGCTATTGTTGTTGTTGTTGTTGTTGTTGTTGTTGTTGTTGTTGTTGTTGTTGTCGACGTCCCCATTCGTACTACGCTGAGACGTTGAATTTGCCTGGAGATGATGGCCGCGCAATTGAATTCAATGCTAAGGCCACTTGCTGTTGGTTTCGTTGAATTGAGTCCAACCGATGGGTGATGTCTTCTGATGTTGGGATGGTTGCTGATGGGTGGTCCATAACTACACCCTCCTTAGAAAAAGAATCGTCCCGATTCGTATTTGGATGTAATCTGGTGGGGTCTTGGGTAGTTTTTGACTTATTTTTCCAAATCAGGTAGATCGAAACTGCTATTCCAATTAGTATGCTGAAACTAGATAATGTTATAGAGGTGGATGTGTGGAATCTTTGCGTTTTAGTGAACGATTCTAAACGATGCCTGTTTACGATGTTGAGCTTTTCGAAATCTGGTTCTGACTCTATGGTGTCTACTTGAATATTCAGGCCATCCAAGGGAATTATGTCGGGTAATTCGGTTTTTACGATCTCATCGTTTGAAAATTGTAGGCTGTTGATTTTCACTGTACAGTTATGATATTCAATTAGAAATGTGCCTGTCAGTGTTCGGTTTGTGATACCGCAGGTGGACCAGATGGTTCCATTGCTAATTTGTTTCAAAATTACGTAGTTGCTCATGATCGATTTGATTTCATGTGGTTGGCTTATTTCTTTAAATACGCAATTTCCTGATGAGCCTCTTAACAATCTAGAAAAACAGCCATCTTGGGTAGAATTTGACAAATTTTCAAGTCCGCAGACGTAGTACTTATGGATTTGTTGACAATTTCTGGTTATGAAGTACGTTTCCTCCTTGCTCAATATGATTTTGGTTGCGGGCAGCTTGATGATTCTATTTCCTACGATTAGTGGTTCCAAAAACAATATTTCGTATTTATGGGCTTTGAATAATGGTATCGTTACAACAAAAATAACCCTGCTCTGATTATAAAATGCTTCAAGTCCTAAAAATTGATAGGCTTGTTCTGGGTGAGTAATAGAGATGCCCTGATCTTCTAAGTGTTTTATTGCGAAGTGCAACTCGTCTGGTGAGAGGATGTTTTTTGAGATAATGTCAAGTCTTGCCAGTTGAATGGCTTCTGAAATTGTTTCTAAATGTGAATTAAGGATATCGATATAAAGATTGATTTTTATAATTTCTTCAATTATTTGAATGCTTTTGTTTCGTCCTAGCTCCGATCGTTGAACAATTATGTTTTTTCTTATAAGGTTGTGTTGACGTTCTAAATCATTTAGGACTCTGTTTATCCGATTTTGTAGTTGGATATTAATTTTTGCCTGTTCGTTGTTTTCATTGACTAATATTTCATTATCGAGCTCTAGTTTTCTAATAGTGTCTGAAATTTGAATGAGGTCATTATTATCTAAATTTCCTGTGATTTGTTTGATAGCTGATCCTAAAATGTTAACAAGACCTCGTTTGCGTCTAACTGTGGGAAATAGATCATGATACAAATTTTTCATGGTATTGTACTTAGATTCGAGCAAGTGAATGGTATCTGTGAAGTTTCCAATAGTTTTCAAACCATTCAAGGTAGCAGGTAGTTTTGCAAACATTAATTCGTAATTCTTAAAGTCTATTATGTGAAATATTTTATGATTTCCTATCTTTATGAAGCCTTCTCCCAATCTTAAGGTTAGGAGCCCTGGATTTTTATCTAGGCTTTTTATCTCTATGGATTGAGGTGTGGTGTTGGAAAGGGTGATAATTAGCAAAAATGTTATTATGGGGTTCATTTTCCAACACCTAAGGATAGTGGTTAATGATTAAGGAGTTGAAGGAGCGTCTTAGCTAGGTTAGCTTAAGTTCCCAGGGTATGTTCCAACCTAAAATTCAAAGAAAGGATTAGTGGGGTATAATTTGATGGAGAATGAGGTGTTGATGAGGCGTCTTGGTAAGGCTATTTTGAAGTCTTCCGATGCATCCCAAACCTAAAAAGATGAGAAGGTAATTAGTAACGTTCATTTTTCTTTTTTTTCTAACCTTAGCTCGAATATCTGCTAATAATCCATCGCAGTTGTAGTAAAAATCTTCCACGCTAAGATAACCTTGCTTCAAGTAAGGTATCCTGCTCAAAATTGTTGATAAATCTCGCTTATCGCCAAATCTTTCTTTTAATGTGTGCTTTATGGCTTCCCATTTGCACTCAGTATTGTTGCTAATTAAGGCTTCATTGGCCTTACCAGTGATTTTGTCTCTGATAATTGATGTCCAGATAGGTAGCACGGTGCGCGTATCACTATCTGGTACAAATTTCTTCGCACACTCTAATTTTTGGTCGACCGAGGCAATCCAAGATGGCAAAGCCTTGATTTCACCATCGTATCCTGGGATCATTTTAATCACGTCAGGAATACGCGTTGCATCAAAAATTTGTTGTGGGCGCTGCTCAACACTTCGCGGGGTGTTTTGCAACGATTCGATTTGCCTTCTTTGTTGAAGCAGCATTTGCTCCAATTCTTCAATTTTGTCCATTAGTGTCTCGGACATTTTTCTTGTTAACATGCACTAATAAAATAATTCACTTCACTGCTTATAAATAATTCACTTTGCTACTAATTTAATTAATTCACTAATTTATTTATGTTGCTGATTTTATTATTTATTTGTTGAGTTTTTAAAGTTAGTTCGCGGCCTATCTGTGATATTTTAGTCCATTGGTTACCACGGGTGGGGCCGCCAGACTGTGTTATTAGTAAGGTTTAGAGGATGTTCAGAAGTAGTAAACCTATGCCGGATTTCTATTTCTGAATTAGTTTTGAAGGATAAAAAAAAGGTGGGTACTTACGATTTATTTTTGATCGATGTTCCTTCGATCTGGTTCTTTGTCCGATTTTCCCTCGGACTCCTGGTCAGGTGAATTGTTGTTAAAGTTGACTCTCAGCCGGTAAACCGCCGGTGTTCGTCAGTTCCAAAGTGCTGCTCGGTTCAATCCTTGCTCTCCGGTAATCCCCCGATGATTTCGGATTGATCACTTGCACTGCACTTCACTAAACTTTAACTACATCACTCCAGGACTACCGACTGCGCCAATTATGTCTCCTAAGGACTTCGGGGTGTTTTTAAAAAGAACTACTGCTCACGTCTACGACTAAAACTGGAATGATTTTTATTGCGTCAATTTGAATTTACTTTGAAATACAAAAGAGCTTCAATTCCTGCAAAAATGCATACATCTAATTATTATCTATGTACTGTCTACTCCTGCTACCATGCGGTGTCTTGTTGCATCGATGTTGCTGTTGCCATGTGGTGATCGTCGTCGTCACTGTAGCTGCTGCTGAGTTGGCGTTCTTGGTGATATGCTGGTGCATGCTTTCGTGGTCATCGGGGTGCCGATGGGCTGAAGCATGTTACTGATGATGTTGCTATTGTTGTTGTTGTTGTTGTTGTTGTTGTTGTTGTTGTTGTTGTTGTTGTTGTTGTTGTTGTTGTTGTCG